>NC_047067.1:7754618-8123322 GCF_902459465.1 Asterias rubens
GAAAATAAACCTTTTATTGTTAATATATGGATTTCATTTCCAAATGATTGTTTTTGAGTTCAACACAATGCTACCAATATTAGTGAAAAGAAAATAAGATCCAAAGAGAGAGGTACATTTCATGTATTTTGAATTGTTGGAAATCTTAAATTGTGGAAACAAATGCAGTGAAAGAGTACATAAATGAGACAGAGAAGTATTTGGGGGAATCACATAAGGATGTGCCGACAAGATTTACCTTTCATTGGAGATATATTTTATTAAAAAATGTTTCTTTTGTCAGGCATAATATTTGGTCCTTGGAAAAAAGTAGGAAAACTCACAAGGGCAAACCTATATGTAAACAGGGTGTAGGCTCTAATGGTCAGGCATCATTAATCACAATGTTACTGAGTTTTCGGAGGGAACAAAACATCAGAAAACAGACTGAAGTAGTAAGAATATCATGACTGATTTGTACTTCATTTGACTGACCTGTTGGGTTCTCTCATCTCAATGATGTAGCGTAGTATTGGACTTCCTCCGTCGTCAGCTGGTGGCTTCCAGGAGAGAGTGATGGACTTCTTAGTAACCTCCGCCGTGACGACTGGACCAAGGGGTGGCCCTGGTTTGTCTGTAATAATAAACAATTTCCAGAATAGTTATAAGTCTGACAACTGCCAAAAGGGGTGAAAATGTGACTATATTTTCACGTATGTACTATGACATGAGATGCAACCACAACTGAGTTGTATTCACTTCTTATAATTGAGTTTGGCCTACAGACTTTTATAGCTGCCAATTACCAAACTAGCAATAAACCAAGGCTTCAATAATAATCCATCTTTTTACTATTTTTCCACACTCCGAAACAAACCCACCAGCAAATCTTTTAAACTATCTCAACTGATATTGGTATTGCTATACTACCTGGATGAAGGAGATTATTCAGAAATATATCTCAACTGAGTCAGCCGAATTCCTCTTCAACTTTCACCTTCTTACCTTTTTACCTTCTTACAATTTACTCTTAACTTGACATTGTAAGTTAGGTATTGGTTGCAGCTGCTAGATGATGAATACAAGTGTGGTTTACTACAAATATTATCACTCTTACCAACGACCTTGACTTTAGCGGAAACTTTCTGCACTCCAAACTCGTTCTCTGCCTCCAGGATGTAGATACCGCTGTCCTCCCTCTCCGTCTCTCTGATGGTCAGATCAGCTTCTCCTCCAGAGGTGTCTACCCGGAATCGTCCCTTCGTAGTAATCTCCTCGTCTCCATCTTCCTTCTTCCACCTGAGGACTGGTTTCGGGGTGCCGGTGAAGGGGATATGGATGTGGAGACTGTTGCCAGCTTTGATGGTGATTTCTCTCATGCGCCGATCCAGGTCTAGTGATGGGAGTGCTGAACGGTGGGGGAAAGAGAATGAGTACAAATCATCAGCTCAGTGCTGTAAAGTCACTGTGTAACATTGTTATCAAAGAGGTTAAACGTAAAAAAACGTATTACTCTGAAAAAATAACTTAAAATCTATAAACAATGGGAGACTTTCAGTCGGTCCGTTTTAATAGTTCTTGCCAGTAGTGCGCATGCTCAGACCAACATGCACAATTATGAGCATGTACACACCGTTCAGAGCTGCAAAAAAAAGTGTTATGTCTGCTGCCGCCACCGTCTCAAAGTCTCCCTTTACTTTGAAGACTTTTTGATAAATAAAGTCCATTTATTAGAAGCTCAAAAATATTTTATGGCAATTTATGAAATTCACACTAACTGGGCCCAATTTCATAGAGCTGCTTAGCACAAAAATTTGCTTAGCATGAAATGTCTGTCTTTATAAAAACAGGATTACCAACCAAATTTCCTATTGTTGCATGTTGCTTGTGACATTCCGCTGTTGTTTGCTTATCCTGAAAGTCACGTGGAAATTTGGTTGGCAATCCTGTTTTTATCAAGGCAAAAAATGTCATGCTAAGCAAATTCGTGTGCTTAGCAGCTCTATGAAACTGGGCCCTGGTACTAAGAGCCTTTTAAAACTTAGCTGACAAAAGACAGATCATCCAAAGCTTAACAATTTTCAATGGATAGTATTAAATACATTAGTTTTAAAAAGGCTGTGTAAATCTTGCAATATTTTAAGTGGGTGATTTGGTTTCCTTCACATACAAAGCAATATACACAGATGAAGAAACCAAAGACTGCTTTAATATTCAAATCTGCTTCAGACTTGCCGGCTTAGCGCTTAGTGTTTCTGAGTTCATGACTCCATATATAAAATGAACAGTTTTAAATATTTACAAATCTCTCTGACATAAATGCAAATTTATCTCAAAGAACTAACATTTCATCACAACAAAGACTATTAAATATGGTTATTTGAATTTCCTCGACTTACATTTGATGTGTAACTCAACGGATGCGCGGACCTTGCCGTTCTCATTCTGCGCTACGGCTGTGTACATGCCACTGTCGGTCTCTCTTGCCTCAAGAATGCTGAGTCGATGCAAACCATCCTTGTCAACGGTTATGTTGTACTTGCGGCCTGTGAACAATTCGTGTCCCTTACGCACCCTAGATTCAAACACGGAAAGTTTGAAACTTTGTATGATTATACCATTTTCACTTTCACAAATTTATAACTATGTAACAATCCAAAAAAGGTTGTCCCCTGAGTTGTCCACAGCATGAAATTTGTATATTTGATACCTCACCATGCAATGCCTCAAATCCCACATTTATAAGCATGCATTTCCTAACACAAAAATAAAAAGATAAACCGTATGAAACATATGTCATCTTTATCTTCCCAACATAAACATTCTTTATTCTTCACTTTACACGTTTTAGGAAAGCTGAAGTGTAAGAACAAACAAAATGATCGAAAACCCAACATAATTATTTGAACAACCTAAAAGTCAAGAATACGGGTAAGAGGAGGCCAGTGCAACCCTTCAAACTACACAATGCTTTTGGCAAGTCAGTGCATTTATTATTATGTGACTATATTAGGAAGGTAAACAGGCAGTAACTCAAGGTTAGCCCCATTGTTTTTGAAAAAAAAAGTAATTTCTAACTCAAATAATAAAAGCCTTCAGGTCCTTTATCAGGCATCTGAAAGCACACCAATTTGTGCCAAAAAGGGTGTTTTTTCTTTCATTATTCTCTTGCAACTTCGATGAACAATTGAGTTCAAATGTTCACAGATTTGTTAATTTATGCGTATGTTGAGATACACCAAGTGAGAATACTGATCTTTGACAATTACCAAAAGGTGTCCAGAGCCTTTAAAATGCGATGGTCATGTTTGTGTTTTATAATACAACCAGCAACTTACCATACTACTTGTGGGGCTGGTGTGCCGGTCACTCTACAAGTGAAGTCTGCCCTGGTTTTGTCAGTGGCTAGTATGCTCTGGGGTTCTTGGGTGAATGTTGGTGCAACTCCAGCTAAAAGTCAAAATGAAATATAAGGTTTTTAGAAACTTTAACAAACAAATTGAGGTTCTTTTAGATGTGAGTGGTTTGGCAAAGTTTAACTGAAAGGAATTACTTCAACAAGCATTAAAACATTTTGTATTATAGGTCCAACCTCTGCTGTCCCTACTCGTTTAAAAAGTTTAAAAAATCTTTCCATTTTCAAAATGACATTTTGAAATAAAAAGCTGGTTTATAGAAAAACAGACTGATAGTCGCTGTTAAAACTGTTGAAAAAATATATAATAAAGTTACATTTGGTGCAACTCCAGCTTAAAGTCCAAATTACATGTAAATATAAGGTTTTACAAACTTTAACAACTAAATTGAGGTTCTTTTAGCTGTGAGTTTAACTGAAAGGAATTGGTTCATCAAGCATTCAACAAATTTTCATATATCTTTCATATCTTTAAAATGATAGTTCTTACTGCTTTTGATTCCTACTCCTTTAAAAAAACTTCCATTTTCACAATGATATTTTGAAATATATAATTAAAAACTGTTTAAATCAAAGTAAAATTCTACTCACGGAGTACATCTCTTGCGACGAACCCTTCAGACACCTTACTGGGGTCGCTCTCCATCCCGGCAGAGTTCACCGCACACACCCTGAACACATACTCAGTGTCTTTGACCAAGTTGCCCACCAAGCAGGAGTTGCTGGGGACGGACGCCTTATCCGTCCAATCGTGTTGTCCCTTGATCCTACGCTCCACTGTGTAGTGCATGATTGGCTGACCACCATCGGAGTATGGTACGGTCCAGTTGAGCTGGACGGATGTAGCGGTGACATCTTTGATTGTGGGAATACCGGGAGGGGAAGGTCGTCCTGATGGTAGTAAATAGTAACAAAAAATTAAAGACATCAATTTCTAGCGCATTTCAACTAACATCAATAGTGTTACACCAAACTAATTTCAAAGGACCATCAAAAGAGTAGCCTCACATTTTGGAAAAACAAAATTAAAACCATTTCAGATTATTATTTATTTTTCCTAAGTTTAACAAAGAAACTGCAAGATTACAACTTATTGTAAAAATCTGTCGGAGAATTACATATTCTGTGAAAGTTCTGCAAAGTACTTTGGCATTTTTAAAATCAGCTCAAAAATTTAAGAACACTTTAAAGAGTTCCTATTTTTGAAGTAAACTTCATCTTGTTGGAGCCACATTTTATTCTCTATTTCATTTAAATGAAAACAAATATAAGATGAAGAGAAGGATGGACTACATAATTACTTCACAAGCCAACAGCCAAAGTCTGTACTCCATTTGAACAATAGGGTGACAGCCTATAGAAAGTGTCCCTTCTAAATTAAATTTACAATGGAAATCAGGTCTCCATGTAGTTCATACTAATGTATGGCACCTTTTGGTTCTTTGCAAAAATAAAAATTCTTTGTTTTGAGTGGAATGTGACAAGATTATTCTCAAACTTACTGGCAGGATCCTTGGCGACCCTAGGTGGATGAGTGGGTTCACTTGGCTTGCCCAACCCGATCTGGTTCTGAGCAATCACTCGGAACTCATACTGGTACCCTTCAATCAGTCCCTTTATTGAGTAGGTTGTATCCGTCACCGGTTCCTTGTTGTCTCGCGTCCATAGCAGTCCGAAGTTCTCACGTTTCTCGATGATGTAGCCTGTGATTGGCCGGCCGCCGTTATGCTGCGGCTCCGTCCACGTCAGGGTCATGTGATCCCGGAAGATGTTATGGACTTCGGGTTTACCTGGGGCACTCGGAACGGCTGCAGTGAATGGATGAAGGTTAAAAAATACGTAATGATAACTGGGCTTAGACTGAAATGTGCTCAAAAGATAAGTGTGTTGAGATTTCTTTCAGTTATGTTATTTTTATTGTTATAAAAGAGGACTCAAAATTACTACCAGATTATAGAGTTTGGATAAGAAGTTTGAGCAAAAAACTGCAGAAACAATATGCAGACAGTGTAAAGTTTGTGAAATTTGATTTAGTTGGTTAACACTAAAGAGACAATTGTGTTAAAGACGGGAGCACTTCAATAAAGATAAGGAGAAACAGTTGCCTGTAAGTTTTATGCTTGCACCAAATGAAAAAAAAAATACTTTGACAATCAAGTATGAACTCCAAACCCATCTATTTTAAGAAGTTGTTTCACCTTCTGTCTATTTTGTATATAGTTTCCAGAAGTCAGCTGAGTTAGGGTTTTCTGCGCCAGGATTGTAACTTTGTGACAGACATGGCACATTATAAGTCTCAATTTGTATTATTATTACTATTATTCTTGTACTTATAAAACTTAAGTCTTTGATTACGGACTCTAAGACTCACAATATAGGCTCTTGCAAATGACTGCTTCTTTCCCTTCCAGAGGGCTTCCAACACCGTTGATGTTCTCAGCACTGACTCGGAACTCATACTCCATGTTCTCACTCAGTCCTTCCACACTGTAGGATGTTGACGTAGCGTATGTAGTGACAACCATCCACAGCTTGCGTCCCTTCTCCCGTTTTTCAATGGTGTAGTATTCAATCTTGGAGCCACCATCTTCCTTTGGCGGTGACCAGGAGAGGTTGACTGAGAAGCGACCGATGTCAGAGATCTCAAGAGGTCCAGTGGGTGGGCCGGGAACATCTGGAAATTGAACGGTGTGAATAATAACAAGTTGAAAAAGCTGCTTCATCAGCAGCTACAGGATATTTCCCTATTTTCATTGTGTTTACCATTCAATAATTGATGATAAGCAAAGTGCAGAGATTTCATAATTGTATCTGATAGACTACCAAGTTTGATAGACTTGTTTTCATAGCAGAGCCAATTCATTTAGGCAGACAATAATTGTTAACCTTTCAAAAGCTCTTACCAAGGAAGCAAGGTCTAAAAACAATTTTTTTGTTTTTTTTAAACTTGATGGTGTTTGAGTTGACCCTCTTCTAAAAAGTGACACTTACAGGAATTATATTTGATTAAGTGACACTTACAGGAATGACATTTGATTCTTTGTTCATATGGTGTACGGTTAAATACATTTTTCAGGCTGTTTTAATGCAATTTTTCTGATTTTTCCAAAAGACAAACAAATCAGACTAAAGTATGAAGAATATCATGCCTGCACTTACCGACCACGATGACATGGATGTTAGCGGTGTGCTTGCCGGCTTCGTTACTGACGGTCAGTGAGTACTGTCCAGTGTCCGATCGAATGGTGCTCTTAATCACCAACTCCGTCCTCGTCTCCTGCTTCTCGATCTTGGTACGAGTGTCTTCACTGATGCGTCGGTCGTGACGATACCACTCGGCGGTCGGGGTAGGGCATCCTGTGAAGGGTACGTAGAGGCGGAGGAGGTTGCCGGCTCGCACTGTGATCACATCCTTGAAGGCCGACAGGTCAATCTTGGGTTCAGCTGCAGATGATTGAAACAGAAAGAAAAAAACGGTTTGTTTGAGTAACAAGAACATCTATCTGTCCAACGGTATTCATTTCATCTGAATGCTTTTTTAAGCCCAAAGCACCCAATCCTAAGGCACTTTGACTTTTGAACCTCTTTAGGAGGAAACCCAAGTCCAGTGATCTTACAAAAATAATATAACATATTTGTATAGTGCCTACTGCAGGCCAGCCTCTACGCGCTTCAGAAAAAAAGTTTTAGATAGAGTTTATGTTTGAGCTACGACTGATAGTATTCTTGGAAGAGAAACGATTTAAGGTTAAAATTGAAAGAGTCAACAGAAGGAGAGCTTTTTATTCGGTATAATCTTATGTGTATAAGTTCTATAGAATAAGAGAGGGACACCTACATTTGACCTTGACCATTGCTTCTGTGTAGGTATCTCCGCATCGGCAGGAGTACTTCCCGATATCTCTGGGTCCCACATCTCGGATGACCAGAGCTCTGCGTTGACCTTCCCTGATGATGCTGTGTCTGTCAATGGCAAAGATCTGCACTCCATTCATGAACCATTTTACCTCTGCCTTGGCATTGGAGATCCGGCACTCTAGAGTCACTGTCTTGCCCACTTTGGAGGAGATGTCCGTTAAGGGCTCTGTGAATTCAGCCATTTCTGTTGAGAAAGAGAATTTAAATCCAGTATTGAAAGTGACCTAATATAGATAAGACTTAAGGCTATCCATGGTGGAAAATACTTAGTCGCTAAGGTTCATGGTGACACCATGTGAAAATCTCTATAATGAGTAATGGTGGCTCTGAGAAAAGGCGGGTTGTGCTGCTCAAATGAATAATTATAGTCTAAATAGACACTTGCATATGACATCACAGGCCCCCAAATATTGCGACCTCACTGAAGTCAGTGCAGAATACTGACCTACAATTAGCTAAGAGTTATGCACAGTTTGTGTACCCAAGTGATGGCGGCCATTACAAGGGGTCTTTAGCTCAAAGTGACCAACAAAAGGTAGAAATTCATCCTAAATATTAACTGACCAAACAAAGGTAGAAGTTATACCTCACCTCTATTTTCAACTTAGAAGTATTTTCAAGAAAATAACGGTACAAAATATTAGTAATTTGTGTTTTGCCATGATCAGTGCCCAAACATAAAGTATCAGATATACATGTCTGTCA
The DNA here is from genome assembly GCF_902459465.1 of Asterias rubens. Classification (NCBI taxonomy): domain Eukaryota; kingdom Metazoa; phylum Echinodermata; class Asteroidea; order Forcipulatida; family Asteriidae; genus Asterias; species Asterias rubens. Next base: position 7,762,636 of record NC_047067.1, read on the forward strand.
CTTCTATATTCAACTTGAGAAGTATTTTCAAGCAAATAACAGTACAAAATATTAGTAAATATATTTTACAATGATCAGAGCTAATTAGAAGCCTTCCATAAATTGTTTCAGAAACAAAAACAAGTACCTATTGGGGTCTTGGCAGCAGCAGAAGTAGAGGGTCTGCTCATGGGGCCGATGCCTGCTTCATTCTCAGCGGCTACTTGGAACTCATACTCTCTACCCTTGATGAGACTGCTCACTGTGAAGTTAGACTCCTTCAGGACCTTCCTGGTGGCTCGCATCCAGCGGATGCCGGAGGTCTCTTTCATCTCTAGGATGTAGCCGGTGATCTCTGAGCCTCCGTCGCTGCGAGGAGGTCTCCAGGAGATTGTCATGGAGGTATCTGTGATGCCCGAGACTTCAGGGGTACCTGGTGCTTCAGGAACATCTTAAAAGAACAAGAGTAGGACAGAAGGTTAAAAAAATTAATAAAAAACTGACAGCGAAAATCAAACTAGTTCAGAATAACTTGGAGATAAACCTTTTTCAATAGCTGCCCTTAAACTGTAGAACAATACTTTTCACAGCTGCGTTTTTAGGAAATGTCTCAATCTAAAAATCTTAATTTCTGTACTGTTTTTGTACAGTGCTCTGGTCTCCTTTTTATAAGCACTTGATAAAAAACTATTCTTTTTATTTTAAATCAAAACAGTTAACAGTATTTTTTACATGCGTCATCTCAGGGACGTGGTCAATCCCAATTTCTAAAATCTGCAACCAAGTAATCCTAGGTGCTCTATAAGAGCAAGCAATCATTTTAAGTAAAGCTCAGGATTTGAATTGAGAAAGGTCGCTGTCAAAGAAAATACTTCAACCCAGATCGGAGGCTCTAAAGCAGTTATACACTGCAATTTACAAGAACCGTTTAACAATTTTCTATCCTTGCTTACCGAATGGACTCTTAACGAGCACTGCATCAGTGCTGTCCAGCGGCTCACTCTGTCCGTACTTGTTCTCTGCTCGGACTCTGAACATATAGCTCTTGCCATCTATCAAGCCAGTCACCGTGTAGCGGATGCCTCTGACCGATCCCGACACACGGGACCACGTCAGGCGGTGATCAGCCTCACGTTTCTCCAGGATGTAGTTGGTGATGGGACTGCCTCCGTTGTCGATGGGTGGTTGCCAGGACAGTGTGACAGAGTCCTTGGTGATGTCGCTCATGTTGAGGGGGCCCTCAGGTGGGCTTGGCTTGTCTGATTGGGAAAAAATAATGCGAGACCGTTTTACAAAACGAAACACAGAGAAAAAACATCGAACGAAAAGTAAATAACCCAAATAAGTAAGCTATTTCCGTTAGCTAGTCACTAAAAAAAATGAGGGCAAACCCTGTCATATGTTTTCGTTCTGGAGGAGTAACTGCTTGTTATTTTTTCATAGGAGTTAACACTTACCAAGAACAGACACTCTGATGGTTGCACTATCAGAGCCAGCTTTGTTGGTTGCCGTTACAACATACACTCCTCCATCTCCCTTCTCGATATTCTTAACGGTCAGACCGGTGCTGAAGTCGGACGTAGTCGTACGGACTCTCATGGCATCGGTCACCAAGTCTGACCCATCCCGGGTCCAGGTGACGGTGGGTGTGGGCTTGCCTCGGCAGGGTATGTCTAGATGCAGGATGGACCCTGCACGCATGGTCACAGTGTCTCGATACATGTTGCCAAGCTCAAGTTTAGGGGCAGCTAGGGGCAGATGATTGAAATGTGAAATGAAGAAGAGATAAGTTTAAGACAGCAAGGGTTTGGGTCGAGCTACATTACAACAAGTTAATGTAAACTCATGACTTTTGAAACTGGTCAGGAAATTGCTCATAAATGTCTGCATCAAGCAGACCTTTTTTCATTTTCCTCCTCATACCTGGTATGCACTCACTAAATCAATCAGAGAATCTGACTTGTTATGCACATTCAAGAAATGTATCAAACAGTTTTAATACCCAATTTAACATGCTGCGTTCTTGTGGGGCTTTATATATGCCTTATATGTATGTATGTATGTATGTGAATACCTTTAATCAACTAAGATGTATAGACTTCAATACAATCCTGGTTATAGGAAATTTTTAAAATAACTGAATCAAACTTATGTGAATAATAATGTGTACTTGTGGATGATCCAAGATGGACATTTATTGTCTTCTGTAAAGACCAGCAATTCAAACTGAGTAGAATTATCAGGCCAAAGTTTACAATGAAGAGACATATACCTGCTGGGCGTTCAACCAATACAGGTCTTGGTGTCGCAGCAGCTTCTCCGACCCCAGCCTTGTTGACGGCGCTCACTCTGAACTCATACTCAGTACCCTGGATGAGCCTAGGTACCTTGTAGGTCGTGTCGGTGACGGGGGCCATATTGACTCGACTCCATGTACTAGATTTGTCTCGCTTCTCAATGATGTAGCCAATGATCGGTGCACCGCCATCGCTTGATGGAGTGGACCAGGTGAGAGAGACGGAATCGGCGTGGATGTTGGACACGGACAGGGGTCCGGGCTGGCCAGGAACTTCTATAATTTGAAATCCCAAAGGAAAAAAATTGTTAAATGTTCTTTGGTCATTTCAGACAGTAGCGTATTTGATTTGGAATAAAACTTAAAATTGTTGCCAATCATTTTCCACTTTGTCAACTTTTTTCATTCTGCAACTGTTCTTCATTAAGAAAATGATTGGTAATTCAGAGAAAATCATTGAAAAATACTAATTTTGAAAACATCTGCCAGACCCTCTATAAAACACAAATATTACATATAATGACCTAGGGGGTCAGACAAACTTTTCACCACTTGCATGCAGACTGCAGTAGTTCATTGGAGTAAACATACCGCCACACGAGTACCTCAGTGAAATTTTACAAATTGTCCTAGATCCAGGTAATGGATGACACCATAATGATCTTCTATTTGTTAGTATTAGTGCTATTGATCATTCCATGATTTGGCCAATTTAAATTTATTCAAGGCAGGCCTCTCGACGAAACAACAATTACTACAACTACTAAAAGTTGTATTATATCGTTACTGACCATTTGTATTGTGTTGCCTACAGTTCTTTGTCAAGGACAGTTTAGTTTCCTCAGTGAGGGATTATAAAGTTGTATCTATCTATCTTTCTATCTATCTACTAACCGTAATCTCCTTTGGGAATAACCTTCTCTCCTTCCAGAGGTTCGCTGACACCAGATTTATTCTCAGCTCGAACACGGAACTGGTACTCGCTCTCCTCCGTCAGGCCAGACACCCTGTGCATGGTCTCTGTCAACGCGGCCGACACCTTGGTCCATGCTCGCATGCTTGTCTCGCGCTTCTCCAGGATGTAACCGATGATCTGGCTGCCTCCATCGTCAGAGGGAGGGCTCCAGGAGAGCGTGACGTCATTGCTGCCGAGACGAACAACCTGGGGAAGGTGAGTGAGAAGATAGAGATGTATCACCCAATTAGTTTAAATAGTTTTATTAGTTTTATATTTCCCAATTTCTGTAATTGGCGGCTGGTCCGCTGTTGGTTTGGACAATAAATACAACTAGAAATAAAATACAATTGTCTTTCCTGGGTGTACAATACATACCATGTAGCACCAAAATACTTTTTGGCTTCATGGACCTTTCATAGAAAGGATGTTACAAAATCAAGCTGCAACAATGTAAGACCTTCAGCAACTACATGAAAGTAAAATCTTGGAGATTTGTCTTTGCAAACCTGCGCCCTTGAATACTGTTTTTTGTCAGAAACTGTGTGCTTTATAAGTGCTGTTTTATTATCATTATTAAACTGATATCTATTTTATTTTACCACTTCTGAACTGTGAACAGTAAAAGCTATCATTCAGATAGTTTGTCCGATACTCTAAAAGAAAAACTAACAAGATTGTCAGAACTGATTTTGTACATATTTTTTGCATTGCCAACTACCCTTAACAGACTAGCCTACTCACTCCCTCAGACACTGTTAGTCTTTCAAAATGGCTCTTAAGAAAACCTGTTTCCTACATTGTAGCTGGTTTTCCCTTAACTTCAGTCTGCTTTCCTCTTTCTAGCAACTGATAACCGTCAAAGTTTGGGTGCTTTATAAATCCTGTTTATATAAATATAATTTTGTTGTTTTTAGAACCACTTTACCTGCAGAGGTCCTTCAGGCGGGGAAGGCCTGTCGACGACTTTGACCGTGACCGTCGCAGATGCTTCTCCCGATTTATTGGTCGCTGTGATGACATAACCACCGCTGTCTCCTCGTTCAGAGTTTCTGTTATTCAGGACGGAGCCAAACTCATTGGTCTCAATGCTGATCCTGAGGGATCTATCGACGACGTTGGTGTTGTGTGTCCATTTGATGGTTGGTACTGGAGTGCCTTTGTAAGGTACCTCGACACGGAAGGAGGTACCAGCCCTCACTGTGATCACTCGCTGATACTTCAGATCCAATTCCAATTTGGGAGGTACTGTTTGAGAAAGCGTGATGAAAAGTTTGATTAAATTTGGTTCAACTTCTCAGAGTTGCATTACTGTTACTGGTTTAGCTCATTTTCCCCCTTTCTTTGTAGTGTTTCTGGTTGATTATATCTTTTGTCAGCTTTTGGTTCACTACGTCTGTCGTATTCAATCATGGTTTATTGTATACTTGATTTTTGTATTTTATGTATTTCAATAAATATATGCATTTTGAAATATTCTTATCTCTAAAAATTGTCTTAACTAGGCATATGGCTGCATAATGTTTTTACCAGTAAACCGTTTCAATTAAATCAAATTAAATTCCGTTCCTTTTTTTTGCTACAGTGAAAGATATCTCCACAATTGTTCCTTCACAAGTTCCTTTTTTATATTCAACAAATGAATGATCCATGAGAATAGGTGTGACCACAAAGTTCCTATTGACCCCTTGCACGCGCGTCACACACGGCGACTGATGCCACGCTCAACATGTTGGTGGGCAGTTAGGTTTACGTGTATTAACGCCGCGTCGCCTAAAATGTGCACTTCACTGCATAACGCACAGCATAGAGTTATATATAAAAACGTACAGTGAAGTTGCCTATATACGGGCACATTCAAGATTTTTTCTGATGATGACGTCAGGTGAAATGGGTCATTTGGATTATTTAATAAACCCACCAACAAAGGTTTCTCAACTTACCTGGTGGGTTTTCAGCGATGGCACTGTGCGATGGCTCACTGGGGTTACCAGTTCCTGCCCGGTTCACTGCCGAGACTCTGAACTCATACTCTGCCCCACGCAGCAGTCTTCCAACCTGGAAAGATGATGATAAAATTCTTTTAAAAATAATAAAAATATGAGTATGTCAACAGTTGTGATTGTTCTACCTAATGCTACCACTTCTTTTAAACTTTAACAAGACTCTTGTTAACTCTTTCAGTGCCCACTTTTTTTGTGTTTTGAACCAAAATGCTCAGCTTGTATAAATTTGTTCAAAATTGTGTATAAAATTAAAATTATTAAGTCTTTCTCTCCAAACAATATGTGTCTTGCTGCCCAAAGTCAAAAGCATTTCTTGAGAAATAATGCCCTCTAGTGATAACATTTTATATGAGTCAATGGTTTGATTTATTACACTTTTTGAGTTCATTCAACAGATTGTAAATATACAATAACTGCACTTTCAGAATAAAAAAAATAGATCGTATATGTACAACCTTTGCACTAAAAGAGTTAATACCAAGGTGATTTTCTAAATAGTAACAAGTTAACAATACAACAAACAATTATTAGAGTGATTTCTTGCAGTAAAATTTATTTTTGTTTTACTAATTTCTCAAAAACTACAGCACCTCAGCAGGTAATATTTTAAGTGAAGCTTTCAACCATCAATATCTTGAAACGAGTCGAGTTTCATGCAATCTGTGAACGTTGTGTTTTGTGTCCTACAAAGAGTACCCAGACCCTTTAATAAATAAACATTATTACGAGTTGATAGCTCACCTTAAACGTGGTATCTGGAGTAGGTGTGAGGGTTGCTTTAACCCATCGAGGACTGGTAGTCTGTCTCATTTCTACAACATAGCCACTGACCGGTGCCCCGCCATCATGAAGTGGAGGACTCCATGATAGAGACATTGAGTCAACGGTAATGTTCGACACATCTGGGGCATCGGGGGCATCCGGGACAACTGCGGGAGGGAAGACGGATAAAAGAACTCTTTCAGACAAAAGCAATTCAACATTGAAATGAATGAGGAAAAGGAAGATAAAATGTATTCTGCAATGAAAACAGACCTTAGTTATAGGGTGCGTTTTTGATGTCGTAACCAATAACTGTTTGGGTTGAATTTGCCATTGATTAACCACTGGCCAAAGACAGAAATAGTAATTGGTGACAGCCATGAAAACGCACCATGAAAATGGAGGCATTTTGTTTTTTCACCAAATTGAAGTTGAAATGACAAATTAGCCAGATGTTGATTTTGTATGATGCAAATCGGTATAGACAGCGCAAGTCTCATACAGACTGAAACATTATTTGGGAATCTTAGGGTTCCATTGCTTCAATATGTGAAGGAAATTACACTTCGATAGATCTCAGCATTTAAATACCTGTAAGACTTGAGGTCGATTTCACAAAGATATTCCTAGCCTTAGTACTAGTCATAGGACTCTTTCAAAGTCATTAAAAACTTAAGGCTAGTCCTAAAATAGGACGAGTAACTCGTCCCAATGCAAGATAAGACTACTCTTAACTCTTTGTCAAATCCACTCTTAAACAGTCTACTTACAAAGTTTGTTACAGCTTTAAGCCCGGTTCATACTTCCTGCGAATGCGAATCGAATTTGACGTCACAACCCTCCTTTCGCAGCGATATTCGCAAGTGAGTTGAGCAAAGTTGAATTGCTGCGAATTATTTGTTGCGAATGTGTGACGTCAACTTTCGTATCGCATTCGCATTTACAGGAAGTACGAACCGGGCTTTACAAAGGTATTTCGTAGACCTATTCAAATGAACTCACCATATTGCCCTTTTGGTGTGATATCCTGGCCCTCTAGAGGTTCGCTGATACCGAACTGATTCTGCGCGGTAACCCTGAACTGATAACGCTTGTATTCCTTCAGTCCAGTCACTCTGTACGTCAGATCAGTGATGTTCTTATCAGTCACAGGCTTCCACTTGAAGTCAAGCTCTCCCTGCTTCTCCACGATGTAATTAAAGATGCGGCTACCTCCATCCTCCTGCGGCGGGCGCCAGGATAGTGTGACGGCATTCTCTGTCACGTCTGTTTGCTCCAAGGGGCCACGAGGCGGGCCAGGTTTGTCAAAGATCTTTATCTGAATGCTTGCGGAGTCGCTTCCGGCGTCGTTTTTGACTACCACGGTGTAGTTACCGGCGTCGGACCTCTCACAGTTCTTGATGATCATTGTGACGGCTCGGTCGCTCGTCTCAACCTTCATCCGGTGGGACGAGGGTAAAGAAGCGCCCTCTCTTGTCCAAGTTGTCCTCGGGATGGGAAAGCCAGTGTAGGGTACAACTGCTTTGATAGTGGTGCCAACCTTTGCTGTTATTGGCTCCGTGATTTCTCCAAGTTTGGGCAAGACTGAAATTAAAAAAGATTATTGAGAAAATTATAATGAAGTGTTACCTGTACTTCAACTTCTGCCTCAGTGTACTAAGTTCAAGAACTTTTGTCTCAAAAGAATCATCGGTACAAAAACAATTATCTGTATTCTACTTTTATTTTCAAAAGAAAATTTTGAGTATTTTGAGTGACCTTTCGAAAAAAGAAAAAACCCTCACCCGATGCTTCCTGGGCCTTCACTCTCACAGTTGGCTCGCTGGGAGTTCCCAAACCCATTCTGTTCTCGGCAACGATCCTGAACTCGTACTCCCCTCCACGGGTGAGCCTAGTCACTCTGCAGGATGTCTCATCCGCTCCGATTACTGCCACCTTGCTCCAGTAGACACTGGTGCGATCTTTCTTCTCGATGACATAACCTGTTATTTCAGCGCCACCATTGAATGACGGCGGTAGCCATGAGAGACTGACCGAGTCTGATGTTGTGTCAGTGATCTGAGGTGTGCTAGGTGGTCCAGGAACATCTGGTAAAATGATTTGAATGTGTTGTTAACATTAATTGTATGTAGAGACATCTACAACAAAATAGAGCAGAGAAGTTCAAACAACCTTAAAAAGCTTTATAAAAAAATCAAGCAGGGAATCAGCCACAACTGATGAAGTTGCCAGAAAAAGTTTGTATTTGTCTATTTTTGTAAGGACATTTGGCCCCAGAGCCAGCATCTATACTGATGACTCCTACAATGCACAGGTCAGGTCACAGAAAATTCTGTCTTCAAATTTGAGATTAGTCATTTAATTTATTTCAGTTACAATTAAAACTCTTTGCCAGCCATAATCATGACTAGAGCATGGCTAGTCCAAACGTTGAGACCAATGCCCCTTATTTTTGACCGCGCGAGGGCGCTATAAATAGTATGTTGATCACTTCCGGGGGTACACGCGATTCGCCCTGCACAAATTAATAGGCGTTCTGTCACTTTTGTTGCGCCGTAGTTTCAATTTGCTTTAGAGGTGGATTATAACGGCTCCTTTAAAAGTCTTATTGTCTGTGATGGATTAGATGTCTGTGGTTATAATGTGTTCCAATCTTTAAAAACTGTTTTGGGTATGAATGAATATACCCCCGGAAGTGATTGAGAGCGCCATCACGCGGTCAAAAATATGGCCCATTAAGAACTCACTCCGCGGTAGTGAAGTTAATAATGAGAAGTCCCCTCGATCCACTAAAGCGAAAGTAGAAGTCCCGGCGGAATTCCCATAAACAGAAAGTCTAATCTGCACTATTTTTACTCTCAATCTACTTTACAAACACGCTTCAGACTCACCATATTTACTCTTGATCAAGATGGACTCAGTCCCTTCCAGTGGCTCACTCTCACCGATCTTATTCACAGCGATTATCCTGAACGCATACTCGGTACGCTCGATCAGATTGGTGATCGTGCAGGTGGTGTCGCTGATGCGTTGTGTCACACGAGCCCAGGAGGATCTCTTGGTGTCTCGTTTCTCTACGACGTAGTGAGTGATTCTGCTCCCTCCGTCTTCCGACGACGGATTCCAGGAGAGTGTTATACAGGTCTTGTCCATGTCACATGTTTCTATTGGACCGCGAGGTGGGCCTGGACGATCAAGAACCTTTGAGGTGGGGTGAAATTCAAAGAAAATATTGTTATTTACCAAAGTCCTTAGATAGTTTTCTAATCAGAAAGCAGTCAAGTCTAAAGTCTCAAGTCTGAAACTGATCAGATATTTTGAAAATTTAACCTAAGATTCTGCCTGTTGGAAATTTCTCATATCTGCATCAGTCACCCCCTATTTTGTTGTTATAAATTTTGCAAAAACGAGTATACTCACTTGCACACGAATCATTGCGGTCTCGCTTCCAGCCGAATTGCTAACAGTGAGTTTGTACGCTCCTTCGTCTGCCTTTACGCAGTTCTTGGCAGTCAAGACGGTCTCACGATCTGTGGTCTCAATCTTAACCCTTGTAGAGGACACCAGTGTCACGCCATCTTTGTCCCATTTGACCGTTGGTTTTGGCTTGGCTTTGTAGGGCACGTCCAGATGGAATGTGGTACCGGCGCGGACGGTCAGTGTCTCACGGTATTTGTTCAGATCAAGCTTTGGAGGTACTGTGAAGTAATTGAGATTCATAGTAAAAGTTATTTTAGACCCACTCCTACAAAATGACAGGAAAATACTGCTTGAGAAATATTTTTGATGAGCAAAAAATTGAGTGGAGCACCAGCCACAACAATGCAAAATTCATGTAATTCTGGCTGAAACCTGTGCTTAGCAATTTTTTTTGTGCTTAAAGGCTTTATGAAACTGGGCCCAGGCCATTAACTTTGTTGTGAATTTGAACAGCTAAATCTATTTTCCCATCTTCGACTAACAGTCAACTTCGGCGGATAAGCTAACATTTAAGTTCTCATTTCTTGCACATTTAGCCTTGTTCTGAATTGATTGAGTTTTTACCCCAAACTGATGCATAAAAACACCAGATACAAAGTACATTGTAAGTTGTGTGACACAGGCAACAATTTCACATGTTAAATCACTTTTTTGTACATAAAAAAACCCTGTTTCGAAACTTTTGATTGACTCTTACCAGCGACACCCTTAGTATCGGTAGCACCGCTAGGCTTGCCCGGTCCAGCTTCGTTGACGGCGCACACTCTGTACTGATACGCAGCACCCTCCGGAATATCTCTCACGACAAAAGTGCAACCGGAGATTGGTTCCTTGGTGATCGGGGTCCAGCGTGAGGTATAGCGATCGGAACGCTCAATGATGTAACCGGTGATCGGGTTACCTCCATCGCTACTCGGTGGAGTCCAAGAGAGGTTGAGTGTCGTTCTAGTCACATCTGAGATCTCGGGAGAACCTGGGGCACCAGGTGCGTCTGTTCAAAAGAAAAAACATCAGTAAAAATGTGTTGGGATTGAGTAATTTTTTGTGGGACAAAAACATGACTTGAACCTGCAACCCCACTACCTGTGCTCTATCAACTGGGCAATGTTACATCAATAAAACTCAGCCTCCTACTACAACGGCCGGGAGTACTTCTCTCGGAGAGTAGGGAGTCCCACGAGTGTGGAACACTGACCCTAGACAAAAACTAGCTTTTCTACCACGGACGGGAGTACTGCTCCCGGAGGGAGTCCCACGGAGGTGAGACGCTAGTTAATTTATATATCGTAATTAATTAAATTAAGGAAGACACGGAGACACAACAATAATATATATACACTTGGAAAATAAGGTAAGGGGATGTATTCGATCCCCGAGAACCCTGAGTGCTACTCGCGCTCGGGTCTCAACAGAATTCAGAATATATATCTTAGCAAATCATGCAATAATTCTCAAGAATTCGGGGATAAGTGTAACAGAAAACACGTCTCGGGCTCTTCCAAAACGTCACTCGAAATGACTGAAACTCTACTAATGAACTGGTTGTAATCTTATAGGAATAAAGCGAACGTACAAGTACTCTAGCTAAAGCAAGAGGGTGGAAAAACTCACGTCTACCACGTACGGTCGCTAGAAAAAGAAGGACGTATTTGGCGGAGCTACTGCGTAGCATGCTGGGTGGGCGCGAGAGGGCGCCCTCTGGTTGTCAATTTTTCTAGCGAATTAGCCTGTCGGCTATGAAATATGCATAAGTAGTGGCTATTTGGGTAAGTGAATGAAATAGACTTAACATGTTCACAAATTAAACATACTTAAACTAGCGAACAACAATTTTGTCAATCCCCAAACAACTCCCTTTACAGAAACATTGAACCCAAACCCCCCTTATTATTTGGTTCCTCCCAAATTACAAAAGCTTTAAATCACATTTTATCTGTAGACCTTAACCAGAATTTTCTCACAAGCCATCATTCGGAATATTCAGTAACCTACCACAAATCTAAGAACTTACCATATGGAGCCTTGGCAAACACTGGTTTACAGGGCTCGCTCGGCGGTCCCACTCCGGCCTTATTCTCAGCGCTCACTCTAAACTCATACTGACTACCCTCTCGCAAACTGGTCACTGTGTACTCAAGTTCGTGGCTCGAGTGAGAGGTGACTCGGCTCCATTTGAAGCCAAATGCTTCTCGCTTCTCGAGGTGGTAGCTGGTGATCTTACTCCCTCCATCTGAGAGTGGAGGGGACCATGAGAGTGAGACCGAGGACCTTGAGGTGTCGGTGACGATAGGTGCGGCAGGCTTGTCAGGAGTATCTGTCATTTTTGAGAACACACACAATATACATACATTCAGTCGACCCTTCTACTGCCTTACCATTCAATATAACGTGCTTTTGAATGACAGAAAGACTATGCCAGACTGCAAGATGATATCAAGTAGTAAATGTTATTTACCCATATACTATCATTTGTAATTTTTAATGGCAAATTAAAGAAAGTATGAGGGTGAATCATATTATTCTTTAACAATCCTCTGGTTTTCTAAAACATTGATTATGTGAAAATGTATATCAATTGTAAAATTATTAATATGGTAACAGTTTTGATACATGCTTGGTATGTTTTACTAAAAATTGCTAAAGTATATTCAAATTTCTTATATGTGTAATGAAGATAAAGAAAGATTAAGGATGCAGTTCAATGTGCCTTTTTTTCTTGTATTATTATACATCCCCCCCCCTAAAATATATATATATATATATAAGTAGAGGTTTCATAGTAAACTGGTAAAAAAGAGAGATGTTATTGTTGTTTTTAATAATAAACCAGAGCAGTAACAGTAATAGATAATGGATAAAACGTCAAGAACATACCATAGGGCGGCTTTGCCATCCTAGTCTGCGAAGAGTCACTTGGTTCTCCGAATCCAGCCTTATTCTCAGCCAAGATCCTAAACTGGTACTCAGACTTCTCCACCAGATCACGTACTGTGTAAGATGTCTCTTTGATGCTTAACTGATTCACTGGTACCCACCGTAAGGCTAGCTTCTCTTTCTTCTGGATGACGTAACCGATGACGCTGGAGCCTCCGTCGGACTGAGGAGGAGACCACTCCAAATGCATGGAAGTGGCTGTGACGTCGGTGATGGTTGGCGCACCGGGTGGGCCGGGAACATCTGAAGATTAAAACACAAATAATTATTGAATAATATAAACGTTTTTAGTAATACTAACTAGTTCTGATAAAGCGCATTTCACAATAACTTCTCAATCCGCTTTACATTGGTGCACTGGTCATTGGACCGATAACAGCTCCCTGGGGAGTATACAGCCCTGAGCTGCCGTGGCGCTCCAGTGGCTTTTTTATACACAATATCAACCTCTACCCTCGCAGGTACCGATTTACACCCCGGGGTGAAGAGAAGCAATCAAAGTAAAGATTTTGCTCAAGGACACAAGTGTCATGACTGGGATTCGAACCCACACTCCGATAAATTAACCCTCAGAACTTGCATTTGATTCTCTTTTCCTCTAGGCCATGATACCCTTTAGATATTTGTTTCTACCATCACAGAGCAATTCCTAAAAAGATATACTTCTTAAAAGGACCTACTTCATAAGTACTTGGACTTCTCAACAAATGTTGTGAACAGTGCACTGGTATGTTAGCTTCCAAAGACTTTTGACTTTTCTCACCGTAGGGCGGTTTGGCAACTGTTGGTTTACTAGCTGAGCTCGGCTTTCCATTGCCAGCTTTATTGATGGCGATCACACGGAACTGGTACTCATTCCCTTCACGTAGGCCTCCGATGGTTCCAGAAGTTCCAGTGAACTTGTCGACCTGCGTCCAGCGAGTGCTGAATGGCTCCTGCTTCTCAATGATGTAGCCTGTGATTGGACTACCACCGTCGGAGGACGGAGGCGACCAGGAGAGTGTCATGGAGTTACCAGTGACATCTGTGACTGTCGGGGAGGTGGGAACACCAGGCACTCCTGTTGTGATAAGATGGGACAAACAAAAGTTAACTTGGTCAGTTTGTATGAGTTTTTCTTTAAAATGGCTGTAGAGCAACAGCAAGTGAAACTACCATCAATGAGATTTATATAAATAAAAGTTTCTTGTGTGGCTGAAGTTGATGCTTAACAATGGGTATCTTTGATTAATTACAAAATCAAAGCTTCTTGAAGCTGGGTTCAAGTGCACTGTATCAAACAAACAAATAGAAAAGCCCTAGGGAAAATGTAATGAAAAAGAGATAACTTATAGGGAATGAGACACAAAACAATTGAGATGTAATTCCGACAACAAAATAAGAACAATTGAAAAATAAGATGAGCACCACAACTTGGCGAAAGAAACTCACCAAATGGAGGTCTGATTACAGTTGGCCTTGTGGGTTCGCTCGCCTTTCCTACACCAGCCTTATTCTCAGCGTACACTCTGAACTCATACTCGAGTCCTTCCTTCAAGTCGGGCACGGCCATCTCAGTTTCTGTCACCGAGTAACGGTTAACTCTTGACCAGCGTGTGCTGTACTGTTCCTTCTTTTCAATGATGTAGCCTGTGATTACTGCTCCTCCATCGGATCCAGGTGGGCTCCACGTCAATGTAGCAGAGTTAGAAGTGGTTTCCTTCACAGTGACATCTTCTGGAGAGTCTGGGACATCTGGGGGTAAAGGAGGGTTTGCTTTGTCATTTCATATTCTCAACAACCATATTCATACACATAGCTCTGTTACATCATACAATTAGAGCCCAGTGGTATAGAACATTAAGAGAAAGTACAATTTAGGTAAATTTGAGATCGGGATCTGGACAAATATTCTCAAGGCTCTAATTAGAGCCAAACGAGAAGAGAAGATGATGAAGAAATTTCATGTCTTTTTTTAGATGTGGGAGGAAAACCCGCGAGAATTATTCCAGGGAAAGCCCACGCAGTCAAGTAGGGACTGAAAACCCAAGCCACATGGTGCTCCCCAGTGGGATTCAAACCAGGGTCCCAGAGGTGGAAGGTGAGGCAAGAGATCATTCAGTTTAATTTTAAATTCACAAATATTTTATCTTTGTAACAAATACCCACAAAAGAAGTGAACATATATTTTCCCAAGACTACTACAGAAACCCAAATACTCACTGTATGGAGGCTTGGCAGTGGATGGCTCAGATGCTTCACTCGGTTTCCCAACGCCTGCCCGGTTCTCAGCGCTCACTCGGAACTCATACTCATTTCCGAACTTGAGTTCTGTGGCTCTGAAGGTGGTCTCTGTAACTGTGAACCGGTTTATTTTCTGCCAACGTGTGCCGAAGCGTTCTTTCCTCTCGATGGTGTAACCGATGATCTTGTTACCCCCATCAGAGAGTGGAGGAGTCCAAATGACAGTCATTTCTGTAGTGTCGGCTTTGGTGACCTCAGGTTTACCTGGGGCTTCAGGAACGTCTAATGGGAATAAAGGGAGGGGATAAATGTCATAAGGTCTTTTCACATTATCATGCTTCAACCTGTGCCGAAAGCTACATGGTTCCAATACAGATTGACATCCTAAAATTTCAACACTTTTCAAATTCCCTCTGTCCAACATAGACATATTTTCTAGTGTAAAAAGGCCAAATCACATCAATCTCCACATAATAAACTTGGGTCACTGACATTGCCAGCCAAAATTGACAAGGTTTATAAATATTTATCTATATTCCTCAGTCCTATAAAATCACTCCTACGAACTTAAGGAATATTGTTGTTCTGTACTTAATAGGACATCTTCAGGTCCCTCTGAACCACCATCCTGCAGGCTGTAGCTTTAGTTTAATAACAAATAAATGTAAAATGTAGAGGCTTAATGTGACAGAGAAGTGGCCTATAATAGTACTGAACTTGCAGTTGTTTGCATTGTAGTATTTTGTAGTCGCTGGGAAGCAACTGTGATTTTCTTCTTTCTCTCGCTAGATTTTATGCCATACCTCTAGGATTCATCTTAAGATGTGTTGCCAGTATAAAACTTGTTTTGTGACATCCCACTTTTTTTTGTAATTAAGAGTGATTCACAGTTAAGATAAATGTTCAGCTCATTTTAAAATTGAGCCCAGGCAATCTAGAAATACAAGAGCAAGTGTACAAACCGTATGGAGCTCTTGCCACTCGAGCAGCCGATGGTTCGCTAGCTCTGCCAACACCGGCCTTGTTCTCAGCACTGACTCTAAACTCATACTTTTTGTCTTCAGTCAAATCTCGGACAGTGTAGGTGGTGTCTCTGACCGCCTCTCTGTGCGTCTTGACCCAGCGACTGGTGCTGAGGTCGTGTCTCTCGATGATGTAGCCTGTGATTGGGCTTCCTCCATCGCTAACGGGCGCGGTCCAGGACAGGGTCATTGATGACTCTGTGGATTCTAGGATGGTGGGAGAGCTTGGCGCATCTGGAACATCTGAGAATTGGGTTAAATGTGAAGGTTAATTTATGACCAGGGGTCAATTTCATCAAGGTGCTTTAACAGAAAATACAAAAAAAAAAATTTAAAACACCAGTCACAGATGGTACAAAATTTTGGCTGGTAACTGTATTCTGGTAACAACATATTGTTGTTTGAAGTTACTTTTTTGTTTTCGCACCTCTATAAAATTGGGCACTTAATACACTTAACTAAATTAGCACTCCTTTTTTTTTGGGGGGGGGGGTTAACAAATGACAGCAAAAACTGCTTTGAACAATCACTTATGAGAAGTTTTGTTTAGACTGATATTGTGCAAGTTTTTAAGTTAAATAGGTAAAAGGGATTTTAGATTTACTTTTGAAGTTACATATTCAAAAATTTCTTTAACATTCCGTTACTTTAGTGCTGGGTCTTTATGTCCAAATGCTTACCATAGGGAGCCTTTGCAGTGAACCGGTTACATTGGTCGCTTGGTTTACCGACCCCAGCCTTGTTGACTGCACAGATACGGAACTCGTAGTCATTGCCTTCAGACAGGCCACGTACAGGATGGGAAGTTGCATCAGCATTTACCTAATTAAGCAAAACAAAAAACTTTCTTTTACTCAGTTAGCAAGAACAAATCAAACATTGACACTAATATAAGGGAATGTCGAAGGTTAACAACTAAATTCTGTAATATTTTGTGATTACATTTATGATTAATGGTAGCTATAACAAAAAATGAGAGTGAAATGATGAAGCACAAACAAGTTTTAACATGTGATGATGAGAACAAGGTACTTGTTTTTAACCTCCCTGCCTGGTCCCGCATGCATTTGCCTGGTATCCCTTAAAATAAATATGCCACACGAATGAGCACTTTTGAGGGTCCACTGAACCCATTTCAAGTGTAACATAAGATTGGGTAGACTTTTCAGATATCTTTTCAAGAATCAACTTACCTCATCAAGCTTTGTCCAACGAGTCGCAAACTTATCTTTCCTCTCAATGACATAACCTGTAACTTCAGCTCCACCATCATTGCTGGGGGCTGACCAACTCAAGAGGGCGCTGTTAGCTGTGATGTCAGATACGTCGGGCGCATCAGGGGAGCCGGGAACATCTATGAGGGAATTAAAATGTGTACAATGAATACCATTGAATAGACAAACTAGAATTATTCTAATTATTTACAAGTCACCACCAAGGACGTAAATGGTTTGTTTCAAAACGACCTTGTGGTTGAAGATGGCACAAGATTCAACCAATTTCTATTCTTTGAAAGGCAAGGACATGTCCTCAACTGACCAAGTAACCAATTTATTCAGCACATTATCACATGTTCATTTTTCGAAACAAACAAAATCTGTGTTAATTTTCTTTCCCAGTGGAAAAGAATATGTTGAAAATCAGCACAAAGCCTTGCTATATGGAAATGATAAAACTGGACATTGATATTTTAAAAACTCAAATGGCGCATGAAAATGATTTACCCCTGTCATCAGGCCTTACATATTTCCTTCAACCATCACAGCTCCTTCTGAAGGATGCAACTTTTGCTCCAAGAACCAACTCTACTCTTACAGGTACCAATTTACCTCATAGGAGAAGCATTCATAATTAAACAAGTGTGTTGCTCAAGGACTGTGTCATCACAAGTGTCATGACTGGGATTCTGACTACATCCCAATATACACTAGACTAATTGATAAGCCATGACATGCCACATCTGGCCCTTTCAGTTTCTTTTAGAAACCCATGCTTCATCAAGAGATCTATCACAGGCAATCACAAAGACGACCATACAAAGTGTTGTACTCACCATAAGGGGGTTTGGCAACAGCTTGCTCTGACGGCTCACTAAACTTCCCAACTCCTGCCTTATTCTCAGCTGCCACTCTAAAGACGTACTTGCTTCCCTCCGAGAGGCGAGTGACCGTGTGAGTGGTCTCAAAGATGGACGTATTCACCTTCGTCCATCGTGTTGCAAAGTCTTGTCTCATCTCAATGATGTAGCTGGTGATGGGACTGCCGTTATCAGAGAGGGGCGGAGACCATGATAGGACCATGGAGGTGGAATTGATGTTGGAGGTCTGTGGCACGCCTGGAGCATCTGGTGCATCTGAAAGAATCAAAATACAAAACATGAGTGAGTCATTACAATAAATTAGTCTAATTTAAAACTTTATACTTCCCTACTTCGAACTAGTTGTCGAACAAGGTATTTCCAGTTGTTTTCACTGGTTTGGAAACATTCATATCTGACGATGGTTCTGGCTTATATTTTTTTGTATTTTGATGACGTATGAGCATGCACGCAGTTGCAACAAGTATGAATTGGCCTTGAGAGTGATGCGCATCAAGCAAGGGATCAGTAAGTGTCATTTAACAAAGTCTTATTTGCCAGTTTTCTGCTGGTTATATTTCTATGACCTACAGAAGCCCGGTTCATACTTCCTGCGAATGTGAATGCGATACGAATGTTGACGTCACAAATTCACAACGAAAATCGAGCTGAGTCGTGCTCAACTCACTTGCGATTATCGCTGCGAAAGGAGGGCTGTGACGTCAAATTCACTTCAAATTCGCTTCGCATTTGCATTCGCAGGAAGTATAAACCGGGCTTAAGGGTACCTACCATAAGGAGCCTTAGCAAGTTGAGCTGGCGATGCTGTACCTGGCTTCCCAGTGCCTGCCTTATTCTCCGCTATGATCCTGAACTCATACTCTGACCCCTCCCTGAGGTTGGACACTGTAAACGAGGTATCCGTGATCGGGACTCTGTTGACGACGCTCCAACTCATCTTGCTGGTGTCCCGACGTTCAACGATGTAGCCTGTGATGGGGCTGCCACCATCTGATGTGGGAGGAGACCAGTGAAGAATCATGGAGTTGGCATTGATGTCAGTGACGTCTGGTTGGCTTGGGGCACCAGGGATATCTAAGAGAAGGAATTAATTAATGGCACAATAAGTTACTTCAATTGGAATTGAACATCTCAAGTGAAGAATTTTTTTCATAGGGTAAAGTGACATTGGGAGCCAAAATAGGGCAGAAAAACAGTGAAGTAGCCCTTGTTAATAAATGGACATTTTCAAATTCAATGATAGATATTTAGCTCTTCTTCATTAAGTGCAGGCCACTTGGTCTGAAGAAAGTGGTCTACCTTTTGGGTTGCACAGAATAATCTATTCATAATTAATCTCATAGCTTGTCACTTCTCTGAGGAAATATGAAGAGATTTTAACATTTACTTCCTGAGTTATTCCTGCTTTCTTACAAAGTCAATATTCATAGAAGCATCCAACGATAGAACTTTCCAAACTATGAAGGTCGTGGGTTCGAATCTCACCTGAGTAATATGCCTGTGATTTTTTCACAGAACTCGGGAAAGTTCTGAGTATACAATGCTAACAAACATCGGTGTATATGGGTAAAAACCCAAAATTAATATTATGAAAATGTTTTGAAAAAGAAAATTGAAAAAGTGTACATTTTGACTCCCAAATCATTGACATTTGACACTTACTATAAGGAGGTTTAGCAACGGTTGGTCTTGTAGCCTCACTGTATTTCCCAGGTCCAGCCTTGTTCTGAGCCACTACTCTAAACTCGTACTCCATCCCTTCTGACAAACCGCTCACTGTGAATGAAGTATCTGGAACCTCTCGCTTAGTGACAGGGGTCCAATGGGTGCTGAAACGATCTTGTTTCTCTACGACGTAGCCCGTGATTGGACTACCCCCGTCTGATTCGGGCTCGGTCCATGAAAGACGCATTGAGGATGAGGTTATATCTGATAGGTTAGGGACACCTGGAGCATCAGGAGCATCTTGGATGGTGATAAAGAGTAAACTAAATTAATTCCCAGTTCCGTATAAAAATTAAATGAAAAATGCAGGATTCAAGCTTCCTTCTTCCAACCAAGCGAATTGACTACATTTTTTTACTGCAAGTGGTGGCTTTCAATTAAAAATGTCCTTGTGTTACAGTTAAAGTTTTATCTTCTTTAAACTCAGTTCAGTCCCCACATGCCCTCACATGGTAAAAAAAAGTGCACATCGGCAGGCCCAATGGTTATGACATTTGCTTGAAAATTTCCTCCATCAGAAAATTATCTCCGCAGTTTAAAGATTAAAACAAATGTACATATGCAAAACTCTTACTGAGGTATTAAAACACACACAAATATTTTAAATTAGGAAATTTGAAGTAGATTTACCATAAGGTGCCTTTGCTCTGGTAGTGTCCGAAGCTGGGCTTGGTGCCCCGACTCCTGCTTTGTTCACAGCACACACTCTGAACTCATAGTCAGTTCCCTCAGTCAGACCTGTCACCCGATAGGTCAGATCATCCACTGGTTCCCTGGTGATCAGTGTCCAGCGTAGGCTCCTGGCATCCTTCCTCTCGATGTGGTAACCGGTTACCATAGACCCACCATCTGAGCTGGGCTCTGACCAGCTCAATGTCATGGTTGATTCGGTCACTTTGGATATCTGGGGAGCTCTAGGAGCACCTGGAACATCTGTCGGAGAATCGGTGGGAATATTGTTCATAAATGCCTTTATGCTTTACTCAAGCAGTGCTCTGTGCCGATTAAATTGGCAAACAATTGAAATGTGTACTTGTAGGGCTGATTAAATTTTACATTTGTGATGGTAACAATACGCCACATGACCTTTAAAATCACCTCTGAAAAATTGAAAGTTTTGACAAAAAATAAATATCGGAAAGTCAGTTTTGAATTTGCTAAGCAGAATTTCCTGCTTGTCAGCTGGTATGAAATTGGTCCTTGATACTTAGTGGATTTTGTTTAGTAGCTCATTTAATTCTGTATTATCATTCTCATTGATTTGTGTGGATTTCTAGGGCAGTGCCTAGACAAAGGCCTGCATATTGAGGACACAATTTCATGCAATCTGCAACCTACCATAAGGTGCCTTTGCAACTCTCGGCTCCGTAGGCTCACTTGGCTTTCCTTCGCCTCCCTTGTTCTCTGCCACCACCCTGAACTGGTACTCCTCGCCTTCTTTCAATCCTGATACCTTAAAGGTAGTGTCTAGTGTGGGTTCTCGGTTGACTCTGGTCCAGCGAAGCCCGAACCGATCCTTCTTTTCTATGAAGTAGCCAGTGATGGGACTGCCACCGTCGGTTGAAGGTGGGGACCAAGAGAGTGTCATGGAATCCGGGGTTACGTCAGTAACCTTAGGAATGGTGGGTGCTGAAGGAGATTCTGTGTTGTAGTGAAAGCAAATGGAATAAGATACAGTTGGTGTCAGCATCATTATTGACACTCAAAGGAATTTCATTTTCCGGGAAACCTTTTCGGAATTCTGCAAACTCTTTTAAGCATTGATACCCAAAACCATTAATCTCTGTACTTATGAACTGCCCCCATGGTTGACTTGATAATGCTGTATTAAATTAATCAGGAAAGAACATTCATTTATTTCGGAGGATTAAAGGACCAGGTTAAGGGATGAAAAAAACTCACCATAGGGTGGCTTAGCCTTAACAGCTTTCGACGGTTCGCTCGGTTGGCCAACTCCGGCTTTGTTCTCAGCACTGACTCTGAACTCATAATCTACCCCTTCCTTCAGATCAGTAGCAGTGAAAGTTGTCTCTAGGATGTTGTACTTATTGACACGGGTCCAGCGGGAGCTGAACCTATCGCGCTTCTCAACGACGTACGTCAGGATTGGACTGCCACCATCTGAGAGAGGCTCGGCCCATGTGAGTACCATGGATGAGGATGTGACGTCTGATATGACTGGAGTACTGGGTGCACCAGGCACACCTACACAAAGATAACAAAATATGTATCGTTTCAATACATAAGAACTTGTAAAATGCAATGGGAGACTTTCTGGGACGATAGAGGGCAGTAGACTTACCGGGTAAATCCATTGTTCTCAGAATTATGTGCATGTTCAGAACTACGTAAACAATGGAAATTTACCCGGTATGTCTGCTGCCACCTAGCGTTGGAAAGTCTCCTATTACAAATCATTTAAAACAACTTGATTTTCTGTCTATTTTAACATGCTTGCTGATGTCATTAAAAATTGCAGACTTGGTGACCCAGGTATAAATACAGCAAGTAAAAGTTTCTAAAACGAATGTAAAAGGGAATTACAAGTCTTTCAAAACAACATTTTAAAACAAGTATTATTGAAAAGTTATGACGAAATTTAAAGTTAAAAAATTTCACCATATGGTCATAAAAATATAAGCGCCAGTGAAGTTAATAACAAGAATTCCCCTTAATCCACTAGTAGTTCCAGCAGAGTTTCTACCTAGGTAGCTAATGAGCAGGAGAGTTCTTTTGAGAACTGAGAAGTCTCCCAAATCCTGAAAAATCTAAGTCTTGGTAGTAGAGAAGACTCTCGAACTCAACAAATTCTACTCTGCGGCAATAGAAAAGTTCTCATGATAACATATTCCACCCAGCAAGAAGATATACAAATGGTGCAAACCAAATATACATTGATATTAACTCACCATATGGCGATTTGGCTACTCTGCTCTCCGACACATCACTCGGTGGTCCCACACCGGCCTTATTCTCAGCTGATACTCGGAACTCATACTCGGTCCCCTCAATCAGATCTACCACGGTGAACTCCGTCTCAGAGATTCTGTCTCGCGTAACTCGCATCCATCGGGTGGAGAACTTGTCCTTGCGTTCCAGGACGTAGTTGGTGATTGGACTTCTGCCATCTGAGTCTGGTGGTGACCAGGCAAGGGTCATTCTGGTGCTGTCTACTTGGGTGATGCGTGGCTTGGACGGAGCACCAGGGGTGTCTGAAATTAGATGATAATATTGCATCAAAATTAATTCTCATGTGATTTAATACAATAATAAACAAAATTTTGATTGGGGGGGGGGGAGATGGAAGTTGCCAATATAAAGGCAATAATAAAATGTATATGTTGTCCCTGAAAAGAGCCATTAATGTGGTCTCGACGTTTCAAACAGTATTCTCTGCTCGTCTTCGGGAGAGCCATTCCTCCCTTAAGAAAAATTACACATGGTTGTGCATACAAGCCTATGGTTACTTCATGTTACGCACACTGTGCCAAGCTTTATTGTACATCAGTATTATTATAATTCAGCCTGCCGCCTGCGACAAGCAGATTTGAATAAACCAGTAAAAATAAAGTTGCTCACCATATGGAGGTTTAGCTTTCTTGGCTGCTGACTCCTCACTCGGTTTACTTGCTCCTGCAGCATTCTCAGCACTGACTCTGTACATGTACTCATTCCCTTCATGTAAGTTGCTCACTGTGTAGCTGAGATCTTTCACTGTGTACTTGTTGACGCGGAACCATCGCCGTGTGCTGGTGTCACATCTCTCGATGATGTAGCCTGTGATCGGGCTGCCTCCGTCGGTTGAAGGAGCTGTCCAAGACACTGTCATCGACGTGGACTGGACGTTGGAAATATCGGGAGTACCGGGTTGGCTTGGGACATCTAAAAAGATAAAAAGTTATGTGTTGCTTAAAAATAGGAATAAACCATTACCAGTTTTATCTCAAGTTATTATTAATTGAAAAAATAAAAAATATAAACTTTTTGTTGTTTGTGTTTTTTGATAATCATTATACCTACCAGTTTTGAATATCTATTTTGGTTAAACAAATTTTTGTTTTTTACAGTTTTTGTTGAAATCGTTTGACTTATTTTAAAGTTGGCTTTAGACACTTGATGCTCATTCCATGTATTGGTGCACAAAATAAGTTGTGACTTGCAGCATTTTAGTTTTAAAAAAAAAGTAAAAAG
Source organism: Asterias rubens (assembly GCF_902459465.1). Taxonomy (NCBI): domain Eukaryota; kingdom Metazoa; phylum Echinodermata; class Asteroidea; order Forcipulatida; family Asteriidae; genus Asterias; species Asterias rubens. The sequence continues at coordinate 7,786,307 of NC_047067.1, forward strand.
TTTAATTGTTAAAATATTTAACACAGAATCCGTTAACACAGATTTTGCAGTAGGTATTCATTTATTACAATGGCGAGGTTTTAAACCGCGATCGTACTGTGTTAATGCACCCAGGAATTGCACATCCCCCAGGAGTGCTAAAATGCCTAGGAGTGTTAAGAACTGTCATCAGACCCAGGCATTTATCACTTACCATACTGTGCCTTTGCAGTGTACGCCTGGGATGTCTGGCTTGGTTTGCCCGCTCCGGCCTTGTTCTCAGCACTCACTCTGAACTCATAAGTGTTACCCTCCTTCAGTGACGAAACCTCGAAGGACGTCGCTGTGACCTCCTTAGAGTTAACTCTCCTCCAGTAGGTGGAGAATTGCTCCTTGGTCTCAATGATGTAAGTGATGATGGGGCTTCCTCCATCAGAGCGAGGGGCGGTCCAGTCGATTGTCATTGATGTTGAATTGATGTCGGCAGCAGTGGGCTGACCGGGTGCTTCGGGCACATCTGTAGAATTGAAAGATCAAGTAAAAAATCAAGAACTTGAAACCAAAAAAACAAAAAAATTACAGTCGGCTCTCGTTTTAAAGAGCACTATTATGAGAGGTTCTGCTTATATAAAGAGTACATTCTGAAGTCCCAAATCCCATTTCTGCTTTGTATTTCTGTGTAATGCGGTCCGCTTATAAAATTCTGTTCTAAAGAGGTACTTTGGCAAGTCTCAACGATCTTGTTAAAATAAGAGTCGACTGTATCTTTGCAATATAGTTGCCCTAAAACATAAAACAGTCTACATGTATATCATCCACATGTAGAAACCGCTTAGAAGACAAAAAACAGTTTCCAATGACATATTTGAAAGTGACTGCATTGAGTTTGGATAAAGAGAGGTACATTCGCCAATGATTGCCTGATATAAAAAAATCAAAAATAAATACATGCAGTATAAAATATTTCATTCTTACCATAGGGTGGTCTCACAACCACTTTGTCAGTTGCGTCACTTGATTTCCCCAGCCCGGCCTTATTCTCAGCTGTCACTCTGAACTGTAGCTCCTCCCCTTCTTTCAGTCCAGTCACATTGAAGTTTGTGTCAGGAGTACGCCCCACTTGGGTCCAGCGAATGCTAAATGGTTCTTTCTTCTCAATGATGTAATTTGTGATTTTATCTCCGCCATCGTCTCTGGGTTTGCTCCATGAGAGATTGACGGAGCGTGTCGTTTGGTCGGTTACTTCAGGGACACTTGGTGCATCTGGTGCAACTATTGGAAAATAAAAACATGTGAAACTTTTTTTTTATATGGATACACCAACAATTTGTTTTTAAGCTTTGAAAATGCCAAAATAAATAAATGTACTAAAATATATTATTTATCAATATAAACCACAATTATATATTATTTAGAAAAATTTTTGTTTCTCAAACCAATAAAAACACTACGGTCAGAGAAAGGAACTGTTATCCATATTTTCCAAATTATGTGAAGAACTTGTTCTCTGCTAAGCAGAAAAAAGGTGATTTCTATGTATCAGAATTAATTTCTGACAATTCTGTATCCAAGGTTTAGAGCTCAAAAGATGAGACAAATTCCATTCACCTGACACCTTTTAAAATTTGTTTTCATCTATAGAGTGCAAATATCTGTTGTTAAAGTTATTGAAATACAAATACAAATTCAAAAGCTGTGAGGCTACAATTTGTAACAGATTCCACCCTTACAACATACCATATGGTGGTTTTGTAACAACAACGTCCGAAGGCACACTGGGCTCTCCAGTTCCAGCCTTGTTAACGGCGCTGACTCGGAACTCATATTCCCTGCTTTCAGCCAAGTCTCGTACAGTGAAAGATGTATCGCTGACCTCATATTGATTGCACTTGGACCATCGGCCTATACCACCTTCTTGCTTCTCAATGATGTAACCGGTGATTGGGCTCCCGCCGTCAGACGGAGCTGACCAGGAAATGGAGGCAGATGTGGTCGTCGAGTTGGCAATGTCTGGTTTGCGTGGGGCATCCGGTACTCCTACAGCAAATTGGCAACACATTAGTTTGTAGGATTTGAAACTTTGCATGGTGGAAATACGATACATATAAAAAGTTTGCGGTAACACCATGTAATGATTATCTCTAAATGAGTTGGGGTGGTTCTGAAAAGGACCAATGGTTTCAACTCGCATTTCGATCAGTATGTGCTTTGATCGTCTTCAGGAGAAAGCTGGACTCTGATACATAAGTTTGTAAGAGAAATTTGTATGAGCGATCGCCTAACATCACAAGGCCTAGGACGGCCAGTTCAAGGCGAGGGCTACATTGAACTGATTTTGGCTATCAACCCAAATCAACTGCCACCAGGGGCATGTTGCAATGTACTCCTGGGTTGAAACAGGGTTACCCCATTCACAGTCTGTAAGGATCTAGGCATGGGTATCAACAATAGGAGCCCGGCTGGTACAGCAGAATGCACTACCTTCCCAACTTTTAATGAAGCAATTATTTGAGTTAATGCCTTGCTCAAGGGCACAAGTGTCATGACTGGGATTGGAACCCACACTCTGCTGCTGAAAACACCAGAACTTGAGTCTGTCGAACTAGACAGCTCAGCCACAACAAGCCAAATTAGCCACAGTTAGCCAAATTGCAGTTGCATAAATGTTGTTTTTCCAAAAGACATGATTTTCACTTAAGCAGCAGGAAGCAAAATGAAATGTTTGTAAGAGTTAAGTTTTTTTACCATATGGTTTCTTGGGCGTGACCGTTGAAGATGGTTCACTTGGTTGACCCAATCCAGCCTTGTTTTCGGCTGCCACTCTGAACACGTATCCAGTACCCTCTCTCAGTTTTGTTGCAGTAAACTCAGTGTCTGAAATGCGTTCTCTGGTCACCTGATTGAGAATGACAAGAAAGAATTGATACATTATTTTTTACTACAGTTGTCAAGGGGGTGGGAAGGACACCCAGTTGGGAAGAGGAGATGGGAAAGGAAACCCAGTGGTGTAAAGGAGAGGGGGAATGAAAACCAGTAGGGTAGGGGAGTGGGTAGATGAGTGGGGTAGAGGATAGGGGAAAGGAATCCCACTGGGGTACAGGAGTGGGGAAAGGAAACCCAGTTGGGTACAGGAAAGGGGAAAGGAAACCCAGTTGGGTACAGGACAGGGGAAGTTAGACCCAGTGGGGTAGAGGATAGGGGAAAGGAAATCCACGGGGATACAAAAGTGGGAAGTCAAATCTTAGACCGTCAAAAGGATAACCGATCTTTGAGAATTCATACCTGGGTCCACCTAGAACTGAATTCCTCTTTCATCTCTACGATGTAGCCCATAATTTTGGCCCCTCCGTCTGAGGTAGGTGGTTTCCATGACAATGTCACCGAGTGCTCTTGAATGTTGTCTGCCGTTGGCCTACTAGGCGCATCAGGCACATCTTTGAAGAAAGAAAAGCAATGTGAAAATCTCCATGTTAAACAAAAAAAGATATGGTGTGTGTATTTGATAATTTTACACAACAAGCAACATATTGGTACAGAGAGTTACATGTACAGCGAGTAAATATTCATGGTAGTGTTTGTTGGTTCTAAGGGAGTGATTTTATTTGTTGCTTGTCATTAAGGAAACAACTATGTAGCACTTGGGGGAAAATGGCAGGATAGTAGAAAAGAGCAAAGGCAACAAATTTTTAAGGGTGTCGTGGCATATCAAAGAACAAATAAAACAGACTTCTAAAACAAAATATATATTTGCACTCTTGACTGAATCAATTTTCCCAACCTTAAAAACAAAAATAGACAAAAGAGTCTCACCATAGGCGTCCTTTGCAACAAAGCTCTTGGATGGTCTACTAGGTTCGCTCAATCCAGCCTTATTCTCAGCCAAGACTCTAAACTCATACTCCTTGCCTGCAGAGAGCTTGGTGACTTTGTGCTCCACGTCTTGCGGCTTGGCAACAACGCTCCAACGAGAGGAGAACTGCTCTTTCATCTCCAAGATGTAGCCGGTGATCTTGCTTCCGCCATCTGATGTTGGGGGCTGCCATGAGAGTATGGCTGATGTCTTGGTGACATCGGATACCTCTGGAGGGCTGGGTGACTCTGGGGTTTCTTTAAATTTGAAAAATAAAACAGCAATACTTTGGATATCTAATACATCAAATTCATACGTGTTCTAATAAAATGACATTTGAAAGTTTAAAACATAATGACTCAATATTTGTATTTGAAACAAACACAGAATTTTTTGTAAATTAAAAAACCTTTCTTTTGACAAGGTACATGTATGAGAACTGCCCATCAATCTTTCTCACAGGCTTTTACGAGAAAATATGAATTCCTTCTGACATTACATTTTCAACCTTTAAAATATCTTGAAAATAATCCTACTCCTCAAAAGAACCTCTAAGTACTGTTCTCGTCTCGTTGACCAAGGACCTTTTGGCTAATCGGATTGTAATTGTTATTCTCTGTCTCAATACAAACCCATGTCTTTAGGGACTGCCTACAAGCTCCGTTTCTAAAATGGATCCCTCTGCATTGTCATATTTGTTTTCACCAAGTTCTTGATATATCCTCATTGTAAAGTTGTATGTCTTTAAACTGATCGCTCTTGAAGGATAATGGCCTTTTTTTATACTGTGGAAAACAAATGAACCTTGATATTGTAAAATGTGTTGGTTGTTTTTTTAGGCATTGATGACTTGGTAATGTAAAGTGCGTTGAGACGTTATTGTGAAATGCGCTACATACGAACTTACCATAAGGTGGTTTGATCAGCACTGGTTTAGTATGGTCACTTGGTTTCCCTTGGCCAACCTTATTCTCAGCAATGACTCTAAACTCATACTGCGATTTCAGCGTCAAGTCTGACACATCAAGTACAGTCTCTCGTACAGCCGCTCTATTGACTCTGACCCAACGATCCTTGTTAACATCTCTCTTCTCTACGTAATATCCGGTGACTTTGCTGCCTCCGTCAACCTGTGGCGGAGACCAGTGTAGAGTTACTGAGTTCTCACGTATGTTGGAGACCTCTGGCGTACTCGGGGCATCCGGTGCCTTGATCTGGTAGGACGAGATGTTACTGGGTTTGCTGAGGCCGGCTTTGTTCTCGGCAAGAATTCTGAAGTCACACTCTTGGCCGTCCGATAATCCAGTGATGTTGAAGTTTGTGTCTTGGACTAGGGTTGTGTTGACACGGCTCCAGCGAGGTGAAAACTTATCCTTCTTCTCGATGATGTAACCTAAGAGGTCCGTTCCGCCGTCTGATTCAGGAGCGGACCAGCTGAGGTTGACTGATGTTGGTTTAATGTCTGATACTTCTGGTGTTCCTGGTGCTTCAGATACATCTAAAGACACAAGAGTAGATTAAACATTCATTCATAAATACCTAAGACAGTTTATCAATTCTGATTGGTCAAGAGGGCATCACGAGGGGCTGTTTGAACGAATGATATAACACCAGTAAAAAGTGTTGAAACATGGGCGTGACACGCGAGCTTGCACCTGTGCTTATAAGACAGTTTCTTCATTCCTATTGGTCGAGAGCAACGGCTGGAACAGTTGTGCCACATCACAGCAATCTCCTTATAAGGAGTTGTTTACCCGACGGCCTTACCATTTCATAGCTGGAGGGCTGTTGTGTTGAAAGAAATCATTGAACAATATAATTTTTGCATTTATTTTACTTTTTGACCAAAAAGTGCTGATGTTTTTTGACCGAAAATGTATTTATGAGTGGGAATCAAACATTGATTCCCTTACTGAAAGCTACCAGTTAAGTACTTTCCCAAGTACTGTGAAAAAAAATAGGAAAGACACTGCTCTAGATATGCAATTGTCGAGGGTTTGAATCCAACCCCAGTAACATACCTGTTATTTTTTTCACAGAACTCCGGAAAGCTTACACACATCGGCGAATAAGTTTAAAAGCAAAATTAATATGTAAGATTTCATGTTTTCTTCTAGTAGTGAGCTTACAACAGATTGTGCGCCTTTAGAAAGTCCAAGCTGGACAGTACTTTTGTAAACATGTAATGACATAAATTACACGGTTTACATGTGATGGATAACAGATTCAGATAAATAAAATCCATTAAGAAACATCTGATAATTGCATAACGATGTGTGTACAATTGACTCACCATATGGTGGCTTGGCCACTTTGTATCCAGAGGACTCGCTCGGCTTGCCGACTCCAGCCTTGTTCTCAGCGGCCACCCTGAACTCGTACTCAGACCCTTGCTTCAACCCGCTGACGATAAACTCCACATCTTGGGTGCTGTAGTCGTTGACTCTTGACCAACGAGAGCTGAAGCGGTCTTTCTTCTCGATGAGGTATCCGGTAACTGGACTACCTCCGTCGGATGAGGGCACAGACCAGTTGAGAGTCATCGAGGAAGCGGTGATGTTTGAGATGGATGGTTGCCCTGGTGCATCAGGTTTGTCTGGTGGATATAAGGACAACACTTTGATGAGATTGTGAAACTAACAATCAAAATTCTTGAATGTTGGCACATCCCAGGGACTCGAACAAAAAATTAAAAAACAAACACTTTTTGAGAGCAATTTGTTGCATTTTTGTCACCAATTAATAATAAATAATAATTATAGTGGAATCTTATAGTGTTCATATCCCTCACTCAGTGACGCTCAAGGTGCTTCAACATTCAGTATTTTCCTGCAAGATTGGGAGGACTACTACTTTGATGAGATTGAAAACTTTGTAAGTCAAAAAATCAACATTCTTGAATAAAACATGTTGGAACATCCCCACGACTCAACAAATAATTTAAAACCAAGAAAAAATTCAGAGAAAATTTTGTTGCATTTTTGTCATCAAATAGATCATCTAAATCTAACATTGATGTTAACCATGTCATTTCTGGAACTATTTCAAACACCTTACACCAAAATTTAACAATCGAATTGTCAAAAAAGAGCGGCATAAATAAGTTTGATTGCTATGATTTTCACTACAACTTGGTCAGAACTTGACTTTCCCTTACCATATGGTAGTTTGGCAATGGTCGTCTTGGAGGGCTGACTAGGCTCACCGACCCCAGCCTTGTTCTCAGCGCTCACTCTGAAATCATATTCATTTCCTTCAGTCAGGCCAGTCACATTGTAGGTCAGCTCGGTAACAGTCTCCCTGGTAACCCTGGTCCAACGAGTGCTCATTCTGTCACGTCTCTCCACTATGTAACCGGTAATCGGACTTCCGTTGTCCGAGGCGGGTGGAGTCCATGTTAGGGTCATAGAAGTTGCGATGACGTTGGACAGGGATGGTGTACCTGGGGCAGATGGAATGCCTACAGCAAAAAAAATACGTAAACAATTTTTTAAAAAGTTATTTGAACAAACCCGTACAGTTTTTTGTGTGAATGACCTATGACTACAAACCTTTTTTTCAAGCAAAAAAAAAAGGCCTTAATTTTTTAAGGATTCTCCACAAGGCCTATTGTTTTAAAAGCTCATTTGAGCTAAAATTTGTAACATTTTATAGGAAACAAGCATAGGGCTTAGTTTGAGGATCTCATACCCAGCTCATCCACCATTTAATAGTCTTTGCAACTTGTAGTCTTGAGGGATTTGATATCTTGAAAACATTGATATATACTGATTCGAGAGGAAGGCTTACCATAGGGATGCTTCGCTACGACTGTTGCTGTAGGAAGGCTGGGCTTTCCAGCTCCAGCCTTGTTCTCTGCTGATACACGGAACTGGTACTCATTACCTTCAGTCAAGCTGGTAACCTACAAAAAGTTCATAAAAAATATAGCTCAAACAAAAATATAACAACTAATGTCACAGCTTTAACAGAAAGAAAGTTTTTTTTTAATAAAAAAAAAACACAAAAAGAAGAAAATACAAAAACAAAAAGAAACAGCAGTTTAAGAATAAATGCATGTAGTGACTCAATGACACTTAAAACCTAGCCCACCCTTCTCAGACCACCCCTCTCCTTTCAATTCCACTGGTTTTCTTTTCCCTCCATTTATTTGACTATTTTCTGTTAGAAAGTAATTTTGAATACGAAGAGAAATATTCCCAAATTTAAAAGACTGATGTTGTACCTTGTATATCAGATTGGTGACTGACTCCCTATTGACCTGGCTCCATCGGCTCGCAAACTGCTCTTTCTTCTCGATGATGTAGTTTGTGATTGGACTTCCACCATCACTAGAGGGTGCTGTCCAGCTGAGATTGAGGGATGTGGCTGTAATGTCTGAGACATCAGGAGTTCCTGGAATGCCTGGAACATCTGGATGGAGAAACAGTTTGTACAAATACTTATATCTTACAGATGTTAAATTTTCATTGAAATAAAGAATATTAATTTTGGTTTTACAGAACTCAGGAAAATACTGAATATACAGTGCTTACAAACATTGATGTAAGGGTAAAACCAAAACTAGTTTACTTATATTTTATCCTCATTAAATCTCATACACAAAAGGGTGCAGCATGACAAATGGTGAGGAGAGGTTTCAAAAAAATTGCCTTCACTTTCATAATTTCTACAAAGATTGCTATTGTCTATTAGGATATTGAAGACTTTTTTAAAAGAATCAAAAAGTCAAGAGTTTATTAAAGACACTTGACACTATTGGTAATTGTCAAAGACTAGCCTTCACAAAGACCACCCTTGTCACACGAAGTTGTGTGCTTTCAGATGCTTGATTTAGAGACCTCAAATTCTAAATCTGAGGTCTCGAAATCAAATTCGTGAAAAATTACTTCTTTCTCGAAAACTACATTACCTTAGAGGGAGCCAATTCTCACAATGTTTTATACTATCAACCTCTCCCCATTACTCATTACCAAGAAAAGTTTTATGCTAATAATTATTTTGAGTAATTACCAATAGTGTCCACTGCCTTTAAATATGGATAACCAATAAAGAATACTCAAAATCCATGGTGACAATATACACAAAACGTAAATGAAATAATCTGCAAGCCACACCTATATTTACCGTTTACATAATTTGTTAACTACAAGACTCACCGTAGGGTTGCTTGGCAACCTTCTTCTGAGATGGCTCGCTGAACTTCCCAAGCCCTGCCTTGTTCTCAGCGGCAACGTGGAATTCATACTCCGTCCCTTCTCGAAGGTCGCTGACCTTGAAGGTGGTTTCCGTCACTGCGTATCTGTTGACCTTGGTCCACTTTGTGATGAATTTGTCGCGTTTCTCCACAGTGTAGCCAGTAATCGGGCTGCCACCATCGTTGTCTGGTGGGGACCAGTCGAGAGTCATTGAGGTGCTAGATATGTCCGAGAGTGTTGGGGCATCTGGTGCATCTGGAACATCTGTAAAAAAATTAACGAATAAACCCAAATAAGTTAACGCTGAGTTTCACTATAAAATATAATCACAAGTTTTTAAGTCAATATTGCAGGGTTTTGTTGTGTTACAAAATAAGAAAAACAAAACATAAAAGTGTGTTGTAACTACAATTTTAACTACAGGGAACTTTTTATGTGTATTTTTTATATCAAGTAATAAGCCTTTGGGAAACTGACTGGATTTCAAATAATTTTTGTTTTCTTTGTAAAAAAACTTTTAAAGGGGAAAAGCAACGTCAAGGCTGTCAGTGGTTGTTTCAAAACTGATGAATTGATTTATTTCGCTGTCAACTGTATAATTATCTTACCATAGGCTGGTTTTATGATCCTTGGCTCTGAAGGTTCTGATGGCTGACCAGCACCTGCCTTGTTCTCCGCAATTACCCTGAAATGGTACTCCTCGCCCGCTTTCAGGTCTCTCGCGACATACTTGGTCTCAGTTACAGACTCGTCTCGGTTGACCACTGTCCACCGAATTGAGAATCTGTCTTTCTTCTCGATGAGGTAGGTCTTGATTGGACTGCCTCCATCAGATGGTGGAGCAGACCATGAGAGGTTGGCAGAGTTAGCTGTGGTACTGTTTACCTTTGGCTTTCCTGGAGCATCAGGGACATCTAGGAAAGACAAATAAAGATTTGTAAAATAGGTTTCACTTGTATCCCAACATGTACGTTACAAGCAAAAAGTAAACTATGAACAAATTACATGCAAACTTACATCTATAGAGATAAACCAAATATTTTTGGTAATTATAATTTCTGCTAATTAATATTTGATCTCAGCAGAATGAGGACTAAACAGGGCCCAATTTCATAAAGCCTAGAGGCACAAATTAATAAGCACAGACAAAATATTGCTTAATAGAAGAAACTGGTTACCAGCCATAAGTCCGCAACTGTGACTGGTGCCATACCATTTTTTGCTTAGCATAGATATTTACTAAGCAGTATGTTTGCTTAACAGCTTTGTGAAATTGGGCACAGGTCTTTTTATGCATCGATGTAAAACTTAATTGAGAATTTATATGTTAAATGGTAATTGGGAGGCTGATAGCTGGGCTCTAAAAACAAGTCATTTTCTTTGCTAGTTCCAAGTAACAGTTTAAAAAAGTGGATGGTATTTGTGTTAAACTCTACTAAGTTCATTTGAATTTGTGATGTTTTATACTTTCAGGGTCACTACAATTAGTTTGAAACTTTTGGTAATGAAATGCTGAAACTGGAATGAAAGTATCCGATGTTGAGTGTTAAGAGATAAAGATTGACTGCATTACATTAAATCTAGAACCTTTTTGTAAAGAAACGATGGAAATTGTTTTTGTTTATCTTTAGTTCTATCATAAGGAGGTTTGGCAACAATGGATCTAGAGGACTGACTAGGTTTAATCCATTAATCTAAACTCATACTCATTGGAATGAACTAAGTATACATTGTCTGTAGATTATGATCAAACAAATACATTTAACTTTAACTCAATTTTAACTGATTTTTTTAAATATTATTTTCTTTAACTTTATTTAGTCTTACCATATGGAGGTTTGGCAACAATTGGTCTGGATGACTGACTAGGTTTACCAGCTCCAGCTTTGTTCTCAGCAGTTACTCTAAACTCATACTCATCGCCTTCTTTCAGATTTTCCACGGTGAAGCTTGTGTTGGTCAACGATGTTGGGTTGACTCTTGTCCAGCGAGTACCAAACTTTTCCTTTCGTTCAATGATGTAAGATGTGATCGGAGAGCCGTTGTCAGACTCTGGAGGAGTCCAGGAAAGAGTTGCGCTGGTAGCTGTGATGTCGGAGACGGTAGGAGCTCCTGGGCTACTTGGAACATCTGAATGAAAGGAAAATTAATATTCCTCAAATTAAGAGTTCTGATTGTTGTTATGGAAGTTGACTGAATATCCCGAATGTTCTTGTAGACAAAAAGACAAGCCACAATGTGGGCTTAGGGTATGTCAGGGCACAATCAAGAGCTCAAATAAGTCATTAATAGAACTGTCAAGTAGCTCACTGGATTTTTAAAATAAAATCTACTGTACATGTACTTTTGTATTTTTATCCAAATTAGTTTCCCTTGTTGTTTATAAATTAATCCAAATCAGAAGCAGAAACGTTCAGGGCTACGACCGAAAAAATTGTCCGTACTTTGGTAATTATTGTTAATGTTACAACACAACTCAGCTAGCCTGAAGTTTCTCAACACGAAACAAGTCTTGCTATTGTTAACTTCCCTGCATTAAATAACTAGTTTTGTAGCTAATATTATTACCATATGGGCGTTTGGCAACAACAGGAGAACACGGTTCACTGGGCTGTCCAGGTCCTGCCTTATTCTCTGCAATCACTCTGAACTGGTACTCCGAGTTCTCCTTTACATCGGTAACCTTCAGTGTAGTCTCTGTCACTCTATCTCTCGTGACGCGTACCCATCTCGTGCTGAAGGCATCTTTGCGTTCAACGATGTAGCCGAGGAGTTTGCTTCCGCCGTCCGAGGGAGGAGGGGTCCACGTTAAAGTGATGGAACGTTCAGACACATCGGAGGTCTTGGGAGAGCCAGGGGCATCTGGAACATCTGTTTAAAGTAAATGCAAACATTAAGTCAAGTACATGTAAGTGTTGTCTGAAGCTTTGCAAGGTGTGGATGAATCGGAAGAAACCATAAATAAACAGTAAACTTGCGGGTACAACCATGTGTAAATCTCTTTTGTGGGAGTGTTGGCTCTGAAAAGAGCCGGTGTGGTCTCGACGTTTCGAACAGTATACTCTGCTTGTCTTCGTGAGTATTCCCTTCAACAGGCGACCACACCAACTTTTTTCAGAGACAACCCTCCAACAAAAGAGATTTACACATGGTTGTACCTGCAACTTTACTAATTATTTATAGTTTCTTCCTGTTAATTAAAGTCTATAGAAATAAGTCACATCTTATAAACATCAAGACTCCTTTTTCAAAACTATTCCCTGAATAATAATGGTTACCATAAGGTTCCTTGGCGATAGTTGGTGGAGTTGCTGGGCTGAATTTCCCCACGCCTGCTTTGTTCTCTGCTGCAACTCTGAACTCATACTCGGTACCCTCTTTTAATCCTGTCACAGTGAAGGAGGTGTCATCAGTGCTACCAACAGCTGTCCATTTGGAGCTGAAGGGTTCCTTCTTCTCGATGATGTAGCTCTTAATTTTAGCTCCTCCGTCTTCTTCAGGAGGAGTCCAAGAGAGGGTCATGGAGCGGGCTGTAACGTCACTGATGGTTGGCTTGCTGGGTGACTCAGGAGTGTCTGTTTAAAAAAAAAGGAACATTTTGTCAAAGTGATGGAGAAAGGGACCTTACAGTATTTAGTGAAACAAAAGATAAGGATTACTCAAGTGTAACACAAATATCAGAAAAAAATGCTACAGATATTTTCACTTACCATATGGGAGTTTGGCCACAACCACATCTGATGGTTCACTGGCTGGACCTGTTCCCGCCTTGTTTTCAGCACTCACTCTAAACTTGTACGTGCTCTTAGCTGTCAACTCCGTAACCTTGAGAGTTGTTTCCTTTACAACAATCCTATTCACCTTCACCCAACGTTCCTTTGAGACATCACACTTCTCAACGATGTAACCAAGGATCTTACTTCCTCCATCAGATGTAGGTGCTCTCCAGGTCAGTACAAGAGACTTATCAGTGACATCTGAAACGTCTGGCTTACCAGGAGCATCAGGTGGTGACACCTTCAGGTAGGCGGGGTTGCTTGGCTTGCTCTGCCCAGCCTTGTTTTCTGCCGTCACTCTAAACTCATACTCAGTTCCCTCTTGGAGACTGGTGACGTTAAAGGTGGTTTCCCGCACTGAGGAGATGTTGACCTTAGCCCAGCGTGAGCTGAACTTATCTTTCTTCTCAATGATGTAGTTTGTGATAGGTGCGCCACCATCACTCTTAGGGGCTGCCCATGTGAGAGTCACAGAAGTTGGCTTGACGTTGGAAATATCTGGAGTTCCTGGTACGTCTGGAACATCTGTAATTGTGATTTATTTCAAACAGATTTTACTTTAAATTGAAATTGTCTGCAACAGATTTCAACAAGTCTAACTACCAATAGAAGTCAAATATTGTTTTAAATAAACTTTGAATTAAATGCAGTATAAACCTAAAATACCCAGCTGAACTGTAAGCAAATACAACAATTGTGACAACTGAAACCATCCGAAGTTAAATACCCTCACTAAATATCACAGTTAATATTTTTAGTTAAAAAATAGCACTTGTAGCAACAGATAGTGCATGTCTCATGCATATTCAAACATTTTTTCGCTTTGCTCACACGAATATTGCTTAAGTGCATGAAGAAAACAAATCCCCGCACTGCAACAAGTCCAAATTTTTGAATATGAGTGAGACCTACATTAAGATTTTTCCTTGGATTATCTATTACGTCATTATAAAGCACTTACCATAAGGCTCTTTGGCAACTGTTGGTAACGTTGCCTCGCTGAAGCTACCCACGCCAGCCTTGTTTTCAGCAGCAACCCTGAACTCATACTCCTGACCTTCTTTCAGACCTTTCACTTTGTAAGAAGTGTCTGAAGTCTTTGCCACTTGGACCCACTTGCCAAAGGGCTCTTTCTTCTCGATGATGTACTCCGTAACAGGGCTTCCACCGTCTGATCTTGGAGCCTCCCAAGAGAGTGTCATGAATTTTGAGGTGATGTCACTGACAACTGGGGTGCTTGGAGATTTGGGGACATCTGATTAGAAAAGAAGTTGATGAAATGTTTATTAGGGTTTTTTTAAGAGAAAGATATTATCTCGGCAAATGTATGAGATTATTTTGGTGGTTTTTCCAGAGAAGAGCTTATTTTTTAAATATTAAATCACTAATTAAACTGTAACAAGTTACAAACAAATACAATCAACCGAAAGTTAAATTGGGTAACTGTTAAAATAAATTGGTTACAAAAGCATAAAAGAACGCATTACAAAATTATCTCAAGAAGAATATATACTTACCATAGGGTAGTTTAGCAATAGCAGACTCTGATGGTTCGCTAGCTGGCCCCGTCCCAGCCTTGTTCTCAGCACTCACTCTAAACTTGTATTCAGTCTTGGCAGTTAGATCTTCAACTCTGAAAGTAGTGTCCTTGGTAACGCTTCTGTTAACCTTCACCCATCTGTCCGTTGACGTGTCGCATTTCTCGATGTAGTAGCCGAGGATACGGCTTCCACCATCAGACTCAGGGATGCTCCAGCTCAAGGTGATGGCCTTATCAGTGATGTCGCTCAAGTCTGGTTTCCCAGGAGCACTTGGAGGAGTGATCTTAAGAGTAGCCGGGTTACTAGGTTTACCCAGTCCAGCTTTGTTCTGTGCTGTTACTCTAAACTCATACTCTTCTCCCTCTTGCAGCCCGGAAACTGTGAATGTTGTCTCTTGGATTGTGGAGACGTTGACTTTGCTCCATCGAGAGCTGAACTTGTCTTTCTTCTCTATGGTGTACCCTGTGATGGGAGATCCTCCATCGTTAGCAGGAGCCTCCCATGTTAGTTTCACAGACGAAGGCTTCACATCGGAGATTTCAGGTGTGCCGGGGGCATCAGGAACAACTGCATCAAAAACAATGTTTCAAAATATACTGTCATTTATTTTTTATTAAATTTGTTTTGTGTTCGCTGTTTTGGTTGGTGTATTATCTCAGTTTCTTATTCTGTTTTTTTCCCCAAGGTTTTTAAAAGAACACAACTAGTCGAATTTGATGTATATTAAAAATGATATAAAATGGTTGGTCAAAATATACCTTAATTATTTTTGTAAATCTTTAATAGATCAACTATAGTAAATTCTTATTTACACTCACCATATGGTTCTTTAGCTTCTGTTGGCACAGTGGCCTCACTGAAGCTACCCCTCCCAGCTTTGTTCTCTGCTGCCACCCTGAACTCATATTTCTGGCCTTCTTTAAGGCCGGTCACTTTGTAAGAAGAGTCATCAGTCTTGGCAACTTGAGACCATTTACCGTATGGCTCTTTCTTCTCGATGATGTAGTCTGTCACTGAGCTGCCGCCGTCAGAGCTCGGGGCACTCCAAGTTAGGGTCATTGAAGAGGCTGTGATGTCACTGATTGAGGGTCTGCTTGGTGATAGCGGAATATCTGTGGGAAAGATTAGGAAAGTATGTTTCACATTCTGTTTAAAAAATGAGGGAACAGTTTATGTTTAAGTTTAAGATAAAGAAAATCATTCAAAAATGTTGTCTAGTGAATTACCATTAAACTTTAAAAGAGTCCTACAGAGGACTATTTTTAACGATCATCTCCTACTTCAAATTCTTCATTGAAAGAGTCTTTAAAATAAAATGTAATACAAACACACCATAGGGCAATTTAGCTTCTATGACATCTGATGGTTCACTAGTCGGCCCAGTTCCAGCCTTGTTCTCAGCGCTGACTCTGAACTGGTACCTTGACTTCACAGTCAACTCCTCAACACGAAGTGTAGTCTCCTTTACGAGGCTCCTGTTCACTCTGGTCCATCTGTCTCGCGACACGTCACACTTCTCAATGACGTAGCCCAGAATCTTACTTCCACCATCCGATTCAGGAACACTCCAGCTCACCGTTGATGACTTGTCGGTGACATTGGAGACATCTGGTTTACCCGGGGCGCTTGGCGGATTAATCTTGATCAAAGCTGGATTACTCGGTTTGCCTACTCCTGCCTTGTTCTCAGCGCTCACTCTGAACTCATACTCGGTACCTTCCGTGAGATTCATCACATTGACGTTGGTGTCTGTTATCGAGGAGATGTTGACCTTTGTCCAGCGGGAACTGAACTGGTCTTTCTTCTCCACGATATAACCTGTGATTGGAGATCCACCATCAGCCTCCGGAGGTTGCCAGGTGAGGGTCAATGATGTCGGTTTTGTATTTGATATATCTGGAGTTCCAGGTGCATCTGGGACATCTGAAGATAGTAGAGATTAAATATAATCATTAAAGCTCGCTATCACAATCAGAATAGATTTGATGATCGCATTCGAAAAATTTGAAATGAGATTGTTCAGTAACTAAGAAAAGCACCTAGGAAAACTGATCATGATTTGTTTTTACAAGGCATACAAATCTTGCTTATGCCAAGTCTCTCTAAAATTACAAGAACATCTTGAGGTACAAACATTATAAAAAGTGAACCTGATTACCACTAGCACTCATGAAAGAGTTATCCCATTTATTTTTGTGTTTTCAGAATCTGTTTGCTAACATGCTGCACTTACCATACGGCAGCTTGGCTACTTTAGATTCAGTTGGCTCACTGGGCTTTCCTACACCAGCTTTGTTCTCAGCGCTGACTCTAAACTGATACTCTGATCCCTCCTTCAACCCGGTTACTTTGTATTCCAAGGAGGAGGTTTTGGTGACCTCTGACCATCGAGAAGAGAATGGTTCCTTCTTCTCCAAGACGTAGTTTGTTATTGGAGATCCTCCATCAAAGTCAGGAGCAGACCAAGTTAGTGTCATTTCCGTTTTGTCAACCGAAGTTATTTTAGGCTTGTTAGGCGCATCAGGTACATCTGTTATTAATAAGTAAAAGATATAAAGGATAAATCTATGAAGTAAGCGGTGTTGTGAATATATGTGTCACTTTACAGGATAGGAAATAAAGGACCAGTCACTTTAAGTGCCATAATGAAACAAGAGGTTTATGCTCTCACCATATGGAAGTTTAGCAACAACCCTCTTGGATGGCTGACTCGGTTCTCCAACTCCAGCTTTGTTCTCAGCTGAAACACGGAACTCATACTCCACATCCTTAGTGAGATCCTTGACTTCGAACGACGTATCCTTGATGGTGCCTCTAGTAACCTTCACCCAACGATCCTTTGCTGTGTCTCTCCTCTCCAAGATGTATCCCGTTATTTGACTGTCACCAGTGCTCTCAGGAGGTGACCAAGTCACAAACGCAGCCTTGTCGTCGATCTTCTCAACCACCGGAGCATCTGGCGCCCCTGGTGGTTGGATCTTCAAGGTGACAGAGTCACTTGGCTTACCAACGCCAGCTTTGTTTTCAGCCGACACTTGGAATTCATAATCTGTACCTTCCTGGAGTCCAGTAACCTTGAAGGTGGTCTCTTGGATGGAGGAGATGGTGACCTTACTCCAGCGATTGCTGAGTCTATCTTTCTTCTCGATGATGTAACCTGTGATTGGAGATCCACCATCACTTTCAGGTACAGTCCACGAGAGGGAAAGTGTTGTTGGTTTGGCATCAGATATGGCTAGATTGGTTGGAGATGCTGGCACATCTGTAAGTGAGATAAAAAAGTTTGTAAATAAAAGTTTACCGAACTGTCAATTATTCAAAATAACACCAGTAATCAAATGATAAGCTTCTTCAATTTGAAGATTCAGACATACTCCATGTTGAATAGTTATAATAAACTATATAAACTTGAGTTTCTATAAGCCTTACCATTTACCTATATTATTATTACATGTATCTGTAGACTTACCATACGGCAGCTTGGCTACTTTAGATTCAGTTGGCTCACTGGGCTTTCCTACACCAGCTTTGTTCTCAGCGCTGACTCTAAACTGATACTCTGATCCCTCCTTCAACCCGGTTACTTTGTATTCCAAGGAGGAGGTTTTGGTGACCTCTGACCATCGAGAAGAGAATGGTTCCTTCTTCTCCAAGACGTAGTTTGTTATTGGAGATCCTCCATCAAAGTCAGGAGCAGACCAAGTTAGTGTCATTTCCGTTTTGTCAACTGAAGTTATTTTAGGCTTGTTAGGTGCATCAGGTACATCTGTTATATAACAAGCAAAAGAAATGTTAAGGAAATGGAAAAATATATGAAAGATTGAACAGAAGATAAACAGCATTGTAAACTTGTCTGGGCTTTTTGTAAGAAAATGAAGTACGTGGTATTGTGAATATTTGTAACTTTACAGGATAGCAAACTTTGAGTAACATAATGAAAAAGAAGTGATGTATGTCTGACCATAAGGAAGTTTAGCAACAACCCTCTTCGATGGCTGACTCGGTTCTCCAATACCAGCTTTGTTCTCAGCAGAAACACGGCACTCATACTCCACATCCTTAGTGAGATCCTTGACTTCGAACGATGTCTCCTTGATGGTTCCTCTAGTCACCTTCACCCAACGGTCCTTTGCTGTGTCTCTCTTCTCCAAGATGTATCCCGTTATTGGACTGCCACCAGTGCTCTCCGGTGGTGACCAAGTCACAAAGGCAGCCTTATCGTCGATCTTCTCCACCAGCGGAGCATCTGGCGCTCCTGGTGGTTGGATTTTCAGAGCCACTGTCTGGCTTGGTTTGCTTGGGCCTGCCTTGTTGATAGCAGTTATGTGGAATGAAGACTCGGCGCCTTCCTTGAGAGACTTGACTTTGTAGGATAACTCTTTGATGGGCTCAGAAGTGATTTGATTCCACCTTGGGGAGAAGGCATCCTTTTGGTTTACATTGTAGCCGATGATTGGAGAGCCACCATCAGAGAATGGAACACTCCAGGTAAGCTCAATGGATGTTGGTGAAAGCTGAGTAAGTTTGACATCCTCAGGTGGTGCTGGAACATCTGTTTGAAAAAAAAAGATGAAAAAAAACCATAAGTCACCAGTCCAGAGTTCTATGCTTGCAATTACAGGTGCAAAATCTCAGGTTCTAAACTTAAAAGGGTAAAAGAGAAGCAACACAGCACATTCATACACATGTATATCCACATGAGGTCGGAACAAACCCCAGTTCAATTGATTTCATTATAAAATCTACAAATCATGTTTTACCATAAGGCACTTTGGCAGTAAGAGGCGTTGATGGTTCCGATGGTTTTCCAATGCCAGCCAAATTCTCAGCACTGACTCTGAACTGATACTCTGATGCTGTCTTCAAACCAGTGACAGTGCTCTCAACCTCTACCATCTTGGTCTCCAGGACCCTTGTCCAGGTTCGTGCAAAGCTCTCGCGTTGCTCAATGATGTAGGAGGTAATGGCACTGCCTCCGTCTGATCGAGGAGGAGTCCATTTGAGGAGGATAGAGGTCCCTGAGACGTTTGTTGGTTCTGGCTTTCCTGGTGCATCTGGGACATCTATCAAATTGTTTAAATAAAATAAAAATTGTTTTAATACATTATAATCACAAATACAGTGATGATAATTGTTTGATATTAGCCATTCAACAACTTTTCATAAGGCATTACAATCAACAATAATATTTTCAAAATGTCCACACCAAAAGTACGACAAAGATGAAAATGGACGATGAATAACTTCACAAATTGGATAAAGGATGAAAGCAATTAGTATTTGATAAGAATGAAGCCTTTTTGTAAAAATGTTTAATTAATGAGGCATGGTTTTCTTTGTTTCACACTAAATTTTTTGTTAGGAAAAAACCCCTGGAGAGTCACCTTTTTGGTGCCAAAGAGAAAAGCAAATGAATTAATGAATTAAAAATAAAACCTATTTACCATATGGGGGTTTAGCTTCAGTAGCATCTGTAGGTGTGCTTGGTTTCCCTGTCCCTGCCTTGTTCTGAGCGCTGACCCTGAACTCATACTTTGACCCTTTGGTCAAACCAGTGACCCTGAATGTCAATTCAGTGATGGCATCTGATGATGTCTTGACCCAGCGTTTACTTGTGATATCCCGTTTCTCTAGAATGTAACCCGTAACAGGGCTACCACCATCCGACTCCGGAGAAGACCAGGATATGGTCATAGAGTCAGCTGTGATGTCAGAGATGGTGGTCTGCTCTGGGGCTCCTGGGACATCTTAAAACAGAAGAAAACAAGATTTGTTAAGAATATTGGCTCCTTTATAATAAAACAAATGAGAAAGTTCTTTGTCCCAAAAAATACAAAAAAACGGCTGCAATCTCTGGGCCTCCTGTGCCATCTTAAAACAGAAGAAAACAAGTTTTTTAACCTATGTTGGCTCCTTTACAATAATGCAAATTTAAAATGTTTTCAAATTTGAAAAGCTGCATTAAGAAAAACACTAATTGAATGGATTGACTTCTATCAGATTGGTACAAAAACGCTTGAAGAAAGTTTTAGCTCAGACTGTTGAAACATTTTCAAAAACGTCAAAACAAACTAAAAACAAAGTTTCTGTCTTTCTAGTCTGCTCACCATATTTAGATTTGGCGATCCATGCTTTGGAGACATCACTTGGCTTCCCAAGTCCAGCCTTGTTCTCGGCGGTGACCCTAAACTCGTACTGAGTTCCCTCATTCAGGTCCTTCACCTTGAAGGTGGTTTCTGTGATGCTTTCTCGGGAGACCTTGACCCAGCGTGTTGAGCTGGTGTCTCTCATCTCAAGAATGTAACCAGTGATTGGGCTGCCGCCATCAGACTCTGGGGGTGACCATGTGACTGTCATGTGACTAACATCGACATCTGTGACTGTGGGCGCTGATGGTCTTTCAGGAACATCTAATGACAGACATCAAGTATGATGGGTGGTTTATTCAAATATAAAAAAGAACACGATTTATTTTGTTTTTGGAGGGGGTTGAGCAAATTGTGTTACTGTTTTGAATGTCAGTTCCTCTCAACTGAGAAAATATGTTTACGTTGTTGGTCAAGTTTTATGGTAAAAAAAAGAAAAAACACTTAAAGATTCAAGAGGAATTTTGTGCATGTTCACATTGAGCTAGTTAGATTAGAGCACTCTAAACAGCAAGGGTGGTTTATGTGGGTCTTCACATTTTAGCTTCTTGATTTTGACATTCTTAAAATGGAAACAATTCACTAAAGGATTGGTAGATTGATGACTCGGATTTAATAAGTGAGCTACCCGAATGAAATGAATTGCTTTTTTTCTTCAAATATTACCAAAGTTGTACTTTATCTTTAATAAATTATTTAAGGTTTGGTTGAATAAAGAAATAATTACTCAAGCTGGATTTTACCACCAGAAACGTGCCATGGCTCTACCAACTGAGCCAGAGACATTATTTAGACGACTTACCATAAGGATGCTTAGCAGTCACAAAGGAGCAAGCATCGCCTGGCTGACCGGTTCCCCGTATATTCTCAGCAGTAACTCTAAACTGGTAGTCCTCGCCTTCTTTCAGGTTGGACACTTTAAAGGTAGTCTCTGTAACAGGCTCTTTGGTGACTTTGGACCAGCGTGAGCTGAATTTGTCCTTGCGTTCGATGGTGTAGCCTGTGATAGGAGTGCCGCCATCTGACTTGGGAGGAGACCAGGACAGGGTCATGGAGCTGGCTGTTGTGTCAGATACAGTAGGAGCGCTTGGAGAACTGGGAACATCTGATAAAGAGTTAGTGATAAAAGTTTCAATAAAAAAGCTAAACAAAATTTATTGTAAGAAAAATTAAGCAAAATTTGAAAAGGTAGAAATTCAATTTGCTGAGATGGCGTTTGAAAGATAATTTAATAGCGTCAAAGTTATAACCTCTATAATATAATACATCTATTATATAAAAATAATTCTTTCTTATCAACTTCATTAATATGGAATTAATTTGTAATGCAAGATTATTTTAATGATCTTTATATTTGTTCAGTAGTGGGTTCAGTAAAGACAAGAGGACATGGTGTACCATATATATATATTTTTTTGAAGAGTCTGTCCTCTGGTTGTTTAAAGTATTACAGTTATTACTAAACATTGAATTCACAGAGTAGAAAATAAAATAAAACAGAAAACAATAAATCATAAAACAAAGTTTTACACTAATGTAAACAATAAACTCTTATAGGAGGAGACAGATGTGGTTCATGTTCAGCTGTACTTCATTCATTTACAAAAACAATGTTTTAGTTCTCATTCACAGGTTCCCATTCCAACTCCCTATAATGACTCCTTTTAGAGTGCCAAAAGTTGTTTGGATGAAAAGTTGTTATAAAAGTACTTACCGAAGGGTGACTTAGCAACTGTTGGTCTAGAGGAATCACTTGGCGTTCCTGGCCCTGCCTTATTGACACCAATCACTCTGAACTGATACTCGTTCCCTTCTTTCAATCCGTCCAAATCACAACAGGTCTCTGAAGCAGACACCTGGGTCACCTTGGTCCAACGGGGACTGAATCGATCTTTCTTCTCGATGATGTAATCAGTGACATCATCCCCGCCGTCAGATTTTGGTGCAGTCCAGGTAAGTTTCATGGATGATTCAGTCACATCGGAGATTGTTGGGATGCTTGGGCTATCTGGTTCATCTTTATATTGAAAAGAGAGGCAAATTTATGAATAATAGCTAAAAAGGTTACTCATCATTTTTGTCTTGTATTTTGCGGGTTTACTTAAACTCTCAACTGAATAATGAAGTTCCAACAAACGACTTGTAACTTTGTATGAATTGTTATAAAAAATTGTATTGTGTAATTTCATGTATGGTGTAAGTTTGTGTTTTTTTCCATTGACCTGTACATGAAACATGCCTACTGGAAGCCAAGGCTCTGTGACCTTTTGACAAACATGTAATGTTACAGGTTTCATGGTCTATGATATTAAAAAAAAAAAACAGCTGCATTCTTACCAAAGGGTAACTTTGCCTTTATAACAACAGACGGTGCACTGGGTTCCCCAACGCCAGCTTTGTTCTCAGCGCTGACTCTGAACTCATACTCTTTCCCTTCGATCAGATCAGTGGCTGTAAAGATGGTATCCATCAGGGGTTTCTTGTGTGCTTTTACCCATCTGTCTCTGCCGACATCTCTTCTCTCTACGATGTAGCCGGTGATCTCAGCTCCTCCATCATTCTCTGGTGGGCTCCATGTAACCTTGATGGTTGTGTTATCGATGTTTGAAACATCGGGGCTATTTGGAGCTTCTGGAACATCTGGAATTTTAAATCGAAATTTAAATCATTTATTAATATGACAAGTGTGTGAAATCTGTTCCAAGCATCCTACCAAGTACCCACAAAAAACAAAAACCTAGTAGTAGCGTTTCTAAAAATGAACAAAATTGACATTGTTTTCACATCAAGAAAGTACTTCAACCAACTTTAAATCAATACAGTTTATTTGAAATGACAGTAAGAAATGTTACGGGGTTCATAACGACTTAGACTCAAAAGAAAGAGACAATGACTCCCTGGCTTATTTTGGTCATGTTCAGTCCAAGTACATGAGTGGCATTATACATTATAAGTTGTCACTAGTTGGCGGTATAGAAAAGATGAGTGGTATACTCCCAACAAGAACCACCATTGCCATTAATACTTACCGTATGGTGGTTTTGCCTTCTGAGGCCCAGCAGCCTCACTTGACTCGCCCAAACCAGCGATATTCTCAGCGCTTACACGGAACATGTAGCTGGTTCCTTCCACAAGGTCGGGAACGGTGAAACTCATTTCAGTGATCAAATCTTCCTTGTGGGCTTTGACCCAACGTTTTCGGTCTGCTTCACATTTTTCAACAACGTAGCCGAGTATGTCTGCTCCGCCATTGTCTGTTGGTGCGGTCCATGTTAGCGTCATGTGGGTGCTGTCAATGTCAGATATCTCAGGGATACCTGGTGCGCCAGGAGCATCTGTTGAAGAAAATAAAGCGTTTTTTTTATTTACCTATTCTTTACAGTCTGTTCTAGTCCAAACAAAGGTAAACGTTTATGGCACTGGTCAAAGTTTTTTAAAATCTAATTTGATATAATGAAGCAATATTATTGAAGAAAAAGTAAAATTATATAATCTTCTTTTTTAGTTGTACCCAGGACTTATTCTACCTTCATAAAAATAATTCAAAAATTATTTATTTTGCCCATATTCTCAAGCCCCCATTGCAACCCCCCTCTTGTAGCTCTATCTCCCGATCTTACATACCATATGGTGGTTTAGCAACTGCCTTATCCGAGGCTGGACTTGGCTTGCCAACACCAGCCTTGTTCTCCGCAGACACTCTGAACTCATACTCTGTTCCCTCCTTGAGGTCAACAACTGTGTACACAGTCTCAGTGATTGAGGTCTCCTTCACCTTCAACCACCTGGAGCTGAAGCGATCTTTCTTCTCAATGACGTATCCTGTGATGGGACTGCCACCGTCTGATGATGGAGCTGCCCAGGTTAGCGTCATTGATGTACTGTCAATCTCAATGATCTCTGGCTTACTGGGTGACCCAGGTACATCTGTAAGAAAATTTTAACAAATTTTCATTAAATATCAAGAATGTTTAGTCTTACACAATTATAAATAAGAAATATACTCATTTATGGAAAAGAGTAATGATGACAGAAGGTCTAAAACTATGTTCAAAATTTTAATCTAAGGAGTCAACTCTGAATTCCGATTAAAGTCTGGATTTTCTCATCTCTATTTGAAACGTAGAAACTCTTCTTTGGCCTGATGTTACTTAAGTATGCAAAATCTAAGTCTTGTTTAATGACCCCTTGCAGTCAAAAAAGTCAACAACGCAAAGTGCCCCTCTATCAATTCCATCCTTTTTGGAGGTCAATTCCTTTGTGCACATTTTGACACCTATAATAGGTGACACCAATGTGCTTAAAGAAGTAGTACTAAAAGAAGATTCATTCCAATTAACTTTAAACACTTTAAAGGGGATGAAAAACAAAGTTTTTCACAAAGGTAAACAGTTTGAACTCACCATAAGGTGGTTTAGTAATCCTTGGCTTGGATGGTTCACTGAATGGACTATTTCCAGCCTTGTTGACTGCAGCCACACGGAACTCATACTCCTTGCCTTCAATCAGATCTTTCACGGTCAGTTCAGTCTCACTAACTGTGTCTCTAACAGCCTTTGTCCATCTTGTGGAAGACGTCTCTTTTCTTTCAACGATGTAGCCAGTGACTGGACTACCACCATCAGATTTTGGAGGTGACCACGAGATGGTAATCTGGGTTCTGTCAACAGCTGTGACTTCAGGCTTGCTTGGCGCTTCAGGTACGTCTTAAATATCAAATAAATTTTTGTTAAATTGGTCATGACCAAAATCAGAGTAGTTGCATTGTCAATTTGGGTAGTAGAAAGTGTCTGGGGTAATTCATACATTGTAAGCAGTGGTGTTGACCAACGAAACAGGGAAACAGGGGTGATTTTGAGTGCATCCACACACTACTATTTTTTAAATTATTTTTTGTGGGGGGGGGTACCTCTTTTCACAAAGACTATTAATGATCTTCAAGTTAATGAATACGAAAGAAAATTGCACATTGCTGATACGACATTTTGATTTTGTGACACTCACCATAAAGAGGTTTGGTGATCTTTGGCTCAGATGGTTCACTGAATGGACCCGTCCCAGCCTTGTTGACTGCCGCCACACGGAACTCATACTCCTTGCCTTCAATCAGATCTCTCACAGTCAGTGTTGTCTTAGTGACCGAATCTTTTACAGCCTTTGTCCATCTCGTTGAAGAGGTTTCCTTCTTTTCAATAACATAGCCTGATACTGGATTTCCACCATCAGATTCAGGTGGTGACCAGGAGATTGTAATATTAGTTCTGTCAACACCTGTGATATCAGGCTTACCTGGGGCACCAGGAACATCTGAGAGTGGAAGCCAAACCAGAAAATTTGTGTAAATTGTCTTTAAAGTTAAAGCATTTGATAAGAATTGATTAGATTTGATACAAACAAAATAGCAAAAGTGAAAAAAATTATAAACAAACTGACCATATGGTGGTTTGGTGACTCTAGGTTCAGATGGTTCACTGAATGGACCTGTTCCAGCCTTGTTGATTGCAGCCACATGGAACACATACTCTTTGCCTTCAATTAAATCGTTGACGACAAGAGAAGTCTCTGTGACCGAGTCCCTGTGAGCCTTTGCCCATCTTGTTGAGGTAGTCTCTTTCTTCTCAATGATGTAGCCTTTTATTGGACTGCCTCCATCTGATTCTGGGGCTGACCATGATATGGTGATCTGGGTTCTGTCAACAGCTGTTACTTCAGGCTTGCCAGGAGCGTTAGGCACATCTAGAAATTACAAAAAGATGTTGAAATGTGACTGAACTTGAAGTTTAAACATATGATTAAAAGACTGTAATAATTGAATGTTACAGGTAGGAAAAGAGGATGTTACTACACATAAGGACTTACCATAAGGAGGTTTGGTAATTCTAGGCTCAGATGGTTCACTGAATGGACCTGTCCCAGCCTTGTTGACTGCAGCCACACGGAACTCATACTCCTTGCCTTCAATCAGATCTTTCACTGTCAGTGTTGTGTCAGAAACTGAGTCTCTAACTGCCTTTGTCCATCTCGTGGAAGACGTCTCTTTCTTCTCAATGATGTAACCAGTTACTGGGCTACCACCGTCCGACTCAGGGGGAGACCATGAAATGGTTATCTGTTTACTATCAACAGCTGAGACTTCAGGCTTGCTTGGTGCTTTGGGAACATCTGGTTTAAGTTAAGTAAAAAATGTATAATAATTAGAAACAATCTTTAAAAACAATTAGTATGATTATAGTCAATCGCCACAAAACAATTTCTAAGATGTATATATGCAACATATTTAAACTCACCATATGGAGGTTTGGTTATTGTAGGCTCAGATGGTTCACTGAATGGACCTGTTCCGGCTTTGTTTACAGCAGCTACACGGAACTCATACTTGCTGCCCTCGATCAGATCTCTCACAGTCAATGTAGTCTCACTGACTGAATCTTTGACAGCTTTTGTCCATCTTGTTGAGGTAGTCTCTTTCTTTTCAATGAGGTAGCCTTTAATTGGACTGCCACCATCGGACTTAGGTGGAGTCCATGAGATAGTGATCTGGGTTCGATCGATGGCTGTGACTTCTGGTTTGCCTGGTGCCTCAGGAACATCTGGAAGTTAAAGGATAAAAATTATTTTTAAAATCATGATACAATATGAAATTCCTTAACTTGAATTTTTAGAAGCTTTAAGATAAACAAATTAACAAATAAATAACCAAGACCATCAGAATCTTTTAAAACAGATATTCACTATTAAATAAGGTGTAACAAGTACCGTATGGAGGTTTGGCAATTCTTGGCTCAGATGGTTCACTGAATGGACCTGTTCCTGCCTTGTTGATTGCAGCCACATGGAACTCATACTCCTTGCCCTCAATCAAATCCTTTACAACAAGAGAAGTCTCTGTAACCGAGTCTCTGTAAGCTTTTGCCCATCTTGTTGAGGTGGTCTCTTTCTTTTCAATGATGTAGCCAGTAATTGGACTGCCACCATCGGACTCAGGAGGTGACCATGATAGGGTGATCTGTTTGCTGTCAACAGCTGTCACATCAGGCTTTCCAGGGGCTTCAGGAACATCTTTAAGAAAAAAGAAGAACATTCAAGATGGATAAGTGTATCTATAAAGGCTTTTCCCATAAAACAACACTCATTACAAAGGAGTTACAACAATTGTAAAAATACAAGACTTAAAGGATTAGCTCACCATATGGTGGTTTAGTGATTCTTGGCTCAGATGGTTCACTGAATGGACCTGTTCCTGCCTTGTTGACTGCAGCCACACGGAACTCATACTCCTTGCCTTCAATCAGATCCTTTACAGTCAGTGATGTTTCACTAACTGAGTCTCTAATAGCCTTTGTCCATCTTGTGGTAGAAGTTTCCTTCTTCTCAATGATGTAGCCAGTGACTGGACTGCCACCGTCTGATTTGGGAGGCGACCAGGAAATTGTTATCTGTTTGCTATCAACTGCTGTGACTTCAGGCTTGCCTGGTGCCTCAGGTACATCTACAGGGACAGTGAATAAAAAAATACACATTAAATACAAACTTGCTTTGTGTTATATAAATAACCTTGAATACATCTTTTGGTTATTGAAAAAAAAACCTTATACAAATAATTATTTTGAAATTTCCTTATAAATCTTCACTGGGGAAAAACATTTACCATAAGGAGGTTTAGTAATTCTTGGCTCAGATGGTTCACTGAATGGACCAGTTCCAGCTTTGTTGACTGCAGCCACACGGAACTCATATTCCTTGCCTTCAATCAGATCTTTCACTGTCAATGTTGTATCAGTAACTGAGTCTCTTACAGCTTGTGTCCATCTTGTGGAAGAAGTTTCTTTCTTCTCAATGATGTAGCCGGTAATTGGACTACCACCATCAGATTTTGGAGGTGACCACGAGATGGTTATCTGGGTGCGGTCAACAGCTGTGACTTCAGGCTTGCTTGGTGCCTCTGGCACAGCTAACGAAAAATAATAAATAAATGTAATAGAGAGCAACACGACCAAAACATTCTGCCAATGGAATGAAAATGTATACAGTAAAGTGAAAGAAGATCAACAAAATCATTGATGTGAGTCTCACCATATGGAGGCTTGGTGATCTTGGGCTCAGACGGTTCACTGAATGGACCTGTTCCAGCCTTGTTGATTGCAGCCACATGGAACACATACTCCTTACCCTCGATCAGATCCTTTACAACAAGAGAAGTCTCTGTAACCGAGTCTCTGTAAGCTTTTGCCCATTTCGTTGAGGTGGTCTCTTTCTTCTCAATGATGTAGCCAGTAACTGGACTGCCACCATCAGACTTAGGAGGTGACCAGGATAGAGTGATCTGTTTGCTATCAACAGCTGTGACATCAGGCTTCCCAGGAGCTTCAGGAACATCTTTGAGGAAAAAGAAAATATTCAAGATGGAGAAGTGTTTCTAAGAAGGTCTTCCCCATAAAAGAACACTTATTCCAAAGGAGTTGTAATAATTAATTATAAAAACTTACAAAACTTGAAGGATTTACTCACCATATGGTGGTTTAGTGATTCTTGGCTCAGATGGTTCACTGAATGGACCTGTTCCAGCTTTGTTTACAGCAGCCACACGGAACTCGTACTCCTTGCCCTCGATCAGATCCTTTACAGTCAGTGATGTTTCACTAACTGAGTTTCTCACAGCCTTTGTCCATCTTGTGGAAGACGTCTCTTTCTTCTCTATGATGTAGCCAGTGATTGGACTGCCACCGTCTGATTTGGGAGGTGACCAGGAGATGGTTATCTGTTTGCTATCAACTGCTGTGACCTCAGGCTTGCCTGGTGCCTCAGGAACATCTAGAGGGACAGTGAATAAAAAAGACACATTCAATAAAACTTGCTTTGTGTCATTGAATAGCCTTGAATACTTCTTTTGGGTATTGAAAATAACCAATACAAATCCTTATTTGGAAATTGCCTTTTACAATCATCACTTGGATAATATTTACCATAAGGTGGCTTAGTTATTCTTGGCTCAGATGGTTCACTGAATGGACCTGTTCCAGCCTTGTTGACTGCAGCCACACGGAACTCATACTCCTTGCCTTCGATCAGATCTTTCACTGTCAGTGTTGTGTCAGAAACTGAGTCTCTTACAGCCTTTGTCCATCTTGTGGAAGAAGTTTCTTTCTTCTCAATGATGTAGCCGGTAATTGGACTGCCACCATCAGATTTTGGAGGTGACCACGAGATGGTTATCTGGGTGCGGTCAACAGCTGTGACTTCAGGCTTGCTTGGTGCCTCTGGCACATCTAATGAAAAATAATAAATAAATGTAATAGAGAGCAACACGACCAAAACATTCTGCCAATGGAATGAAAATGTATACAGTAAAGTGAAAGAAGATCAACAAAATCATTGATGTGAGTCTCACCATATGGAGGCTTGGTGATCTTGGGCTCAGACGGTTCACTGAATGGACCTGTTCCTGCCTTGTTGATTGCAGCCACATGGAACACATACTCTTTACCCTCGATCAGATCCTTTACAACAAGAGAAGTCTCTGTAACCGAGTCTCTGTAAGCTTTTGCCCATTTCGTTGAGGTGGTCTCTTTCTTCTCAATGATGTAGCCAGTAACTGGACTGCCACCATCAGACTTAGGAGGTGACCAGGATAGAGTGATCTGTTTGCTATCAACAGCTGTCACATCAGGCTTCCCAGGAGCTTCAGGAACATCTTTGAGGAAAAAGAAAATATTCAAGATGGAGAAGTGTTTCTAAGAAGGTCTTCCCCATAAAAGAACACTTATTCCAAAGGAGTTGTAATAATTAATTATAAAAACTTACAAAACTTGAAGGATTTACTCACCATATGGTGGTTTAGTGATTCTTGGCTCAGATGGTTCACTGAATGGACCTGTTCCAGCTTTGTTTACAGCAGCCACACGGAACTCGTACTCCTTGCCCTCGATCAGATCCTTTACAGTCAGTGATGTTTCACTAACTGAGTTTCTCACAGCCTTTGTCCATCTTGTGGAAGACGTCTCTTTCTTCTCTATGATGTAGCCAGTGATTGGACTGCCACCGTCTGATTTGGGAGGTGACCAGGAGATGGTTATCTGTTTGCTATTAACTGCTGTGACCTCAGGCTTGCCTGGTGCCTCAGGAACATCTAGAGGGACAGTGAATAAAAAAGACACATTCAATAAAACTTGCTTTGTGTCATTGAATAGCCTTGAATACTTCTTTTGGGTATTGAAAATAACCAATACAAATCCTTATTTGGAAATTGCCTTTTACAATCATCACTTGGATAATATTTACCATAAGGTGGCTTAGTTATTCTTGGCTCAGATGGTTCACTGAATGGACCTGTTCCAGCCTTGTTGACTGCAGCCACACGGAACTCATACTCCTTGCCTTCGATCAGATCTTTCACTGTCAGTGTTGTGTCAGAAACTGAGTCTCTTACAGCCTTTGTCCATCTTGTGGAAGAAGTCTCCTTCTTCTCTATAATGTAGCCAGTTATCGGACTGCCACCGTCGGATTTTGGAGGTGACCAAGAGATGGTTATCTTGGTGCGGTCAACAGCTGTGACTTCAGGCTTACTTGGTGCCTCTGGCACGTCTAATGAACAAAAATAAAAATAGTTTAACACAATTCAGCCAATGTTGAACACAAAGAATGGACAGAATATCAACAAAAACATAGATGTGAATCTTACCATATGGCGGCTTGGTGATCTTGGGCTCAGATGGTTCACTGAATGGACTTGTTCCAGCTTTGTTAACAGCAGCAACATGGAATACATACTCTTTGCCCTCAATCAAATCCTTCACAGTAAAAGAAGTCTCTGTAACTGAGTCTTTTACAGCTTGTGTCCACCTTGTGGAAGAAGTCTCTTTCTTTTCAATGATGTAGCCGGTAATTGGACTTCCACCATCAGACTTGGGAGGTGTCCAAGTTATAGTGATCTGTTTGCTATCAACAGCTGTGACTTCAGGCTTGCCAGGGGCTTCTGGTACATCTGAATTGAACACAAGTTTAACGATTTTAATACCAAACAATCTTCTCTATACAGAAAAGTATTCAAATACAAATGAATCAGGTGGAAATAGAACTTAAATTTATGAGAGATTTATTTACCATATGGTGGTTTTGTGATTCGTGGCTCAGATGGTTCACTGAATGGACCTGTTCCTGCCTTGTTAACAGCAGCTACACGGAACTCATACTCCTTGCCTTCAATCAGATCTCTCACAGTTAATGTAGTCTCAGTGACCAAGTCTCTAACAGCCTTTGTCCATCTTGTAGAAGATGTCTCCTTCTTCTCAATGATGTAGCCAGTGACTGGACTTCCACCGTCTGATTCAGGGGGTGACCATGAGATGGTAATCTGCTTGCGATCGACTGCTGTGACCTCAGGCTTGGAGGGTGCTTCTGGGACATCTAAGAGGGGAACAAACAGAAAAAATGAGACACACTCCCTGACGCATAAGCTTCAACAAAAAGATCCATAGTATAAAAATACTTTAAATTAATGAAATAAAAAGACCTTCTAACAAATATTTTTCAATAGGTTACCATAAGGAGGCTTGGTGATCCTTGGCTCAGATGGTTCACTGAATGGACCAGTCCCAGCCTTGTTGACTGCAGCCACACGGAACTCATACTCCTTGCCTTCGATCAGATCTTTCACTGTCAGTTCAGTCTCACTAACTGAGTCTCTAACAGCTTTTGTCCATCTTGTGGAAGAAGTTTCTTTCTTCTCAATGATGTAGCCAGTGACTGGACTACCACCATCAGATTTTGGAGGTGACCACGAGATGGTTATCTGGGTGCGCTCAACAGCTGTGACTTCAGGCTTGCTTGGTGCCTCTGGAACATCTAATGAACAAGAATAGATCGTTAAAGAAAGCGAGAAGTACAACAAAGTCAGCAAATGGTTTAGCACAAATGCTAAATGATAAACACTATGTATATTATGATTCTCACCAAATTGAGGCTTGGTGATCTTGGGCTCAGACGGTTCACTGAATGGACCTGTTCCTGCCTTGTTGATTGCAGCCACACGGAACACATACTCTTTACCCTCGATCAGATCCTTTACAACAAGAGAAGTCTCTGTAACCGAGTCTCTGTAAGCTTTTGCCCATTTCGTTGAGGTGGTCTCTTTCTTCTCAATGATGTAGCCAGTAACTGGACTGCCACCATCAGACTTAGGAGGTGACCAGGATAGAGTGATCTGTTTGCTATCAACAGCTGTGACATCAGGCTTACCGGGGGCTTCAGGTACATCTAGTCATTAAAGAACATAACTAGTTTTAACTTAACTTAATAAACCAAATCGTTGAAAGAATAAGGTTTGAAAATACAAACAAAAAGTGAGAAAGACGCCTTTAAAATGATAAACTTACCATATGGAGGTTTGGTGATTCTTGGCTCAGATGGTTCACTGAATGGACCCGTCCCAGCCTTGTTGACTGCAGCCACACGGAACTCATACTCCTTGCCTTCAATCAGGTCTTTCACGATCAATTCAGTCTCACTAACTGTGTCTCTTACAGCCTTAACCCATCTTGTTGAGGTTGTCTCTTTCTTTTCAATGATGTAGCCAGTGACTGGACTTCCACCATCAGACTCAGGAGGTGTCCATGAGATGGTAATTTGTTTGCTATCAACTGCCATAACTTCAGGCTTTCCAGGGGCTTCAGGAACATCTGAAAATATTTGTTGACAACAAGTTTAGTAACAAGAGCTTTGGAAAATGTGCAGTTCTTTCTTGTGTAAACGGTGTTCATCTTACCATATGGAGGCTTGGTGATCCTAGGCTCAGATGGTTCACTGAATGGACCCGTCCCAGCTTTGTTGATTGCAGCTACATGGAACTCATATTCCTTGCCTTCAATCAAGTCTCTCACTGTAAGTGTTGTGTCAGAAACTGAGTCTCTAACAACCTTTGTCCATCTTGTGGAAGAAGTTTCTTTCTTCTCAATGATATATCCAGTTATTGGACTTCCGCCGTCAAATTCTGGAGGTGTCCACGAAACAGTGATCTGTGTACTGTCTACTGATGTGACTTCCGGTTTACCCGGAGCTTCTGGTACATCTATTTACAAAAGGTAAAAGATCAAGCCATTACATACAAAGCTTCACATTTCTCAGAAAAAAAATACTTATGGGTAGTTGGTGCTTCATTCCAATGAGCCAATTTTAATAAAAAAAACTTTTAAAAGAATTTTTTTCAAATGGATTAAATTACCATAAGGAGGCTTGGCTTTAGTTGGTTCAGATGGCTTGCTGAATGGACCCGTTCCAGCTTTGTTCACAGCAGCAACATGGTATTCATACTCGTTGCTTTCAACAAGATCTTTCACAATCAGTGTCATCTCTGTAACGGGTTCCTTGGTCACCTTTATCCATCTGGTTGCAGTTTTCTCCTTGCGCTCGAGGATATAGCCTGTGATAGGACTACCACCATCAACAGAGGGTGTTGTCCATGTCACTGTCATGAGAGTGCTGTCAATGTCGCTGACTGTTGGGGCATCCGGAGGCCCAGGAACATCTGGAAAGGAAAATATTATTGTAATGCATGAAAATTCCAACTATAATTTTACACATTACCGTCTAAATTTCATCAAAAGGAAATATCAAGTTGTTTTCTCTGAGTGCTTACTAGAGTTGAAGATTGAAACAAAAACTTACCATATGGTCTCTTTGCTTTCGCAAGTTCAGATGGCTCACTAAATGGACCCGTCCCAGCCTTGTTGACTGCGGCCACATGGAACTCATACTCCTTGCCTTCAACCAGATCTCTCGCTATCAATGTTGTCTCAGAGATTGGCTGCTTAGTGACCTTTGTCCACCTAGTGGCAGTTTTCTCTTTGCGTTCCAGGATGTAGCCAGTAACTGGACTTCCGCCATCATCAGATGGCTCTGTCCAGGTGACAGTCATTTTACTGCTGTCAATGTCACTGACTGTAGGTTTCTCTGGGGCACCTGGGACGTCTGCAAAAAATAAAAATAAAATGGAAGTCATATTTTTTGTCAAGAACAGAACATGTTGAGTAACTTTGAGAATACAATACAATACAAATATGTACAAACATAAAATCAATAGGATAATTCAACTTTGATTTAACTCCTTTTCAAGTGAATTTAATGTCCCCTAATTTTGATTAACATTTTGAGAAACTCAATTCAATTTGAATGGTGTTTTTCCACAAATTGATTAAATGTTAATTTGTTTATTGTTAAATGTTTTGGATCAATTTAGTTTTAAAATGTTTGTATACAACTGTTTTGTTTAACCTTCACTTTGTGGCTAGTGGATCAATCAGAATACAAAACTTTCATGGATGTTCTACAATTTTTTTCTGAGAAATATTTTCAAATGAAATACTGCTCTGTCTCAGCAAGTTGTCACTCACATATCGGTTATAATTCTAGATTGAAATTAGCCCACGACATGCACAAAATCTACGACCGAAACAAAAAGTGCTTTTCTCTATTATTTTTGTTAGGAAAACAAGACCACTCATACTTGGTAGACTTACCATATGGAGGCTTGGTGATCCTTGGCTCAGATGGTTCACTGAATGGGCCTGTCCCAGCCTTGTTGACAGCAGCCACATGGAACTCATACTCATTGCCTTCAATCAGGTCTTTCACTTTCAGTGTTGTCTCTGATACAGGTTCCTTGTTTACTTTTGTCCATCTCGTGGAGGTCTTCTCCTTGCGTTCAAGAATGTAGCCAGTGACTGGACTGCCGCCATCAACACTTGGTGGTGACCAGGTGACCGTGATGCGAGTGCTGTCTATGTCGCTAGTGGAAGGTCTTTCCGGTGGTCCTGGAACATCTAAAAATAGAGGATTTAAATCATAAACAAGTAGAAGTTAATGACAGGGTTTCTGGAACATGGACAACATCTCCACTTACCAAATCTTACATGCTGAAGTTGATTCAGCTACCTAACTGAGGTATCCTTGGTTTTTACTTGCAAGAAATAACATACTTTGAGAAACTCAACTCACTTTTAGAACTTTTAGAGCTGAGAAGTTTCCCGAATTCTAAAAATCTACTCCGGGGAAGTAAAATACAAAGCAAGACAGTTCTCTATAGAACAAAATCTACCTAGCAAGTAGATACACACATGTTACCACAAACCAAATATATATTGATACCTCATCATGCAATGCCTCAAATCCCATATAAAAAAAAGAAAATAGCAAAGCCCTTCTAAATATATTATCCTCATGTCAACCTTTTGTACTATTCTTTTCTTCTTCAAAACTTTTCTTCTTCTTCATGTTTTCCAACCAACACGAGGCAGAAAAGACGTTGGCTATTGAAGAGTGTTTTAGGTTATGTTTTAATATCAACAATGTGATCTACTTAAAAAGGATATGAACTTGCGAGGTTACATGAAGGTTACTTACCAAATGGCAGTTTAGCAACGATTGTATCAGAGGGTTCACTGGGGTTACCCACTCCAGCTAGATTCTCTGCAGACACCCTGAACTGAAAGCTGTTTCCTTCAATCAGATCGGTGACTTTGAAAGTGAGCTCCGTCACCTAGAAAAAAGAAACAAAAGTAATGTTTATTAATTTTGGTTTAACCCATATACATGTACACCGATGTGTGTTGGCAATATATACTCAGTACTTTCCAGAGTTCTGTGAAAGAAAAAAATCACAAGCATATCACTCAGGTGGGACTCGAACCCATTACCTTTGCAATTCTAAAGCAGAGTCACACCAACTAGACCGCCAAGATTGCCCGGATGCAGTTAGAATCCTAGCAGCGCGATCAACATCTCAAAAAATGAGGTACAACCCAATATACTGTGTAAACCCAGAAGACATTTTGAAGAACTGCAATACGATATTGAAGATCTTAAGTTCGAAGTATAATCAAGAACAAAGATAAACTTCAAATCACTAGAAAAAATAAAAAGTATGATTTGATGGGAAAATAGTTATATAATAGATGTTAAATTTGCATCGTGGATAAAGAATATTAATTTTTGAAAAAACATAAAAATCAAGTACTTTTTTAAGAAGATTATTTTGGGGAGCAATTTGAAAGTTGTCTTTGTTTGCAGATGTAGTTATATTTAAAGAGCAAGTCCTCACTTTTTCTCGGTTGGCTCTGACCCAGCGACCACGGCTGACATCACATCTTTCAATGATGTATCCAGTCACAGGGGAGCCACCATCAGATTCAGGCGGGTTCCATGTAATAGAGATAGTTGTAGAATCCACATTCTCTGGTATGGGTTTACTGGGCGCCCCTGGTACATCTAAAACAAGAATAGAAAGGATTCCCTTCACTATTTGTACTGCAAAAATGGTCACCATGTTATTTATAAACAAAGGTTATAAGCAGTGAGCAGGACTAAAAAAGTGCTCAATCCATGAAAACCTAAAATGAATTGTTCAAGTGCAAGAAATCTAATTCACCTTCCATATAACTACTCAAATTTAGAACCTGGCATACGGTACTCTATTTACACATAAATTATTTTGCTCTATAAAAATCGAACCCTACTAGTATGTAGTGTCTTCCCAACATTAAAGGTAAAGAAAATGTGCCCAAATTTACAAGATTTTTTGATATAAACTTTGTAGTTAAAAGTTCTAAAGGCAAAGATTTCCAGATATTTCTTAAGAGTTTCAAAAGCAGATTCAGATCTAGCGAGTCTGCTTTCCCAAACTGCCCTCTCCAACTAAAAACAAAATATATAACAAACCAAAAGCAGTACTGTTTAAAAAAAAAAAAAAAAAAAAAAGAGCCGTTTGCAAAGTAATTGGATCGCTACCACCCTTTCAAAGAGTTCAGGATTTCCCTGAGTGTAGTTTAATAGAGGCTTTATATTTGATCCTTGGAAAAAAATAGGAAGATTTTATCAAGTACAAGGGCTGACCTACTTTTCAGGCGTTATTAATAAGGGAATAAAGGGGTAGCGACGAGTTCTTCAACAGCGTTTAAAGCCGGCAGGGTCGGCGGCCACGTGATAAAGGCCCGAGCCGAAGGCGAGAGCCTTTATCGCACGGCAACAACGCTGCAAGGTTTTAAATGGACGTTTAAGAACAAGTCACTACTCTCTTATTCCCATTCATAAATGCCCTTTTGTTAAAAATGTAAAAAAATACAGTTATAGACACTTTAACAATTGAAAAAAAAAATTCCAAAACTTTGTGAAAAATCTGTTTGATGCGCATGGGTTGTGTGTACGTGCACGCTTAGATTATGCGCTGTTACTATAGCTATGAATTGCGTTCTGCCTGAAAATCTTGCGCACCAGACACGCGGAAGCCAGCTTGTTATAAACAGCCCCAGTTGGTCATTATCAAAGGTTTAAACACCCCCACGTGACGCGCTCTCCAACAATAGGAGTAGAGATACTGTCTGGGGTATTTATGAATAACAGTTTTACTGATGTTTCTGAAGGGGAAAAAAATCAGAAAACAGACTTAAGTAGAAAGATATCATGCCTGATAACACAAGATCTCACCATATGGTGGCTTAGCCATGTGAGTGTCCGATGGCTCACTTGGTTTACTCAAACCCGCTTTATTCTCCGCACTAACTCGGAAAGTATACTCCTTTCCCTCAATCAAGTCAGTACAAGTGAAAGATGTATCAGTCAGCGGGCTCTTGTGAACTTTGACCCAGCGATCACGACCAACTTCCAATCTCTCCAGAACATAACCAGTGACCTTGCTACCTCCGTCAAACTCGGGAGGAGACCAGGTGATGGTCATTTGGGTTCTGTCGATATCGGAGACGTTGGGCTTGGCGGGAGGGTAGGGAACGTCTGTTAGAAATGGAAGTGTGAGTGAAGATGACAAGCAATGATAAAAGATGACAGGAATAATGAATGAATATAAACTGATATTTTTCAAAGTTGTTAAGGAAGTTAACATGAGAATGGATTCATTATTACAAGACAAAAGTCTCCAGTTGGAGAAAGAAGATTATTTATAACTAGAAATAAACAAGGAATGAAAGAATAACTCATAACGTCAGAGGAGATGAAGTGAAAATAAAGTAAAGATTCTGCAACTTAGAAATGAATGAATACTTGTTGGTGTCAGTTAAAGGCTGATAGAGGTCTTTTAAGAAAAAAATAATGTAAACTGAAATTTCATTAGATTCATGCTTTGTTATGAGTATGATTGGTATATGGTATGCTTTCATTGGCAACAATAATGTTTCAACAAGTTCAAATGAAATGCACTTTTATGAGAAAGGGGTAACAAAACAATTTAACCAAACAAAAATATAATCAAAACACAATCAACTAACTCAGGAAGCATGACAACAACTTCGAAAAGATAGAAGGAATAAATCCAGAAAGGGAACATAAAACAAATCTTACCAAATTGATGCTTGGCAACAACAGGAGCCCCCATCTCTCTCGGTTCACTCTGTCCGTGCTCATTCACTGCACTGACCCTGAAAAGATACTCATTCTTTTCCAGAAGCTTAGTGACGGTGAACTCCAGCTGATCAGACTTCGTCGTGCCCGCTTTAGACCACGTGTTTCGTTTCATATCCCTCTTTTCGATGATGTACTGAGTGATTGGGCTACCGCCGTCATCTTCTGGAGGTCCCCAGGAGAGAGAGATTGTCTCAGGTGTAATGGCGGTCACACTTAGGTTGGTCGGTGGCTGGGGCTTGTCTGTTTGGGGAAAAAATAAGAACAGATAATGAAAACACAGATCTGATTCGGGTCATTGCAGAACAAAACATTGTCTTTCATCAAACTTTTCTACATTACACTTCAAGTTGGAAGATTCAACTGGGAAATAACCTGAACTCTGGTTAGTAATAACAAAAATTCACGTCTTATAATAACCAAATTATATTTGCAGTTTTGAAATTTATATATATGGAGCAGGGTTCGTATAAGATTTTAGTCTTGATATATGGTAACTAATAAAAATTTTGGAATAAAAAGTGATATATTTTTCCATAACCGCAGTACTTAAAGTGAAATGATTCTCAAAATGCATTACACACCCCAAAGCTGATGTACTTCTTATCATGTAAGTTTTTATTGACATTTATTTTCAGGGTTTTTAACCAAACTTATACAGACCATTTAACTTAGGCTCCTGGGAAGAATAAGTTGCCACTTGTTATTAATATAATTAGTTACCACTGTAATCATATCGTCACACTGGATGCCACAATTACCAAATAATTAAAGTTAATTTCTTGTACTCACCAAGAACGATCACCTTGACGATAACTGTATCTGAACCAAAGTCATTGACTGCAATGATGGTATACTCGCCGAGGTCTGTCCTCTCTGACTTATCAATGGTTAGTTTGACCTTAGCCCTGATGTTGTTATCAGTTGTTATGGTAATGCGTTTGTCTGGCTTGAGCTCCGTGTCGTTTCTTGACCAGGTTGTGGATGCTATCGGTGACCCGATGACAAGGCCTTCTACAGTGATCTTGCTACCAGCTTTGACAGTGACTGTCAAATACTTGGTTTCGATCTCAATCTTTGGTGGAGCTAAATATTGATAAAAAATAAAACATTTCAAATATTTCTTTGCCTTGGTAAAGTACAACAGATTCGGCCTAAAATGGTAACCTTACTATTGCTAAATATGGCATATGTGGCTTTTATTGGAAGCACATTTCTTCTCTGTGACTCAACAAATCTGTCAGACAAAGTTCAACAAACCAGAGTCAGGTTGTTGAGGGAATACCATCATTGTGTTCTGAATCTTAACGATAATGAAAATTGCTCAAGACTCTGACATTTCACATTACAATAAACATGCACTCCTACTTAAAACTAAGTCACGAAAAAAAGTGTGAACAAAGAAGCCTGAACAAAAAATTTACAAGTGTAAACTCAATTTGGTTGGTACATAGACTTTCATACAGCTTCCAATCCCATTGAATGAAGTGATATCTTAAGATTTGTCATTATGTACCTTGTACAGTGAGATGAGATGTTGACTCCTCATTCTTAACTTTCACTGTGTAC
This sequence comes from Asterias rubens, assembly GCF_902459465.1. Lineage (NCBI taxonomy): Eukaryota > Metazoa > Echinodermata > Asteroidea > Forcipulatida > Asteriidae > Asterias > Asterias rubens. The sequence continues at coordinate 7,826,765 of NC_047067.1, forward strand.
TCTGCATCATCATCAAACTGAACACTCTTGACGATCATTCGGTGCTTAGCGCCCTCCTTCTTAATCTCAAAGTGTTTGCTTGGCTTGATCTCTTTACCATTTCTCAGCCAGACTACGGTGACGTTATCCTTGTTGAGTTCACACTCAAAGGTTGCTGTGTCACCAGGACTAGAGTGGATCTCCTCCAGAGGCTGGACAAATTCCACCGGTTTTTCTGTGGAAAAACAAAGGTGTATTTTGTTTTCAAATCCAAAAATAACAATATATATTTGGTTTGCGGTAACACCATGTGTATATCTACTTGGCAGGTAGAGTTTGTTCTTTAGAAAAAATGTCTATATATTCTACTACCACGGAGTAGATTTTTCAGATTTGGGGGGATTTCTAATTGTCCTTTCTTTAACTACTACCTTGGTGGAAGGTAGAAAATCGGACGGGACTTTTACTTTAGCTTATAGGATCAACAAGTTATACATCATTTCATTTATTAATAATTTATTATTTTAAGCACTTCATTCTTGATAATCCTGTCTCATGCAAACAACGTTGGATGGCTTATGTTTATAATCAAGGTTTGCTTTTCATTTTTATTATAAATGTGTGAAATATTTCTCTTATGTACTTCCTTTTTTCTCAAAATTGATGAGAACATTATTTTAAACTTCTTATAGCTTCTTGTTTAGTGCGCTTAATCAAGCTTTCCATTATGTAAGGCCCTTATGAACATTGATTTTTATAAAGGAGTTACTTTGTTAAAACAAACTAAGAATTTTGGGCACAAGGAGAACCAGTATGTAAGTGCAGTGGTTTTATTACCATCTACAGTCAGAGATGCAGTGCTCTGTCTCCGACCAACAACACAGGTGTATGCTGCAGCATCATCCAGCCCAATATCTTTGACAATTAGCGAGTGCTTGCGACCCTGGCGTTTGACTTCAAACTTGGTGTCATCTTCTTCATCAATCTTCAAGCCGTTCTTAAGCCAAAAAACGTCAGGTGTGTCCTTGTCGAGCTCGCAGGCAAAGACTGCCTCTTGGTTCTCAGTGACCTTGACATTTTGCATGGAGACGGTGATTTCTGGCTCAGCTTCTGATTCATTGAAAAGTGGTTGAAAGAAAAATCCAGTCTTGCTTATTAAGGAATTCACCCATGTTAAGAATGATCTTTTGCAATATTTGCTTAAGTCAATTAAAGTCATCCACAACTTGCTTGTCCATCTGGGTTTTTTTTTACTGAAATCAAAATTTCACCTATAAAAAAGTCAATTGAAGTTTTTCTCTTACTATTTGATTTTGTAACAATGATGTTGGAATATTGAATGCCTGTACTACGCAACACACAGTGCTGCCAACGTTTTCATTTTGAAATCAGGGAGATTTTGTACAACAATCAGGAAAATATTTAGAATTACATACAACATCATAGGGAAACAATTTCCATAATCAGGATGATTTTTTTAACTGGAACCTGGAAAGATTTTGTTTTTTTCAGGGATTTTTCTGCAGAATGAGGGAGAGTTGGCATCTCTGTACACACTCATCAATATATATATACACTCACCATCAACAAGGAGGTCAGCAGATGTTCTTCGATCTCCAACCATGCAAGAATACGTAGCCCCATCCGGAACATCAGCATTTGTGACAGAGAGACGACGCTCCAGCCCTCGCTTGACGATCAGGAACTTGTCGCTTTCTTCAATGGGCTGGCCGTCACGCATCCAGGTCACTTCGGCATTCTCGTCCGAGATTTCACAAACGAATTCGGCAGTTTGTTTTTCTGCCACTTTGAGTGGTTTTAATTCAGTAAGGAACTCAACTGGTAGCGCTGTAGGAAAACACAACAAAAAATCTAATTTCAATTCATTATTAAAATTTGAAAAACTACTTTGACTTTAATCAATGAGAGGCAACATACACTTTCTGCCATTTAAAGCAAATTTCAAGCAAATTTTTTATGGAAAATAAAAATTGAATTGAGTTAAAGAATTTATAAATGTTAAATCTGCCTTACAAAAATGTCATACTTTTAGTAGAGTTGACACCAAACGTTATACCACAATTTTGCCTAAACTCGTTTTAAGGAAGTCAGTATGTACACAACTTTTGCAAATGCCTTTTCCATTCACATCCTATAGCTTCAAAAAATAATGGACACCACTTACGCTCGACAAAGAGTCCAGCCGTAGATTTGTTGTCGCCAATCACACACGTATACTCTCCCTCTTCATCCAACTTGACATCCTCAATCACTAAAGAGCGAATCTTGCCCTCGGAGGTCGTCTTGTATCTCGGACTATCTGGGAGATCCTTACCATCTTTCAGCCACTTGACGACACCCTTGTCGTGTGAGATTTCACACGTCAGTGTGACTGTCTCTTTTTGTGTGGCTTCTGTTTCTGTCAATGGTTTGGTAAATTTGGTGGCTGCAAAAGACAATTTGAAGTTGGAAGGAAAATTAACTAAGGATAAAGATCTACAAACCAATGTAGATACAAAAATGTAGGCATATATATATATTTTTAAATGTATCTCTGCCTCTCTCTTTTCACTTTATTCTACTTGACTCTTTTCTTACAAGTATACATGTCTGGTCATTATATAACCTTTTACAAAAGAAATTTTGTAGAGTTCATTAATCTGTAAAATGTTTCAACAATTTCAAATTTGAAAGCAAGTGAGCTTTGAGCAGGCAAATTTTACTTTCCACGGTAAATGAAGAAGCAGAATTTGGAAATTCAATATGAGGAAGAATATGCATGTTTTTTTTATGAGTCACTTAAGGATAGAATTTTTTCATGACGCAACTTTCACCTTCCACGCCCCCCAAAAAAATTTAAAAAATCATCAAGAAACTGAAAAGATAGAGTTAACTGAACCAACCTTCAACATTCAGTGTGGCCACGGACTCTGAGTCGCCGACCACACAGCTGAAGTTCCCTTCATCGTCGGGTGAGATATCATGGAGGACGAGCACTCGTTTCTTCCCATCCTCTTTGATCTCATACTTTGGACCGACTTCGATCTTCTCACCATCCTTGAGCCAGGTCACTACGGCCTTCTCGTTGGAGACTGTGAACTCCAAGGTGGTGGTGTCATCGAATTCGGTTGCTGTGGTGTCTTTAAGGGGAGCAGTGATGGCAAAAGCTGAATGAAGAATGAATAAACATGTTTAATAAAGTTTCGCAACTAAAATATTAAAAAAAGTTAATACCCATACAAATACAATTAAAAATCTTGAAGTTCAACCTTTTTTACAATCTTTAAGAAGCAGAACATATTTTTAAGCTGAATGAAGAGAGATTAAACATTGATATAGATTCTCAAGTTAAACTTTTTGTGTTAATGCTCATCAAACAAACAAAAAGACAAAGCTTAAAGTTCAATATTTTATTACAATCTTTAAGGTTGAAATTTAGGCGGATCATCTATTGTTTCATTCATCCTGCAGGTTGTTAATACTAGACATGGTACTTAAGGAGCTTTAGGCTTTTATAAAGTGTTAACAGTTTACCTTTGTTTGATACCCCTGGAATAAAAATTTTGACCAAATACTGCCACATTTAGCTATGCAATGACAAATAAACCTAAAGTAATAGGTTCAAACGTCCCTTCATAGTAAATTTTCTTTGTTCAGCCCAAAAGTTCTTGAAAAAGTTTATTGTTAAAAATTAGTCTTTAATTGGTAGAGCTTTGGTCCAATCTCAAATGGGAAAACTTCCCAGATAGTCATTACCTTCTACTTGAAGTGTTGCGGAAGATCGCCTCTCTCCAACAACCACTGTGTAGTCTGCCTGGTCCTCCACTTTCAAATCATGAACAACCAGTGACAATCTCCTCCCTTCAGTCTTCACTTCCAGCCTGTCGCTCGTTGTGATCTCCTCTCCATCTTTGAACCAGGTGACCTCGAGGTCATCCGGTAGGTCTTCGGTCAGCTCACAGGTAAACTCTACATCTTCAGCCTCTTCCACTTTCTTGCTCTGTAGATCAGTCAGGATATCTGGCATTTCTGAATGGGAAAAATTATCAAAGGAATTCAGTATGGTGTTAATAACCTTAAGCCCGGTTCATACTTCCTGCGAATGCGAATGCCAAGCGAACTTTGATGTCACAAATTCACAACGAATTATTCTCAACAGCTGAGTCGTAATCAACCCCTGGGAAACATTCTCTTTAAAAAACGGCCATGTGACGTCAAAATTCGCTTCGCATTCGCAGGAAGTATGAAACGGGCTTTACAGTGCATGAAAACATATCTTGGGCTACTTGAGGGGTTGATTTCCAAAAAGTTACTCTGTTGCTTGCTGAGTTTCATTAGAACGTAAACAAACGAATGTACACAGAGTGTACAGGTGTTTCAACAGAGCAAGACGTCCTTGCTTCACATTCGTGTATTACTTACAACTAGTGTGGATGACAATAAAAAAACAGAGTCTAAAAAATGGGACAAAACTGTGTTTATACAGGAGGGTTGACAAACATTTTTTTGTATGAGAAAAGTAGAGACCAGAATAAACCAGGATAGTAAAAAGATACCCAGTGTATTAAGAAGCTACTCTGTGGAAAGAAAATAATGAAGCAATGTTGATATTCAAGAATGCACTCGTCGGCATACTGAGACAATCTCAAGCCAGATGACAGACCCCTCAATACCTGAAGTTACTGTGAGTATTGTGGCGGTTAATTTCTCTCCGACAGCACACTTGTATTCCCCTGCGTCTTCCGCTGTGATGTCAGTGATGATCAAGGAGTGTCTCCTCTGTGCTTTCTTCATCTTGTACTTCTCATCATCAACGACAATCTCTTCGTCTCCGCAGAACCACTTCACCTTGGCCTCATCGCTGGAGACGGTGCAAATGAGCTCTGCGGTCTCACTGGGTGAAACTTTCACTGGGGCCAACTCCTCCACAAATTCAAACTCCTCTGTTGAGTATCAACGGACACTTTGGTATTGATAAAACTGCTTGGCAAAAGCATTTTAATGACGAGTGGTGCTTGGGTGGGTGGAACTGGGTGAAGTAGATGCCAAACAGTAGAGAGTGACGGGCAAAGCTGGGTGCATCATCATGCCGAACAGTAAATCAATGGTAGTACATGTAGGTATTGGGTAAGCAAGGAAAATCATGATGTCAGACAGCAGTTGGTGCGAAGAAAAGCCGAGCACATCATTATTTCAAACAGAAGTAGGTGCTAGCTGAAGCCGAGTACATCATTAGGCAAAGCGTGGTTGGTGATGGATAAATCTTGTTACATCATAATGCCAAATTGGTGCTGGGTGGAGCAGGGTTCATCATTATGCCAAGCAGTGTCAGTTCAAGGCGGTTCTGGGTACAGTGCCTGAATCACATGCGGTGCCATTTCGCTCATCACTGCAGTGCTTAGTTGAATATTAAGCTGCTGACAGGACTGCCACATCAAACAGTTTCACAGCAAAAAGCAAATTTTAATATTAAAGTGCTTAACATACATTGTGCTGTTTTATTAATTCTAGAAGTTTAAAACATTAGAAATGGTTATGCCTGCTTTCCTTCCAAAACTACCCATTTTCTACTTGGACTTGCCTTGCAGCATTTTTTTTCCCCCTACAGACTGGGCAGCTAATGCACTCAATTATTTCTTAAAATGTGAACTGAGGAAATCACTCAATGTGAATCTATATTGTGCAGTGAGTGTGCAAGTGTGAAAAACGTGTGTGAACAGGTGACGTAACTGCCTGGTTCAAGTGATAGTGCCGTTTGTTTTAAGTGCATTACACGTTAACAAATGTTTACCTCAAATCTAATTTGTTAATGTTTTGTATTTAAAAGCCTGGTTGGTCATGATGCATGTATTCTTGAGTTAGACACTTGTCCATGATTACCCTTCTTATTTGGCACTCTTAAAGACACTGGACACTATTGGTAATTGTCAAAGACCAGTCTTCTCACTGGGTGTTTCTCAACATATGCATAAACTAACAAACCTGTGAACATTTAAGCACAATTGGTCGTCTAAGTTGCGAGATAATAATGAAAGAAAAAACACCCTTGTCGCACAAAGTTGTGTGCTTTTAGATGGTTGATTTCGAGACGTCAACTTCTAAAATTTCAGAGGGAGCCGTTTCTCACAATGCTGTCCACTGCTTTTAATACTGATTATACTTTTGTGAATTAAACTCCCTTTTTGCTGGTACACATACAATCAGTAGAGTGTAAAGAAAGTTCTAGGAAAGTTTTAAGTATGATGACCGAGGATGACAATGTTGCATCAATTTTGTTACTGGGACATGTGCTGTATAAGATTATATTTAAAATTATAATTGTTGTTGTTATTGTTTTTATTTAGGAAGCTTGTTCACTCAGCGAATTTCACACACTGCAAACTGAGAAAACAACATAAATAGAAGCGGGTCAACAATTTAAAAAAACTGTTCACCTCACCATACAATTTACAATATCGTTTTTAAATCTTAATGATGTATTTCTTGCATGTAAAATATTAATAGATTGTCAAGTTTTCTCCTTAATTGATATACGATTAGGAGGTAAAAATAATCAGATTCTATTCACATTGGTTGATTGTAACAAAATAGGAATCATTTTTAAAACAGCAATGTTTTAAAGTTTCTTTTTAATTATCATTTATGTTGAATAAATTGTCCACATGGTGCTGACTCAATGTTGAGCTGATACACAAACCGATTTTTCTCAAATAAAAGGAATTTCATTGTCTTTTTAGTGGAATAGATCATTGATTGATGCATCTGTGAGCAAGTAATCTCAGCAAATGACACAAGGAGTTGACTGTACCTTTGGGTGGTTCAGAGGTGCGACTCAAGACAGTCTGCTCAGTAGGTTGAGCTGTGAACATTGGAGATTCAATCTTCATGGCTTCCAACTCCTCAACTTCTTCATGCTCCAATTCCTGCAAATAAAAGCAAATTTTTACCAATGGCTTCTGGCTGGCACCCCATAACAAAGATATTGACGAAATAGGGAGACCGCCACATAATTGCTAGATAGCTCAGTTGGTAGAGCGCCAGCATGTTAATCAAGAAGTCCCACGTTCAAGGCTATAGTAAACAATTCTTTGTTCAACCACAAAATTGTTTAAAATTTGACCAGTCAGGTTCCCTTAAGGCTGTTAGTCCTACACAAGTAAGGTAGAGTTAGAGATAAGACTAGTCTTAACTCTTTAAGACTAGTCTTAAATCCCCCCAACCCCCCGAGCTCCTTATATGCAAGAAATTACGGCACATTAATTGAGAAAAACTCACTAAGAACTCTGGCTCCTCCTCTATCTCCATCTGCTTTTGCATCATCTTCAAGTGTTTGAGGATGGCACGGAAATCATAGACACCAGCTTCGCGCAAGATTTTCTCATAATCTTTGGGTTCCGCACCTTGAAGAAGTGCCATAACATCGATTTCTTCAGCCTCTCTTAATATTTGGGATGGTCGTCTGAGAGAGAGAAAAAACAAAAACAATCAAAGTTGCTTTTAGGAAAATTTGTTTGTCTTTTAGGATGGTCATCTGAAAAAAGTGAAACATACCTGTACACAAAAATGGCTCGTAGGAAATTTACTTGGCTTTCATAATTTAGGAAGTACAAACCATTCCTTTTAAGGTATACAGCTATAATTGAGGATGGATACCCAACAACAAAAATTAATAATTAATATTCTTATAGAAAAACATTTTTGCAATCAGGACCTTGTACTTTCAATGAAAACAACAACCCAAGGTTACTGTAAAAGAGTGGAGGCTTTTCCTGTCATTGGAAATCAAACAAAAAAATTAACAGCAAAAAGAATTGTTATTAATTGAACAAACTTGATTTGTTGAATTCACACCTTTTGTTAAATTATTTTTAAACACCTCAACAATTTTTTTTTTTTTTTTAAAGCATTGCACAGTCTAACCTTTTCAGTGGCACACTAAATGGAACCTCATCCGCTGGTCTTTCCTGAACCATAAGCGAGACGCCGTATTTATTCTTGCCGGTATCGCTGGTAAGCTGGACGTGGTACTTGCCCGAATCCTTGCTGCCGACATTGTGAATGGTAAAGGTGTGCTCGTCCGTCTCTTTGTCGTAATCAATGGTGAACTCATCACTTGATGTGACCTCACGCCATCCCTTGAACCACTGTATTGTTGGGTAGGGGGTGCCGGTTGCCTTGAAGCGGAATGTGGCTGTTTCGCCTGTAATCAGGATTGGTGTGGAACAGGATTTGGTTAGAAAAAGCTTCTGACAGTGCAAATTTTGTCTTAATTCTGGCTCCAAGCTGGCGTTCATTTTTATGCAACTTAATAATCATATAATTGTGGCTTCTATATAGCGAACATGTCAGTCACTCAGTGCCGCTCCTGGCGCTGTTACATACAGTATTTCCTGCAAGATGTGGGACTACATCTGTATTATGAGACTTAATTCTGATTTAACCCCAAATGACATCATTTGAAGTTATTTCTGAAGACAGAAACCAATAAATCTGATTATACATGTACACAATGTAGCTTGATAAGATGAATATTTTTAACAACACAAAATCTCATAGAAAAAACTAGCTAAATGACATCCACAATGTTATTAGAAGAAATAATAAAAGGCGATTTACAGAATGCATGCATAAAATTTAGTTTACATCAAGAGCATGACAACTGACTGTAACAAAAAACAAACAAACATTCTGTGATGTCACTATGCGGGAAAAGGGTGTTGCATAGTTTTTGTACCTTCTCTTGAAAACAGGATATCATTTTCAGAGGATCAACATCATAATTGCCGAGTGTTTTGCATTCAATGAGGAAAATGTTGTTAAACTTTAAAAAGTTCTGTTTTTATTGAGTTGGGATGATAGCCGTCATATTTATTTTAATTTTACCTTCCGTTACATCCAGAGCCTTTGGCACCTGTACAAAGATGGGTGGGTTTGGCTTGGGCTTCTCCTCCACCACTAGTGGAATCAATCCCTTTGCCTCTTCCACCTTCACCGTGTAGTCTCCAGCATCCTGAGGCTTCACATCATTGATAGTCAGAAGGGCGCTGAAACCCTTGCGTACGATCTTGTATTTCTTGCTAGACTTCAGTTCCTTGCCATTGTGGAACCAGACCACCTTCTTGCGAGAGACATCTTTGTTGAATTTGACCTCTAGGGTGCTGGTCTCGGATTCCTTGATGGTGGACTCCTCTGGGATTTCCACGATGTGAACAGTTTCTATAAAATTAAAAATTAATTGTTTGAATATACAACATTTAAAGGCAAGGTACACGTTTGGTAATATTTGTCAAAGACCAGTCTTCTCACTTGGTGTATCTAAACATACGCATAAAATAACAAACCTGTGAAAATTTGGGCTCAATTGGTCATCGAAGTTGCGAAAAAAATGATGAGAGAAAAACACCCTTGTTGGACGAATTTGTGTGCTTTCAGATAGGAATAAAAGACTTCTGGCTAGAAGTCTTTTATTATTTTAGTGAGAAATTACCTCTTTCTCAAAAACCATGTTACTTCAGAGGGAGTCGTTTCCCACAATGTTTCATACTATCAACAGCTATCCGATGCTCGTTACCAAGTCAGTTTTTAAGTTAATATTTGTTTTGAGTAATAACCAAATGTGTACCTTCCCTTTAAGCAATCAATGGAAAGTTATGTAATAGATGTTAAATTTGGAAAGTTGTTGATTCTTTAAATTTGCTAGGATATGTTAGGAAAAAAACTTGCACTTAAAGGCAGTGGACACTATTGGTAATTGTCAAAGACTAGTCTTCACAGCTGGTGTATCTCAACATATACATAAAGTAACAAACCTGTGAAAATTTGAGCTCAATCGGTCATCAAACTTGCGAGATATGAATGAAAAAAAAAACACCCTTGTCACACGAAGGTGTGTGCGTTTGGATGGTTGATTTCGAGACCTCAAGTTCTAAATCTGAGGTCTTGAAATCAAATTCGTGGAAAATTACTTCTTTCTCGGAAACTATGGCACTTCAGAGAGTGCCGTTTCTCACAATGTCTTATACCATCAACCTCTCCCTATTACTTGTCACTAAGAAAGGTTTTATGCTAATGATTATTTTGAGTAATTACCAATAGTGTCCACTGCCTTAAAGTTTTGACACAAATACTTTTGTCCATTATTTTCTTATTACAAGGTATAAATAAATTTCAAACACAAGTTTGCCAACATTCAAAAACAATTGTCACATTTTGAATGATTGCATGTTTTATCTGATAGAGAAAAACTATGAGAAAATAGAATTAGCTGTTGCAAAACGTCAGGTCATTAACTATTTTTTTGCAGAGACAAATTATATGCATGATTTTGTAGTTTTGCAAATTTGCTAACATTCAAAAACAATTGTCAAATTTTGAATGAGTAGTCAGCTACCCTGAATCCGACAAAGAGAAATTTTAAGCACGAATCTGTAATGCTATTTTGATTCAGACTTACCTTTCACGAAGAGTTTCGTTGATGCCTTGTCATCTGGAAGCAAACACTCGTACTTTGCTTTGTCTTCAAGGCCAGTGTCTTTGATCAGCAACGAGCGACGTCGGCCATCTTTCTTGAAGACAAACTTATCGCCTTCTTCAATCTCCTTGCCATCTCTTAGCCATTTGACATCAGTGACATCATCAGAGACCTCATATAGGATGAGGGCTTCCTCGTTTTCAATGGACTCTACAAATCCTCCCGGTTTCACAACAAACTTGGCTGGCCCTGGAGTAAGGAAAGAAATATGCAACTAAGATATTCATGCTCAACAAGTGCATACCACCAGTTATTTTCCAACAAGTCAGTACTTTTAAGTAAGCTGGACTTTGTTGCTGGTGCTGGATGCTTACTCTAGCTGTATACTGTCTAACGACACACTGGCTAATATCTTCTAGTGAAATTTCAGCCATTTTGGGAGTCAAGTTCTTTCAGATTGAAAGAACGGGCCAGGATAATTGCATGTCAGAAAACTGCATGCTGTAAAATGGTCAATATGACAACTTAACTGCTGAAAAGAGTTCAAAAGCGGGTGAACACACTGAATCCTATGTGATCCTTTTCATTTATAATACATGTACATGTACCGCTCATTTTACAATTTTCTTTTGAAAACTAATGGGAATTTTGTTGCAAAAAGATTGATAGATATAAAGATTGTTGTTTAAATACCTTCTACAACTGGTGCAGCTTCCTCCTTGGGCTTGGTGACAGGAACTATCTTCTCTGGAGTAACTTCTGTAAATTCAGGTTTAACCTCTTCAACAGGCTGATGCAAGAAAATACAAATAAAATATTAATTATTTCAATGTTTTTAAAACTGGTTTCAATTTACATGACGACAATGCATTTTTTTTTTGCAGAGTGCTGACAAGGAACTTGTTTTAGAATGAGGCAAATGGAAACTCTGACAGATGTGCCCCCTAATAAATTGTTGCACATTTGGTGCCAGTCTGCTCCTAACATTTTATCCTAGTCTCTGTGGTGAATATTTCTGGAGATCTGAAACAAATCTACTCCAGTGTCTCTAAAAAATGTCTTTGTTTTGAAAAGATTTTGTGGTGAAGTACCCTAACCCTTCGTGCATTTATTCCAGTGATAAATTGATCATATGGACAGATAAATAAATTAATCGTTTTTTTTTTGGAAATGGCCATTCTAGAGAAGTGTCTTAACAACTAGACCACCAAGATTGCCCGATAGCTAGAGGCAGGTAGCTCTATTAAAGAAAAAGAATGATATCTTACCATTGGTTTGGCTTTTTCTTCCGGCATCTTCTCCACCTTCACCTCTGCCTTCTCAGGAGCCTTCTCAGGAGTTGGGGCTTCCTCTTTAGGTTTTGGGGATACAACCAGACTCACATCTGCCTTATCCTCACCCATGGGGCTCTTCAGCTTGCAAGTGTACTTGCCAGCATCGTTGGGTTTGACATCCTTGATAGTTAGGACACTCTCCTCTGTGCTTTCATCAAAGCTGACTGAGATCTTAGCTCCGGGTGTGATCTGCTTCCAGCCCTTGCTCCAGGAGACATCGGGCTTGGGGAAACCTTCGACCTTGCATCGGAAGACAGCATCTGTACCTGTGTAACAGATATAAAGCAAAATAATTAGCATCAATAAGAAGTGCAGGGTGAAAGCACAATATATATATGAAATATACAAAGTAGTTGGTACGGGTATTTCAAACAGTGAATTGATTTTGATCTTCATTTATTTACAACTCTCATGAAATTCATTATTAAAAAAACCCAACGCTTCTTGGAAATTGAACTCATTGCCACAGTTAAATAAGTTAAAAACAAAAAGAAATTGAATGTTCATACTAGCTTACCTTCAGGAGTACTGGGCACTGTTGGTTTCTCTTCAAATCTTGGAGCTTTCTTTACTTCTGTAAAAGGGCATTTCAAATGTTTATGACAATATGTACAAAAGTATTACATCTGCGAATATTCCAAAAAGAAGCACCTTTTATCACAGGAGGAAGGAAAATGTTAATTGATGATTTTCAAAATAGCAAGGCTTTACAAAATAGCAAGGGCAGCAGCAGACCATAAAATACAAAGTCATGGAAGAGTAATTGATTTTACTTATTTGTCTCTCCAATTCACAAATAAAGGAATGCCTGGGTGGGGTACTGAACATTTTGCATTACAATTGGTATTGTCTCTATGAAGTAAGTAATCAAATAAGTTTGCAGAATCTAAAGTCAATTGGTTCCAATGATTTTAAAGCAAACCTTGAACGGAGATTTTGGCTGTGCAGAAGTCTTCTCCAGTTGGGTTGATGACGACACACTTGTACTCCCCAGCATCCCGTGGTTTGGGTTTAGGCAAGGACAGGACGGCTGTGTCCGCTTCAAATGTCTGAATGACGTCACTTGAAGGCCTCAAGAGTTTCTCATCCCTAAGTTTTTAGAGTGAAAACAAGGATGTTGTAAACTTGAGTGCTTTTATACTAAGTAAATACAGGTAAATGACATCACTTTTGGTGAGGGTGCTGGTTTGGTTGTCATCGGCCATGCCATAATCTCAAGTATAATCTTGCAAAAGCACTTAAAAGGTGTTACTAAATAGTATATCTAATACGTCATTTTGTTAACTGTATATCTTTACCAAAAATCCATTAATTTTCTCATAACCTTCCACATAAATAATGGAAATTGCTATTTTTTTAAAGACACTTTTGACTTGATGTTTCAAGAACTACAAGATATTCTCTTCAGATCCTATTATGAAGAAGAACATAAGAATAATCTCAAGTATAATCTTGCAAAAGCACTTAAAAGGTGTTACTAAATAGTATTTCTAATACGTCATTTTGTGATCTGTTGTTAACTGTATATCTTTACCAAAAATCCATTAATTTTCTCATAACCTTCCACATAAATAATGGAAATTGCTATTTTTTTTAAGACACTTTTGACTTGATGTTTCAAGAACTACAAGATATTCTCTTCAGATCCTATTATGAAGAAGAACATAAGAATAATCTCAAGTATAATCTTGCAAAAGCACTTAAAAGGTGTTACTAAATAGTATTTCTAATACGTCATTTTGTGATCTGTTGTTAACTGTATATCTTTACCAAAAATCCATTAATTTTCTCATAACCTTCCACATAAATAATGGAAATTGCTATTTTTTTTAAGACACTTTTGACTTGATGTTTCAAGAACTACAAGATATTCTCTTCAGATCCTATTATGAAGAAGAACATAAGAAACTTAAGAAATTTGCGGTAACACCATAAAGTTAGATCTCTTTTGAGTGATTGGCAGTTCTGAGAAGAACCGATAGACTCAGTGTTTCACCAATTTGTCTTGCTATGCTTTCTTGTGAAACTGTGAAGAAAACAAAAACACTTACCTGAACCATTGTACATCTGGCTTTGGTTGACCAGTCACGGTACATGTGAGTTTCAAGGGAGATCCTTCCTTGACATTCTGCATTATGAAAACAATTAAGAAAAAATAAAAAAAATAATTTGATTTTATAAATGAGAGAACAAAATTATAGTTCTCCAAAAATACAGCCGTCTCTTTTTAAGTCAGTGATCTGAATCCTTCCTTTATGAGTCACTGACTAATACTGTGGCTTTTAAACTGCAGTGAAAGCAAATTAATTTGGTGTCATCATACCTTGTCCTTGAGTTTGTGGGTGATGACTGGTGCGACAGGGAGTTCTTCAGCCTTCTCCTCTTTCTCCACAACAGTCTTGACAGCTTCAAGCTTCTCAGTAATGACTTCAGGAATCTCTTCAGTGTCTTCCAGATTCTCAGGAACAACTTCCTTCTCAGCCATTCCTCGGACTTTCTCTGGCTTCTTCTTTGAGACATCCAAGACCTCCTCGAGTTTTGGAATTGCTTCCACTGGAGTAACCTCTTGGGTTGTAAGTACGTCGGCTTCATCTCCTGGGTGAGGGACAATCTTTGTGACAGCCGTCTCCAACTGCTCCTCTTCAAGAGTTTCCAACATCTCTGGAGCTGACTGGATAACATACTCAATCTCCTCTTCTTCAACAGCTTCATCTCTTGGCTTCCTGAACTTAGCTTGTACTTCAACCTCCTCTTCTGATCGAGGTTTGAACTTGGCTGTAACGGCTGTGTCAACTTCTTCTTCAGTCACTCCTTTTACTGATACACGTGCTTTCAACGATTTAGTTACTTCTTCTTCAGAGCTCACAGTGAAAGCAGGCTTCTTCTCAGATACCTCCTCCTCTGGGACAAACTCAGGGGTGACTTCTTCAGGTTTGACTTCCTCAACAGAGATAACTTCTGGAGTGGTTTCTTCCGGTTGTAAGATTTCTGGGCGCACCTCTTCCAACTCCTCAGCTGGTGCTTCTTCCTCAGGCATTTCTATCGGCCTCTCTGTCACTTTAAGACTCACTGAAGAACTTTGCTCTCCAAGAGGGTTCTTGATGTAGCAGGTATACTTTCCAGCATCTGTAGGCGTGGTGTCTTTAATTGTCAGGACGCTCTCTTCTGTGTCTTCGTCATAGCTGATGGTGAATCTCCCTTCAGCTTTGATCTGCTTCCATCCCTTGTTCCAGGTAATAGTGGGCTTGGGGAATCCATCCACCTTTGAGCGGAATGTGGCCTCAGTTCCTTTTTAAAGTAAAAAAAAAATAAATAAAGTACAATTTGGTTAGTGCTTCGTGAATAAAATTTCTTGGCTGCCAAGGAAAAAAGAATACTTTTTCAAAATGTACCGCTGCTTGATATTTGAGATTGTTGCTGCCTAAAAGTACAAAGCATAGAAACATTTTCTCATTACCTTCCGGTGTTTCCTCCACTTCTGGTTTTTCAATGAAGGAGGGTGCTCTTTTGACCTCTGTATTGTGTGAAAGAGTCAAATTTAAAGTCAAATCGTTGTGATGATAAATTCTCCTTCATATGAATACAAACAAACAAATAATTGCAAGCAACATGACCATTTCCCTAGTGTATGTTTTGAATTTTTGTTGATTACATTTTAGTGTTGTATTAGGATCAAAATCATTCTGACTTGAAGGGTTCTACTGGTGTTAAGAACCTAGTCCAGATTTCAAATATACAATAACAGTTCATTTTGTTTAAACTGGTTGTTTATTTGTCAATTTCTTTTAATTTATTTGATTTATTCACCCTCACAGTGTCAGATGAACTTTTGACCAACTGCTTCAAACCAGTGATTCTTATAGCCTTTACTCCTTTGAAATCATTTTCATTATGCCGTTCCATTTTACAAACTCAAAACACACTGGTTACAAATGGATACAAGGAGAGCACCTGGTTCAAACACCACAAAGATAATGATGTCACCACAACATGTGTCAGAACAATCAGAAAAATGCTATGCACTTTTCAAAGATCACTTCTCGGTTCATTGTTGAAATTGTTTAGTCCATTGGAATCAGCTTGCAGTAACACTTCATGTGCCATTATCTAGTTATGTTTCGGTTTATTAGCATTACCATACCTGAGTATGGTAAATTTGCGTCTGACCATTCCAGAAATTTGTTTTTTCCACTTATGAATACATACATCATGATGTATATATTTGAAGCAGTAACTTATTTTAACATTGTAAGCATTAAGATAAACTGGATGCCCCAAACAGACACATCCAATCCATACAGATTAACTTGAGAATAACAACCAGATGATAAAGGAAGGGGTTTGTTTGTCTTACTAAGACAAGAAAGTTGAGAAACATTTTTAGGGGAAGGTGATACAAATTTTACTCATGCTGGGTTATGCAAAAATTGTAGTTTATTAAACCGTTAGCCTACAATACATTTTTTTAAGTGAAGCTACAATACATTTTTTACAATTTATGTTTAACAATGATTTGACATTTACTGAAAGATTGTTACAAGTCACACTTGATATTATCTTTGAAATGTTTTACATGAATAGTAAAAGAAAACAAGAAAACGGTAAAGGTTTTAAGCGAGTGTGTTTCATTTGAGAGGAATGAACTTGCTTTAAAAAAATACTAACTTTAATCCAGGTCACTTCCATAAACCATGACTGATTCAAATAAAGGTTCACAATGCACCATGTTTACTTCAAACTTGCTGAATGTTGTGGAATACTTCATCAAATGATATGTGTTTAAGAATATGGGTATAATTTGTAAAACATGATTACACTGCTTCTCACCTAACACTGCAACTACAAAATGTCCGTTAAAATAAATAAATAAATATTTTATTAATAAAATTATATTAAGAAATACACTATAGAATCTATACTATACTGCAATCCATTTTCCAATGTACAGTGTTGAAGAGACTTTCTTTACAACAGGAATGACATTTGGTCCTTGAAAAAAAGTAGGAATATTTTATTGCGAACCAGGGCTGACCTTCATGTACATGTCCACATGGTGTAGGCTAGGTCTAATAGACATTTTAGGCTATGAAATCACAAATTTTCAGATTTTTCCAAGAGCATAAAAATCGGAAGTCAAACATTACATAGATATCAGCCGAGTTTAAAAATTGAAATTCCCAATCTTATTGAATCTGAATTGTTACCTTGCACTGTTAACTTAGCGGTACAGATATCTTCACCAGCCGTGTTAATGATCACACACTTATACTCCCCAGTGTCTTTAGGTTTCGGCCGCTCAATAACTAGAGTGGCAGTGTCTTCTTCCACTGTCTGGATGTAATGGGTGGAGGCTTCCAGTAATTCTTTGTTTCTGATGGTAGAATTAAGTTTGCATATATTGTGATTTAGTATAAAGACACGGGTCTCCTCTTAGTCTGGAATGTGAAGCTACCAAACATCCTTGGTGTTGTATTTTGAGGAATTTTGCAGACGCTGTACATCAACACCATCAAAAAGCTATAGGTTTATACACCATCTCTCTTCTCTAAGTTGCATTCAGTGGCACAAAGATTAGTTGCGGCAAAAAGATTTTTAATACAAGTTGCATATCCATCAGTTATACGACTTATAAATGATCCATCAACCACGGCCCAATTTTATAGAGCTGCTTAAGCCAAGCAAAACAATATTATGCTTACCAGAATAAGGTTACAAGCCAAATACCATGCCACATGAACGATTTGTGACTGGTATCCTGCTCATTATTGCTAAGCAAGCATTTTTAAGCATTAGGTCTATTTTCTGGTTAAGCAGCTATATAAAACTGGGCCCAGTTGGTAACAACAATAAGAAGGTACTTTTGTGATCATTTTATAACAACATGGTTCATGAACTGCATATTGGTGGAGGTTCTCCCCCAGCTACTAAATTTAAGAAGCCGAAGAACTTTTAAAATAATCATAGTTTAAACAATCACTCACTGGGATAAGAAATGATGATGAAAACATTCCCTTAAAAAGGCCAACTGCTAACAATGTTACAAAATCAGTTCAATACACGCCATTGAGACAAATACAATAATTACTCTGTATAAAAAATTATAAACTCAGGAAATAAATAAAAAAATATACTTACAAGAACCATTTAACCTCTGGCTTTGGAGTTCCAGACACTGTGCAGGTAAACTTGACTGGTTTGCCCTCTTTGGTGCTCTACAAAAAGTAAATAAATGTGTTGCAATATCACAGAATTTAAAAACAAAAACTCATTGGTGATCTAAATCAAATGTTTTGTAAAAACAATTTTTGTTATGATAAATAAAACTCTTTAGCATTAACCAGTGACATTTTATTGAATAGTATTTAAATAAATCATAAAAGAACAGCAGCCAAGATAATTACACAAACTCACCTTGTTTTTGAATTTATCTGTGATAACCGGTGCAATTGGTATCTCCTCTACCTTTTGCTCTTCTTCCACAACCACCTCGACTGCTTCTACTTTCTTAACCTCCTCCTCAGGGAGAGTTTCTGCCTCAAGAAGTTCCAGGTCTTCCTTCTCAGGCATGCCTCTTATTGTCACCGGCTTCACCTCAGATACATCAAGAACCACTTCAGATGGTGTAGCTTCCACTGGCGAGATTTTCTCCACAGTGAGAAGGACATCTGCTTCATCTTCTGGCTGTGGGGCTACTTTGGTGATCGCAGTTTCAAATTCTTCTTCAGGAACTATCTCCATTGCCTCTTTGGCCAAAGGTATTTCAGCAACCACTTCCTCCGTGGCAAAAACTACAGAAGGTTTCTGCTCTGGTTTGACTTCCTCAAGAGCTTCTGCTACGTGAGGTACTGCTTCTCTTGGTTTCTTGATTGAAGCAAGCACTTCAACTTGCTCTTCTGGTCTTTGTTGCACTTTTGCTGTCACAGCTGTTTCAAGCTGTTCCTCTGTTACATCCTTGAGTGCTACTTTAGCTTTTGGTACAAGAGTGACTTCTTCTTCTGTAGCCATTATGAAAGCTGGTTTCTTCTTCAAAGTGATCTCTTCTGGAAATTCTTCAAGCGGAGCCTCTTCAGGAGTGACTTCTTCAGGCTTAGTGATTTCAGAAAGAATTTGTACCTCCTCCTCTGGGACTGGGACATACTCCGTGACCTCAGCAATCTCAAGCTGCTCTTCGGTTACGCCTTCTAGAGGAACCAGTTCTTTGGGAGCTAGCGCAACTTCTTCAAGAGCCTCAATCACAGTTGGCTTCTTTTCTGGAGCAGCTTCCTCAAGAACTTCTTCCACTTCAGGTACTGCTTCTTGTGGTTTCTTGATTGCAGCAAGCACTTCAACTTGCTCTTCTGGCCGTGGTTGTACTTTGGCTGTCACAGCTGTTTCGAGTTGTTCCTCTGTTACATCCGTAAGTGCTACTTTAGTTTTTGGTACAAGAGTGACTTCTTCTTCTGTAGCCATTATGAAAGCTGGTTTCTTCTTCAAAGTGATCTCTTCTGGAATTTCTTCAAGCGGAGCCTCTTCAGGAGTGACTTCTTCAGGCTTAGTGATTTCAGAAAGAACTTGTATCTCCTCCTCTGGGACTGGGACATACTCCGTGACCTCAGCAATCTCAAGCTGCTCTTCGGTTACGCCTTCTAGAGGAACCAGTGTTTTGGGAGCTAGCGCAACATCTTCAAGAGCCTCAATCACAGTTGGCTTCTTTTCTGGAGCAGCTTCCTCAAGAACTTCTTCCACTTCAGGTACTGCTTCTTGTGGTTTCTTGATTGCAGCAAGCACTTCAACTTGCTCTTCTGGCCGTGGTTGTACTTTGGCTGTCACAGCTGTTTCGAGTTGTTCCTCTGTTACATCCGTAAGTGCTACTTTAGTTTTTGGTACAAGAGTGACTTCTTCTTCTGTAGCCATGATGAAAGCTGGTTTCTTCTTCAAAGTGATCTCTTCTGGAAGCTCTTTAAGAGGAGCAACTTCAGGAGTGACTTCTTCAGGCTTTGTGATTTCAGAAAGAACTTCTACCTCCTCTTCTTGGACAGGCACATACTCAGTGACTTCTGCAGTCTCAAGCTGCTCTTCCGTTACTCCTTCTAAAGCAACTAATTTCTTAGGAGCTTGGACAACTTCTTCAGGAGCCTCAATCAAAGTTGGCTTCTTTTCTGGAGCAGCTTCCTCAGGAACTTCAACAGGGACCACTTTTGGTTTCTCCTCTTCTGGTTTAGAGATCTCTGGAAGAACTTCAACTTCCTCAAGTTTCTCCATTGGCACTTCAATAGCAACTTCCTCTTTTGGCTTAGGTGTTACCTTTAAGCTGACAGTTGAACTTTCTTGACCAAGAGGGTTCTTGAGGTAGCAAGTGTACTTGCCAGCATCTGAGGCTGTAACGTCTTTGACGGTAAGAACACTTTCCTCTGTGTCTTCATCGTACGTGATTGTGAAGCGTTCTCCCTTTGTAATCTGTTTCCAGCCTTTGTTCCAAGTAATAGTAGGCTTGGGAAAGCCTTCGACTTTAGCACGGAAAACAGCTTCAGTACCTTAATAAGAAAACAAATTATAATTATTTCATTGTTAGTGGCACTTCATATTTTTCAAAATTTATCCGCACAAATAAACTCAATTATTAAATTGAGGGATGCCATTTTTTATAAATTGTGTTATTGTGTTTCTCCAGCAAATTAACACTTTCCATTTGAACTATTTCGTAATTAACTGATATTTTCTTTTACTTGCTGTGCATACAACACAAATCCATTCATAAAGTTGAAAAACATCTTCACACATTATCAATAAGTCTCACCTTCTGGGGTATCTGGTACATCTGGTTTTTCTGTGAAAGTTGGGGCTCTTTTCACCTCTGGAGAAAAACACATTTTAAAATTGTATGAGTATGCAGAGCATTGGTTTAGGATTTCACTAAAACTGCGTTTGTCAATTGTTTTATAATCGTTTTACCTCTCACATGGCAGTGGGGTGACGCCAATTCATAAAGTCTATTGGGGAAAGATGCTAAATGTCATGCTAATTTTTAATCTCAAATTGGCGACACTTTATCTAGAATAAGGTTTTTCTGCTGTTTGGAATAAAATTGTCCAATGAGTGACAAGAATACTTTGACATTTGTCTGATTGAGGATTTCATATCTTCAATAATATTCATTGAACAACACAAAGCACATCAGAAATTAATTCTCCGTAAAATATGAAATGGTACCAAATCAGTAGTCATTGAATTTTCCTATAAAAGACACAGGATGGTTAGACTCACCTGTCACGGTTAATTTGGCCTTACAGACATCTTCACCAGCTTGGTTGATCACAACGCATGTGTATTCCCCAGTGTCTTTGGGCTTGGTGTGAAGTATCTCAAGTGTGGCGACATCATCGGCAAAAGTTTCTACAATATTCTTAGAAGTGTGTAGCTCTACTTCATTGCTGTGGATTGAAAACAAAAAATAACCATGAGATTACTTTAAAGTTACAGATTTCAAACTGCATCTAGCTACAGGGTAATCTCGGTGGTTTAGTTGGTAAGACACTGCGCTAGAGATGCAAAGGTTGTGGGTTCGAATCCCACCGGAGTGATATGCCTGTAATTTTTCTCGCAGAAACCGAGAAAGTACTAAGTATTACACACGTATAAGTGTAAGGGTGAAAAACCAAAATTGATATACTTTCAACGTGTTTTGTTTCAAAGTTGGTATTCCTATAGTATTTTCACTCAAGATAATCTTTGAACCAAATGAATGATGACATGTTAGAAGTTAAAACACACACACTTAGAAGGAAAACAAAATGATGGCAAACATTTGAAGATTTTCGGTTCCGAGGGTAATAAAATTCACGGTTGTGTGAATCCGAAACTAACAGTTTTACACATTATACAAACTTACCGGAACCACTTGACTTCTGGCTTTGGTGTTCCTGTTACAGAGCATGTGAATGTCACAGGTTTACCTTCTTTCACATTCTGTGAAATACAAAAAGTACAAAAGAAAATTAAGATATAACAAGATGGAACATTTCCTTATTTATGTATAACAATTAATGCATAGAACTGTTTTTAAAGCAGAAAAATGTTTCAAGATGTTGTGCTGAGCAGAAATTTTCAGGATACCAGTCACAAATCATGAGAGTGACGTGGTAGTTTGGCTGGTAACCTTAAGCTTGTAATAGAGCACAAATTTGTTTTGAAGGAGCTCCATTAAATTCAGCCCTCATCACCAACCTTAAGCAGTTAAAAGTAAAAATTGTTATGTTTAATGAGGGTATCATACACTGCAACTACAATTTCATTTAATAAAAAAAAGGAGTGTTACCTTATTCTTGATGGTGGCGGTAAACACAGGTGCCAAGGGAACCTCTTCCACTGTTTCTTCTACCTCCAACACAACCTCGGCAGCTGTTAGTCTTTCAATCTGTTCTTCAGGAATCTCCTGCATTTCCTCCATCACTGTTGTGACGATGTCTTTCCCAGAAATACCTCTGATGGTGACTGCTTTCTGCTCCGACACATCTAGAATGACTTCACTGGGACCTTGTTCAGGTTTGGCTTCGACTGGAGTGATCTTCTCTCCAATCAGGAGTACATCTGCCTCGTCTTCAGGCTGTGGAGCGACTTTAGTAACAGCCACCTCCAGCTGCTCCTCTGGAAGGGATTCCAATACTTCTTGAACTACTGGTGCGATGGTGACTATGTCTTCAGCAGATATTACAGAAGGTTTCTTTTCTGCGATGGTTTCCTGTGGAGCCTCTTCGATTGGCATTTCCGCAATTTCAGCTGGTTTCTTGAACTGAGCCAAGACTTCAACATGCTCTTCTGCACGAGGTTTGACTTTTGCCGTAACCGCAGTTTCAAGCTTTTCCTCTGTAACTGCTTCCAGTGCGACCTGAGCTTTCGGAACTTTAGTAACTGCTTCTTCAACATCCATAGTGATGAGAGTTGGCTTCTTCCTGGGCAATACCTCCTCTGGAGCTTCTTCAACAGAAACAACAGCCGGAGTGACTTCTTCTGGCTTTTCAATCTCAGCAAGAACCTCAACTTCTTCCTCCTTCCGAGGAGTGACCTTTGACACTGTTGCTGTCTCAAGCTGCTCTTCTGTGACGGCTTCCATTGCTACTTGTGTCTTCACTTCTAACGTCACTTGCTCTTCAGGGGCAGCAATCAAAGCTGGCTTCTTCTCAGGGATAACTTTTTCGAGCACCCCCTCAACTGTTACAACTTCCACCTCCTCTGGTTGTGTAGTCTCAATAAGAACTTCAACTTGCTCTTCTGTCTCAGGCACGACCTTAGCAAGGGCTGCTTTTTCTAGTTGTTCTTCAGAAACAGCTTCTAGGGACACCTGTGGCTTAAGTACCTTCGTCACCTCCTCTGGTGCCTCTTTAACAGAGGGTTTCTTTTCAGGTATGGTTTCCTCTGGACCTTCAACTGGAACAACTTCAGGTCTGGCCTCTTCAGGCTTTGTGACCTCAGTGAGAACTTCAACCTCTTCCAACTTCTCGACTGTGGCTTGTTCTGCAACCTCCTCCTTGGGTTTTTCTTTGGGCTTAGGTGCAATCTTAAGACTCACTGCGGCATTTTCTTCACCTAGAGGGCTCTTGAGGAAACATGTATACTTGCCAGCATCAGCTTGTGTGGAATCTTTGATGGTGAGGACACTCTCTTCTGTTGCTTCATCATAAGACACAGTAAAGCGCCCTCCAGTTTTTACCTGTTTCCAACCCTTGTTCCAAGTGATGGTAGGCTGTGGGAAACCATCAACCTTGCACTTGAAAACTGCATCTGTCGCTGTTGAGTGAAAAAGTATTTTATTTATATATTTTATTTTATTTATTTATTTATTTATTTTTGAGTTGCAAATGTAAGTCAGAATTTTGAACGTTGGCTGTTTTTTTCTTATAAAAGGAAAGTAACAAGGAGACTTACTTTCTGGGGTCTCAGCAACTTCAGGCTTCTGAACGAACGTAGGAGCTCGTTTCACTTCTGCGGAAAAAAATAAGTAAATAAACAGTTACAACAAGCCATTTTGACCGGAATACAGAAAATTGAAGTGCATTAGTATACAAAGTTAAAAAAAAAAACACAGGTTGAATAACTTTTCCAATGTTGGACAAGAAATGTACCTCGTTTGATGTGGAACAAAAATGTTACTAGTAGAAAAATGATATATTGAATACAAGGGCTGACCAACATCTGCACATAATGTAGGCTATTTGATCCCGTTTTATCCCAACTTTCAGGCAAACAAAAGTTGGAAAATCCGACTAAAGTAAGGAAGAATATCATGCCCGATTCAGCAGTATCAGATTATGTTAGTTCAGTCAGAATTCAAATAGTTTACGAGAGCAGTTTTCACAGGGGAAAACTTCTTCCGCAGAATCCAAAGTTCTGTACCTGTAACAGAAAGCTGAGCAGTGCAGATGTCTTCCCCAGCAGTGTTGATCACCACACACTTATATTCTCCAGTGTCTCTGGCCTTTGGTTGTTGGATCTCAAGGGTAGCTACATCCTCCTCAAAGGTCTGTACAAACCTGACTGAGGACTCTAGGAGCTCCTTGTCACTGCAAGAATCAAAGGTGAGAAAATTATTAACGTTCAAAAGGTTTAAAGTTAAAAGGGGTATACATCTCACCTGGCCAGTTGTTTAATAAGAAAACACCACCTTGGTGCTATATAAGATAAGTCAACAAATTTTTTGTGGTATACAATTTAGTAAAAAATCCTCCTTAATTGCCAAGAAAAATTTACAAAATAAAAAACTACTGTATGTATTGCCACCCCTCCCCCCAAAAAATAAAAGAAGAAAAAAAACCCCCAAAACAAACACACGTCGTCCTGCAATTATAATCAATTCCTTATCTTCATATGACATTGCGGCAAGGTAATTTTCACATAAAACTCGACAGTAATTTGCATATTGCAAAGGTACCCGTTTTCAAAAATTAGAACATATAGAGTTAAATTCAAAAACACATTTTGTCAGACCTTTTTATAGCATACAAAAAAAAATACGACTTCAACTTATATATAAATCTAATGCAAGAAGTATACTTACTGGAACCAGTGTATTTTAGGCGTTGGCGTGCCAGTCACAGTACACGTGAATTTAACAGGTTTGCCAGTCTTCACATTCTAAAACAAAAACATCATTATTAATATAATTAGGATTCTCAAAGATTACCTGAACTGCTGCTTTAACTTTGTTAATTGAAACACTTTTATAGGTTCTGTGGGTTTTATTTTGTTGGTCGTCACCGTAGCATTCGTAGGATGGTTGTAAATATCTGTCCCGCTTATCTTTTTATAGTTCTTAAAGATTACCTGAACTGCTGCTTTAACTTTGTTAATTGAAACACTTTTATAGGTTCTGTGGGTTTTAGTTTGTTGGTCGTCACCGTAGCATTCGTAGGATGGTTGTAAATATCTGTACCGCTTATCTTTTATTAGTTCTTCCTTTCTATTTAAAAAATTTGTCTTTTGTTTTTTATTGTAAAATGCACACTCGAAAACAATTTTTTGTTTGTTAACCAAATGTTTATAACACATTTAATTTAATTTAATTTAATTAGGTTTCTCAAAAAACATCAGAATCGTTGATATTACATTGTTAACTAAACAGAATTTTTGTCAAATAAATTCATTAGAGGTCAGAACAGTTATTGCTAATAAAAATGTGGATATATATTTACCTTATTTGTAATCTTGTCCACAATGACTGGTGCCACAGGGCGCTCCACAACTGTCTCTTCCTTCTCAACAACAACTTGTACAGCGGTCTGTTCCTCCAAATCTTCCAGCACAATGCCTTCCATCTCTTCCAATAACTCAGGGCCCTTTTCTTTACCAGGCATACTGCGGACAAGGGGTTTTCCCTCAACACCAAGAGTAACTTCAACTGGTGTCTTTTTAGATGTTGCTTCAAATGGTGAGACCTCTTCAGTGGGGAGAGTGGTCGCTTTAAATTCATCCCGCGGGACAAGTCTTGCTGTCAGAGCTGTTTCAAGTTGTTCCTCTGGGAGGACGTCAAGCATCTGCCGTGTTTGCATGTACTCGGGCTCTGGTTCATATGGATGTGAAATGACAACAGGTTTTCTCTGATAAACTGTGTCTGTTGTATCTTCTTCAGGTTGTGCGATGTCTTCTTGGCTTATTTCTTCTGGCCAATCATCTACCTCTCTTTCTCTTCGAGGAGCAACCCGAACTGTTACAGCTTCTCTGAGTTCCTCTTCCTCAACAGAATCCATTTTAGCAAGAAGTCTTCTTGTCTGGACTTGCTCTGGTGCTTCTCTGATAAATGTGGGTTTCATGGACACCTCCTCAGAGACATCGACAGATGGAACCTCCTCAGATGTTACTTCTTCAGGTCTTTGTAGTCCAGTTAAAACTTCAACTTCTTCTTCTCTCTGAGGGGCTACACTGATGGAAACAGCCTCTTTGAGATCTTCTTCATCAACAGATTCCATGCGAGCATTGATCCTTTCAATTCTGACCTCTTCTGGTGCATCTCTCAAAGGCACCTCCTTTGTGGAAGCTCTATCAACAACAGCTGTAGCTTTATCAGGAGAGTATTCCTCAGTTTCTTCTGTTGTAAGGACCTCATACTCTTCAGTAACTTCTGGAGCAACAATCATAACTGATGCTTCCTGGAACTCTTCTTCTTCATAAGAATCTAGTTTTGGTCTGGTTTGTGCAATTTGAACTTCTGGTGCATCTCTGACTGGCAATGGTTTTTGCTTTGACACCCGGTCCAAAGGTAAATCTTCCCCTGGAACCTCCTCAGGCTTAACTTTGGGAATTTCACCAACAACGAATTCTTCAGCCTCCCCTTCCCTTTCAGGTTTCAGTTTGCGGGTAGCTGCTTCTTTTAAATCTTCCTCTTCTACCTTATCCAAGTACTCTGTGCGTTCATAAACTACATCAATATCAGGACCTGGTGCTATGGTTAGTTCCGTTTGTTGCCGTAAGGCTTCAATTGTGGTAGGCTTTTCCTCTGACACTTTACCAACTGTGACAGATACCTCTGGGATTTCTTCAGCAGTTACATCAACAGTGACCTCCTCAGGTAGTTCTGCTGCCTCTTCAACATCCTCTGGGATGTATTCCTTTGTTGTTGCTTCAACAAGTTCTTCCTCAGTAACAAGCCCAAGTCTATCTATTGAAGGAAGAGAGGGTGCAATAGCCATTTCAGCTGGTCCTCTGATAACAGATGTTCTCACTGTATCTACCTGATCTAAAACAACTTCTTCTTCTATAGACTTCTGTGGACGAAGTTTTTCTGGTTGTTTCCCTGCAATCTCTTCAGCCTCGAAAACATCTTCCGGAGCAAGTTGAATGGATACAGCTTCTTTTAATTCTTCCTCTGTCATTGATTCAAGGGGCTTCCTGGGCTGGACTAATGAGACCTCCTCAGGTGCTTCTCTTGTGGTTACTGCTTTCTTTGTAGCTTTGTCAACAGGGGCATCTTTGATCTTCTGTGCTGCTGTCTTATCAACTAATTCCTCTGGCAGCTCCTCAACTTCATGTTCTCTTTCTGGAAGCAATTTTACAACAGATGCCTCAGACAGCTCCTCCTCGGGATAAGATTCTAGACGATCTCTGACTGGTAGAGGTGCTCTTTCGACCGAGTCAACTCTAATAACAGAGGGTGTTTTACCAATTTCCACTGTGACAGCTTCTGTGCCTGGTTTCCGTCTTAGAGTCTGGCGAGAGTCTTCATACACTTCCAGCTCTTCTGTTTCCAACTCCTTTACAGGAGCAATTCTGAGAGTAGCTGCTGTTTCGAACTCCTCTTCTGGTAGAGAAACAAGATTGTCAGGAGTTTCTTCAGCAGTTTCGGGTTGAGATGGTAGACTACGGATCACAACAGTTGCCTTGTCTTCAGATGGTAGGCCCTCAACTGAGATAACACCTTCCTGTACAATTTCGATTGAAACTGCTTCCTTTTGAGTTGTGGTTTCCAGGTCAATGTCCACGGATTGCTCACTCTGCATCACCTCAACGGTAACTTCTGCTGGTTGTTCTATTTCGGCTTGAGCTTCTATTGGAATAATCCAGAGAGTAAGATTTATGGGCATTGTGGAGGTTTCTGGGCACTGCTTACACCAACCTTTCTTCATGCGTCATGCCGTTGTTCTCTTGCATTTTCCTTCTGCTCCCACACAAGGCTGCCAGCTCTGTTATGCTTCACACAATTATTTGCATTCCTAAGATTGCTTGCAAACCTTAAAGTATGTCATCAATCCTCATGATTTGTATCAATGGAAAACGAGCTACATTTGCGATGCAAAGCAGGCTTATTAATAACTCATACAAAGAATATGCACTAAATGGATATCCTCTGTATAATGCATGTTAATTTTAGTTATGATTCGGTCAGATCCTTTTGACAGGGTCATCGACCTTTTTAGTATGCTTTTTATTTGATAAATATGCAGCTCAGGCATTCAGGATCTGGTCACATTTTCTTTTAGACATGGTACACTTTGTGTGACAGTTAAAAGGACAAGATCATTTAGAATATTCTTGCCTTCGAGAAAGACTCTACAAGGGTGGAAACGTTAGGCCATTAAATATTTTTGCATCATTTAAAGGAACACGTTGCCTTCGATTGGTCGAGACGGTCTTAAAAAAGCATTTGTAACCGTTGTTATAAAATGCATATGGGTGGAAAGATGTTGTAAAAGTAGAATACAATGATCCACACAAACATGCCTCAAAATTGCACGGTTTTTCCTTTTAGGTCGTCGACTAACACGGTCGGCCGTTTATGTTGACTCCCATAAATGGCTGACCGTGTTAGTTCGCAAAGTAAAAGGAAAACCTTTAAAACATCTTTCTAACCATATGCATTTTATAACAAACGCTTTTTATAGACCAACTCGTCCGATCCAAGGCAACATGTTCCTTGAAGACAGTTAAAAGTTTGTTTTTAAATGTTGTCCCCTTTTTGGAGTTAATTTTTTCCTGTCATATTTTCCTAAATAGCAATCAGGACAGTTTCATTTGTTAGTAATATTTTGCCCTTATTACTTTCTTGTTTTCAAAGGTACCATGCCTTAAGAGGAAGAACAGTCTTGGGGCGGGGCAGGGAGGTAGGGGATGTGTTCGAGTCTCAACAATCTTCTTCGCTGGGTAATGAGGGAATAGAACCCGTGTGAGACACACTTAAGGAATGCGGTCGGGTGGGGCAAGAAAGAGTGGCCAGGGATGATTACTTAGTCTCATGCCTCGCTTGTTGCTGCTATTTTGTTATATGTATTTATCATTAGCAAACATAAGCATTTCAATATGAAGAACGGGCAAGTCCTAAAAATAAAAACAATGGCCATGTTTAAGCAATATTCCTGCATTCATGCATCAAGCTGGTATGTATGTACGTGTGTACCTTCAATCTGGCCTCAAAATTGATCTGTCATGATTCTTACTACCTTTCTTGCTACTTATGAGTACCAATGGTACCCATAATTGTTTTCCTTACCTGTATCACCATATGGGCCCAATTTCATAAACCCTGTAAGCACAAAAACTTGCTAAGCACAGAAAACTCTTGCTTAGCAAAAATGGGTTACCAGCCAAAATGCTGTACATTTACCATTGATGTGATTGGTACCCCACTCAATTCTTGCTTAGCAAAGAATTTTGCCTAGCAGAAATTGGGCCATGGCGAGTAGAATACATCATAGACAGAATTTTGAACCTGACTGAGGTACACAGTGAAACATAATTGATGCATGCTATCTGTAAGCATTTGCTTTCTCTAATTTAGTCCCATTACTGACAATCTGCAGGGGGGTTCACTGTGTCGTAATGTGTCGTGAAAGAACCCTTGGTATAACAAGTCAATATGCTTTCAAGGTTTTAAACGAACCTTGGTGACTTTTCAATAGCAATCATTATCAATGGCTTGCAGCCAGATAATATCATCTACCTGATAGAAGACATGAGTCTACACAGCAAGATTGGTTGATGGACTTCAAAATGTCTTCTGCAGTCAAACTGCACCACTTATACATGTGTGGTATGATTTGAAACTTTGCATGGTGAAGGAAAACTAGTTTAAGATAGCACCATGTGAATATCTGTTTTTGAGCAGTGTTGATTCTAAAAAGAACTGATGGTTAACAACTCTGTGTGGTGTAAATGTCATTATCCAGCAAAATGCTATTACTCATTAGACCAAGACGTGTTGGAAAGTATATGGCCTTATGAATACAGATTCTTCTCTAAATCATTTTGCAGATCCGCACTTGGCAAACCTGGCCACCATTTTGAACATCAAATTACATTACAAACGTGGTGTCTGTAAATGTAGCATACCCTGTAATTTGACTGGTTCCAACCACAGACGCAAGAGGGAAATACATTTCTTTAGCAAAAGCTTAATAGTAAACTAACATCACATCATGGTAATTTGACATCCAAAATCGTGTAAGTGAGGACATTATTTGCAGGGGTTTTAATGCAGCACTGCCGACTGACACAAGTATTTACTAGCAAGCAGGTAGCGGTGGTTATGGGATGCACTCATTCATGAGGTTCAGAGATTCTTATTAATCTTATGGTATCTGTGATTCTTCTTGATGATCATATCGTTCTGTTCCACAACATGTGGTTTTGCAAAAAGATTGTGTCAAAGCTAAGTTTAAACTTGATAATTTCTAGAAAAATTCTCACATCAATTGGAAAACCATCTCATAAAAAGAGGAGAATTTTATATCAGTTAACCATCAGTAGCTAAATTATCGTTTATGACAACTGTAACTTAAACACAATCCATTATAAAAACCAAACAACTTAAAATTGTCTCAAAAATAAAATGAACAGGACAAACAAAAACAACTAATGACAAACAAAATCCAGCTTAAAATGCATATTATTGCAACCATAACTCATATAAACAACATGGTTAATAAGAAATTGTTTACAAACTGTTCATAATAGTAGTATTTATAACAAAAAAGGTACGCATACCGTGATAAACTACAATTGATCCTGAGTGTATAAGCCATTTTGAGATAGGGTGGGCACAATACTATGCCACTATAAGGTTTGGGTAAATATGTCTATATATACCCAAACCCAACAGAACACTCCTATTGTGTCCACCCTATCTCAAAAAGACTAATAACACTTGGACAAAAAAACATGCAAGTGCAGTGCAAGACATAGATTCAATACATGATTTTTTAAGACCCACTGTGCCGGAAAGTCACTGTGTCTACAGAATTAATGACATTGTGGCAAGTTCAAAAAGAATAGTGAAGTCCATAAGAATGCCAGCACTCTTAAGGCTTTTGCCAATCCTTATGGAAATCCCATACAAAAGCCTGATTCTTAATGTCTGCGAATGCATATGCAACACAAATTTTGACCCTCACATGGCAAACTATTCATTGCAAATTTGCGACTTAAAAATTTGTACCGCATTCGCATTCACAGGAAGTAAGACCGGCTAAACTGTACACTGCTCCAAAATCGATAATGGAACTGAAGCCAGAATTGGAGCCTACGCAAAGTTTTGGGAAAAGGCCTACTTAGAGTTCTGGATTTAATGCTTTGTGGTTTTGGTGCAGATTATTTTTTTTTTACTTTACTTATTCCCAATAAACTGAAATCAAATCAACACTGACAGAGACTTTACTCAAAAACTATTTCCAATATTTTACCAATCTAATCCCGGAATTTTTACAATTGAGAAACTCATATTGTTGAAAAAGGAAATAAAAATACTTTGAATTTGGCCCTCTATCCCGTGTTTTCAAATCATATTATTTACACGTTTCATACAATACATTATTCCTGGTACACTGTTAGTAAAAATTTAATCATGCTTGTAACATTTGTTTACCAAAAGTGTATCATGTTTTTATTTATTTAAAAGGCAGCATACATAGCATACATGTGATGGTAATATAAAATAACAGAAATTTTCAGTAACCGAAAGTTTTCTATTTTACTTTGCTTTCAGTACATTGCTTGAAATGAGGGAAAAACATATTTTGTTATATTTACATTCTTTGTTCAAGAATTGTTCGAAAGTTACAATTTTATACTTCTTTTTGAAAAACCTTCAGAAGAAGGATTGACTTAATAGTCAACTATTTATTGGACAAGATTTTGAAATAACTAAAAGCATTTTGAAAGCAAGCACGTTTTATGCATTCAAAGTAATGTGTAAATATCTTATTAATATTAACAAAAGTCTAAATAAGTCTGGGTACTGACTTATTCGTCAAATTTCTATTATCACTTTTGGATGACAATTACCAATTAGTGTATGCATCCTTTTAAAAACAAACTACAAACATAACAACAACAAAAATAATGTGCAACTCCGTTCATGCTAAAAATGGTCAGTAATAAAACATAATTGCATGCTCAAGCAGATAAACCATTCCTGAGTTTTCCCTAAAAAAGACAATTTTGTTATTTATTAATCTATACTTTTGGTGATGTACTGTACATTGCATTATGTAAAGTGTTACTTATACATTTTATAAGACACAATATACTTAACGCACTGGGATAAAATGATGAGGAAAACTTAAACTTTAAAATATTGATCAAAATGTCAATAGAAGGATTGAAAATAAAACAGAAATTCCTTTTTTTTCCTTTGACTAAATCGGAGCACTGAGTAAAGCGAAGGCATTAACTTTAAATACTGTGTTGAAAATGACCATTTCATTTAATATAAAAACTGATAATACTATTCTTTTAAAATATAATGAAGTGAAGTTGGTGTTTGTTAAAAATGTGCTAAAATGACAACAAAGAGTTATTAGTAACTAATCATAACTTGGTTATTAATGAACAATATGTTTGAACTTAAAAAGAAAAATGAAAACGAAAGTATGACAGGTTACAAGTACAAAATATATAAAGTTCTTAAGTTAAAAATGTAAACTTTTAAAAATATATTACCAGAGTAAAAAAGTTATTCAATTGATTCTAAGAATATTTTTCTTGTGGATCAAATTATTATTATTTTGGAATGATTATACACTTTGGTCCATACTTTACAATTTAAAAAAAGGTTTTTTTAGAGATTGAATGTTGTATTTAAAAAGAAATTCTGGTGCAATTTCTTCAAGCTTCTCCAAGTTCACTTTTGTTGTTTATTTGCTTTTGTAAAAAACAAAAATTATGATTGATTCTTCAACAATGTTAATAAAACAAAATCTTGTTAGTAGTTTTTAAAACTTAGCAATCCAATTGTTTGGGTGGTGTTCATTTTATTTATGCAGGAGTTATTCAATTCACCACGACAACCAGTTATAAATATGTTTGGAATGAAGACAGTAATACAATAAAAATCTTGGTAGTTATGAGAAATTTTAAGAAATGAAAAACTCCCGTTTGTGAAATGAACACACCAAATTCTCTAATAATAAAACCATGCGGATGTCTAAAGCATCAAAAACACGAAGACGTAACAAATTGAAACGAAGAATGCAAGGAAAGCAGCAACATCCCATTCCAGGAAAGAGGCCATGGTTAGCATACCTTCCTGGGAGAGTAACTGGGCCTTCAAGGACGGCTGGTCAACACTCTCCTCTACTGGTCTTGGTTTGTACTTCTCATCTGAAAGCACAAGAATATAAAACGAACATTTTCAAAAGGTATGATGATAAAAAAAATTCAGGGCCAAATTGCGAAGAGCTGCTTAAGCAGACAGGTATGCTCAACAACTTTCTGCTAAAGCAAAAATAAGCAGGATACTACTCACAATAAATTTTCCATGTGACATGGTACTTTGGCTGGTAACCTTTATCTGGTAAGCATAATTTTTATGTGTTTAGCTTCTCTTTATTGCTTAAGCAGCTCCATGACACTGGGACAACAGAGATGTTTATGCACAACAAAAATATGCTTACCAGAAAAACATTTGGCAGCTAAAATACCATTTCATATGTAGTATCTGAGACTAGTACCCTGCTTATAGTTGCTAAACAGAAACTGTTTAAGCAATATTTTCTGCTTAAACAGCTCTAAATTGGGCTCAGGGTTGTCACCAGTAGAAAATTATGATAGTGAAAGACAAAAAACACAAGAAAGAGAATTGCACACACAAACAAATACTTTGGACTGACGATGGATGACACAAGATGATTGTGAAATAAATATCCATAGAAATAGAAGACAACTTGAGACAAATACTGCGTCAAATACATAATGCTATAAAAATAAGACAGAAGAAAATAAATTAAAGAGTTGATAGTAGGTAGACGAACTGTTTCGAAATTCACAATTAGGATGGCTTCGTTGTCAAACTTCAGAACCTTTAAAAAAGAACCAAATAACTTTCTGTTGATGTTTGTGAAATTTGTTTAATGGCGTTACAAATTTAACCATGCAAAGGAGAAAAACACAAATGTCTCATTCCTATTTCCGAAATCAGTGGGCCAATTTCATGGCTCTGCTTACTGTGAGCAAAGAACCCATGCTTGCGGAAGCAGAGAATTCTGTGCTTCCATCATGTGTAATTCAGGGGTTAGCAGGGAGTTTTGGCGTGTGCCTACTCCTCACTACTAGGTATCCTACATATGCTTACACACCTAGTGCAGAAATTCGGCACTTGCCGTGCAATCAGAGAATGGTGATCGTAAGCACAGAATTTCGGTGGTAAGCGAAGTAATAAAATTGGGCCAATTTGACCTACCTTTCCCTAATGTGACGAAGACTGATGTCTGGCTAGGTTTGCTCATGCCTTCATCGTTAATGGCAATCACTCTGAACAGATACTCAGTTCCTGGGGTCAGATCAGCAGCAGTGTAGGTCGGTGTCTGGAGCTCGGTGGCAACAGTCAACCAAGTCTGCTTGGCAATGTCCATCATCTCCACCATGTAGCTGGTAATGAAGATACCCCCGTCATAGAGTGGTTTGGTCCAGCTCAGAGTGATGGAGGTGTGGGAGACGTCTGCAACTTCTGGTTTACTGGGGGAGTCTGGTACATCTAGGAGGATAAAAAAAAAGATCACAAAGGTTGCATTTTGTCTGTTTCATGCTTCTTCTTAGGTAGAACACAAGAATAATATAAAGAGGCACGTTCTTTTCTTTTCAAGAATTTTGTTAAAGTATGGGAAAATACCGATTAGTGGCAGGTATGACGTCAGCCAGTTGGCGTGCATATTTGTGTCATCCAAATGAACAAAACCAAGTATTTCCTGCAAATTCTCATTGATATAGTACTGACACAAAACAAAGGTGTCTGGCTATTTACTGTTTGTAATCTTGTTTGGTCAAATGTTTCTTGTCAATGTTGGTGTAAACACTTAAGTAAACAAACACCAACTAAGTAGAGGTACAAAAAGGAAGCAAAATAATCTTTTTCATTTGCACATACTCTTTATAACTCGTGTAACAAGGGGGTCCAAAAATGCAATATTTCATAATGAACGATTATTCATCTCCACAGTCAATAGATGTCTCTTCAATTAAAAATGAGTGCAGTAAATTCAATTCAGACGAAATTCAAACTCACCAATGACAGCCAGTGTGACATATCTCTCATCCGTGCCCGCTGAGTTTTCCACAGAAACATTGTACTTCCCATGGTCCTCCACCTCCGTCTCCTTGATAACCAGTGTCGTCCTCGACTCTGTCCTCTCTGTATACACTCTCTTGGTGTGCTTCACGACCTTGCCGTTGTGGGTCCAGCGGATCTTTGGTTTGGGAAGCCCACCAATCTTACAGGTCAGTGTTGCTGGGGCACCACGTCTCACGGTCAAACTCTCGGGTCCTTCCAGGATGCTGGCGGCAACTAATGTTGGGAACATAAAAACAGCTGGGTGAGATTAACCATTATAAGTAATCACACGCTTCTGCATCCAATATCCAATGAGGCCGAAAGGCAGAGTTGGAAATGGGATGCAGACGCGCTATATTTTTCCGTATTGCATGAGCGCACAAGTGGTAAAAAACTTATCTTCAAGCAAACTTGAGGCGCAGTAAAGATGGATGTGATGATCAGCATTGGACGCAAACACGCTACTTTCGAGTTTCCATTAACTTCTGATAAGCTGTACATTTTGCGTATAGCTTAAGCGCAATGCGCTGAGTTAGAACACACAACATGCAGGGTGTGACGAGGGCAGTGCTATATACGTTTATATATCACACCCCTTATTGCTATGGATTGACAATCGGATGAATCGAATATTCAAGCCTGCTTGAAGATAAAAATGGATATAGAGCTAGCAAAGCAATTTTTGTATTACTCTACTTTAACAATGTTTTTATAGCAAACAAAAAATGAATTACATTGATTGATAATAACTAACTGTGATACACAAAACATGTATATTCCGTTTTTAATTTATTTTGTGTGTTATGTAGTATTAAAAAAATTACAGCACTCAATATACTAGCAACATTTCTTTAAAACCAAAACTCAAATTGATACATAAATAAAAAGACAAAGCAAAGTCATGGGCCTAAATGAAGAGGAAAACATTGAACAACACCAAACAAAAAACATAGACAATGGGTTAGGAAATATGTTAGCTAGAATGTGTGTGCTAAATGGTTAGTATTCTTGGTTTGCAAAAAAAAGCCAAACAAAGTGTTAAAAGAGCAGTAATTTTCAATAGATTATGAATTAAATTAGAACAAGAAATTCTGTGTTCACTTGATATATTTGTGTATTTTCCTGCATATACAAATGAGTGATAAGCACTGTTTACTAAAACTTTCTGAGTTTTTTTGGGGAAAAACAACATACTGTTCTTGGTCCCTGATGCAATCGTTACATCTACAAACATTTTTTCCCCCTTTTGGTTTGTGACACTTCAATGTGTAAAGAAGATTTCAAAGTTGAAATAATTTTTGATCAAACAATGGGCTACATGTACTTGTCTTTGAGAATTTTGAAATTTGTAACGTTAAAAAAAATCAATCAACTGATTTGAGGAGGATTTGATTTATCTAGAGATGTCAATGTTTCTACATGGAGAAATCTATTACTACATTTATGTGCTTAAAGATAAGCGTTATCTTCTAATGTGAAATAGTAGCAAAATACCACACATCCTGAACAACCAGTTGATAAATTTGAATAAAAAACAATTTTGAATGATGTACTAATTGCAACGTGAAAAACATATAGTAAAATTGGTGCACATCACCAGAGATAGAATTATTGACCTTTTCTTCTAAAGAAACGAATGTAATGCAATTTATAGATAAGTCTTCAAAACAAAAACAAGTATTTTCAAGCACCACCAATACATGCAAATGTTCAAAGTGTTTCTGACATTGTTAAGCAATAACTTTCATTTTGATTTCTTATTAAATTGTGTTGAAGATTATTTAGTTCTCTCCAATTGTGTTAAACAAATTGGTTAAACAAATTTATTTGACAATAGGAGACTTTCCTGGACACTAGGTGGCAGCAGACTTACCGGGTAAATCCATTGTTCTCATAATAATGCGCTTATTCGGAAGTAAGGAAACAATGGAAATTTACCCGGTAATCATGCTGCCACCTAGAGTTGGAAAGTCTCCCATTGATTGAAAACACCATAAACTATTATGCGTGATGGTATTTAGAAGCATCTGGAACAAAGGATTTGAGAAAACAAAATACCTGTAGAAAGCAAGGATTCTACCGAGTCACAAATTCCAATAACTATGTCAGAAACACATAACATTTCCTCATGCAAACCCTTCTTGTCAAGTGTTATGGTTATTGCATTCACTTAAGGTCAGGGGAAAAAAATGAAAGTATATATTGTAAATAAAATAAAATAAAACAAAAGTATTAAAATATGAGAATCGTGCACATTCTATACTAAAAGTGTGTCAACTACAAAAAGCATTCAGTCTAAAATGGTAACATGTGTTAATTGTGCTCATTATAATAACATGAATCAATAACATGCCAAAGATACTCACAAACAAGCTGACATCTTCCGCATGACAATGTTCTTGGTCTTGCCATGCTTTTTAAAAAATCATTTACAGTCCACATGCAACGATTTTACATGTACATACAACATCAAATGTTCATTGATAAATACAGTCAAACAAGAAGCCATTTCCCAAGTAGATTTTATTATTTTCTGGTACAATGACGTGCTTGATAACAATTGACCTCTTAAACTTTAATTCCTCAGACTATCGAGACAGTTACTATGTCAAATGATTCAGGGCAAGCTTTTGCATAGTTACGTACAAGACTGTGACAATTCTGAATTAATGTGTATGACACAATGGTACCAGGGCTTGCTCATCTGGAGGTTGCTATACAAAAGCTTGCCCCGAACCATTTGACAAAGCAAATGTCTCTAGTTTGAGCAATTCAAATGTAAGTGGTACATTGTGACTAAGCAAGTCATTGCACCAGACGTTATTAAAAACTAACTCACAAATGGCTAATTCAAAACGCTAAGTGTGACATGAACAGTGACTGACTTCTTTGAAACAAACTTCCATTTGTCCAAAATCTGAGTTTTTGATGTCACCAAGATACAACCAAATTGTATCTGCACTTCATTAATCTGGTTCACTGACATACACCACTTCAAGCTCCAAAGCCGAGTCAAGGTATCATGCAATTAATATATTTCTACATGTGTTTCATCAACACAAGGTGATGCTTTTATTGGAAATATTTCAATATTGGTAAAAAATAATGCATTTAAACTTATCAAAATGATATTATATGGAACATGCGATATCATACAATTTTAATACATAACAAATACAATCAAAAGATATCAAAAAATTAAAAATTACGGTTTCAAATTTACATAGCAGAACATGCTAGATATATTCATATTGCTATATTTTCATATCAATAATAACCCGCATACCATCAAGTATATTTCTTGACAAATTGTTCACTACCCTAATCTGAAATAAATATCAATTAAGCTACCCAAAAAACATTCCATTAAAGACAACAATTAGCCAAAAAAAAAAACTAAATCTAGTTATAATTGTACTGTGAGTAATATTTCGGTGGGTAATAAGGAGGTAAATACGGAATAACTATTTTCAACTATACAAAGGAAACCTACAAAATTATGTACATAAAAAATCTAAAATCTTTAAAACACACTTTGAGACAACACAATCTAGTTTGAATGCAGCTGGGCTGAGGATCTGTTTGAGACCTCTTCAAAATGTACCAGTCGTTTACCGACTTTGTATCTTATTAGATAAAAATTATTCTCATGATAGTATGTGCATTTATAATGTTTGAAAAATAGGGGTGCAATTCAATGTTTTCCAGCACCTCCATCCAACAAGTAGGGGGAGCTGCAGCACCCCCTCCCCTCCCCTCCCTGTCCCAGAAAGCCTAGATTATAATCATGCAAAATGAGGTTGTCATAATTCAATTTATCAAAAACTTATTTGATATAAATTTGTTTCAGATGGTCCGGTCAGACCTTTCCTGTTTTTTTCACTTTAACAATATCTATTAAAATTTGGCACTGAGCCATCTAAATAGTTTTTAAAATAACCTGAAAAAAGTATTAAGTGTCAGACTAATTCATGATTATAGTTTAATAATGTAACACTAAATCTAAAAAAGAAAAACAATGGAAAAACGAATCAAATTAGGGTTTAGAATTGGTTTAAAAAAAAAGTAAAAGTGAAATAAACCATGTGTGTTTGAATTACCTGTATTATGATTCTTATACAGACAATATCTGGATGATTGAATACCTGAATATTGTATTTACAAATTGTACTCAAAGAAATTGAATCTTGAGTTAGGAATTAGGAATATTTAAATTTAAATTTTTTTTAAACTTTATGTAGTTACATGTTTACAAGGCACTCTGATTTGAGGTATTTTCATCCCACAGGAATACAAACCCATACGGGCCCCAGGTGGGATTCAAATTCTGCATTTTACGGCAGTTGTACAAATTGTTGAAAAATTAAGTGTGACATTTGATCAGTTGTAAACGTTATATTTGAGTGGATTGCTTTGCTGTATAAACCCGGAAACCCTTTCATTATAAAACGATTTGAATGAGTGTTTAGTTGAGAGCAGAAAACAATTTTTGGTTTAATGATGTCTAATTTCATCAACAAAAACTCCTTATTTTATGAAATCCCTATTATATAGAACATTTTAGTACTGTTTTTGTCCCCATGGTTAAGATGAAGTTTATTACTTCTTACCTAAAAACTGAACACTAAAAAGAAAAAAAGAAAGGAGAAACTACATGTATTAACATATCTCTATTCTGAAACACTTTTACGTGGGACCACACCATGCAACTGACATGCGTGATGAGGAGGGGTATTAAGGTTGACACAGCGTCACAAGAACACCAACATGTAACTGTTATCAGGGTCAATCCTTTCAATATACACGACATCACCTGGAGATGAAGGAAGGAACGAGGGGGATGAAGGAAAGGAAACAGGCAAAGAGAATAGGGAGTAAAGAGGAATGAAGAAAAGAACATCAATATTGAGTCTCGGGACATTGGATGCTGCACTCACCAAAAAAATCAATCAAAACATCTTGCTGTGATTATGAGTAACTTGATTCAAACCAATGCATGTTACAGACAAAAAAATTCAATGCTTCTTTGTAGACTCTGCTTTTATGAAATCAAAATTTAAAAACAAGTATAAAATTGCAAAAACTAGTACAAAATTATTCCGGCAAATTGTTGTAATGGGAGCTTGTTAGCAAAATGCTGTTTTCTCTGATGTTTTTAATCAAGCATAATTGTTGAAAGGAAACAGTGGTGCTTTTTTTCTAAAGATCTAAAAGCAGCAATGACAAGCGGCAATCAGAGTTAGAGTAGAGGTGCAGCATGTGTTTATTTATTTATTTATTAGAGATGATATTTCTTGCGTGCTTGAAATGATACGGATGGACTGATAAAATGAGAAACAGAAAAAACCCTGTAAAGTAACAAAACATGGGTAAACAACACAAATAACCAATTCACATATGATATATATATATTTTAGTTTCATTTCTCTAAACAAGTGTATTCATGATAATGCTGTGGAAACAAACAATAAAAGACAATTACTGTTGCAAATAAATAAATAATGTATTGTACACATCTGATACTAGTAAATGCTACGTGTAACTTACTCAGAAAATACTGGAACCCTGATTTTGTTTACATGAAAAATGGATTTAAAAAAATCAGGCCTGGAATTACAATAGGTCCACAGCCTTTGTTGCCCCTGGTCTTGGCCTTGGTGACCCCCTTCAAAAGTTTCCCATAGACTTTCAATGCAAGTGCGCTTTCTAAAATGAAAGTGGCCTTGCCCTCTCCAAGATGAAATTCCAAGCCTGTAAAATGTGTTAGGGAAAACAACTTCATGTGAAACACAATTAGTTTAAAGACATCTTGGTGAGACAGAGGTTGTTACTGTGCATAAAACCTTCTTAATGTTATGACAATGCTTTAACATAAATATTTTTGAAGGAAACAAAAAATTACCCAATGTTAATTAATAAAGCTCTTCAGGGAGTTTCAATATTTTCTTAAATTCCCTCATTTAAAATATATATTCTCCTGATATTATAACCATAAATCTGGCTGATGATTTGCTGTTCTTTATCAAGTCAACACAGAGTCATATTATGTTACATTTCAACTTCTACAAACAGATTTTAAGAAAAAAAAATTAAAATGAAATTTACCATTCCCAAAACCAACAGGTTAACCCAAGTCATCATGGTCATGCTTTCAATTTGAAACATGCAAATATATCCATGAACAAAACTCTTTCACAACTTATTGTTATACTTACACGTAAATGTAAACATCCCTCAATGACATTTATCTCTTCGTTAATTTTATAGTACACACAATCATTTTGTTATGACAGACGACAGAAAGTAGCTTTAAAATAACAGCAAATTAGATTAAGAAACCTAACACCGTCACACAAAAACAACAAAGAAAAGAACAGAAACAAAAATGCATGCTGTTAGCTTTTATTAGTCCTCATCACCAGAGAAGGCAACAGAAAAACACAGTGCGTTAAGTTGGTTCCTAAGGATGACCATTGCGGATTTACCTTCAACGATGAGTTCTCCTTTTGTGGATGCCTCTCCAGCTACATTGGTCGCCTTGCAGGAATATGTGGCAACATCCTCCATGCTAACTGTCCTGATGAGAAGGGTGCACATGCCGGACTCATCGTAATCCATTGAGACCTTAGGGCCTAGCTTAATCTCAACGCTGTTTCTGTACCATGTTACGTCGGGCTCTGGAGTCCCAAAGACCTTACAGACAAAGTTTACGCTGTCGCCTTCAATGCATGTTGTCTTCTGAAGAGTAGTTATGAACAGGGGTGGATGTTCGTCCGGCTCCTTCTTGTGAGCTGGTTGTAAGAAGAGGTCCGCCTTGGAGATTGCCTGGCCAGCCTTATTAGTGGCCTTGCAGGTGTATTCAGCATCATCATCGCTGAGGACCTCCTTGATGATGAGGGAACCGAACCCGTCCTCTTCGGTGAACTCGATCGCGAAATGCTCGTTGGGTAGAATCTCCTTTCGATCGCGATACCAGCTTAGAGTGGGCATTGGGATCCCACTCACCTGGACATCAAACTGGGCAGGATGCCCAGTGATAATCTCCATGTCCACCATATCCTCGACAAATTTAGGGGCCTCAGTAACTTCCTCCTCAACTGGGGATTTTTCTGTAGGTTTTTCTGACGAAGGGCAAAGTAGTGGGTTAATGTTAGTAATTAGTCAGTTTTTTGTGCATTACCAGTAGTGCTTTTAAACCTCTGCCATTTTGTTAGTGCAGTGGATTTATATATATACATATATAAAAGCTTGCCTACCACAAATTTGAAGATTACTTTGGGGGTGGAGGAAGCAGAGATAAATCCCTTATACCATTTCAAGTTTAAGTAACCTTCACTTCATCCAGAGACAGGACAGAGGCAATTTTTTTAAAACTTGAGCACTGTCCTGACTAAGATAAAAACCCAAGATGTTAAACCAGCTCTAAACAAGTGGTTATACCCAAATTATAGATTGTCTGAATATAATGAAAGCAAGTTATTTGTGATGTTATTGAAGCAGTGAATTTGTTACATAGGCAGATACACTTGAGCAAGATGAAAGTTTATTTAATTGATGGGAATATATACTTTTTAATATAAAAACAGAAAAAAAATACATACTTTCTTGTGCAACAATCATCTCAGCCTCTGTTGTATCACTCCCGACTGTGTTGATTGCCTTTACTGTGTAATCCCC
Organism: Asterias rubens; assembly: GCF_902459465.1. Classification (NCBI taxonomy): domain Eukaryota; kingdom Metazoa; phylum Echinodermata; class Asteroidea; order Forcipulatida; family Asteriidae; genus Asterias; species Asterias rubens. The sequence goes on from NC_047067.1 coordinate 7,869,729, forward strand.
TTCATCTTCAGCGAGGACATCTCGAATCGTCAGAGTGCAAACTCCATTTGGCTGCTGCTCCATCCTGTATCGCTCATCATCTGGCCTGATCTCTGCCTCGTCCAGGAACCAGGAGACAGTTGGCATCGGGTTTCCAATCACCTGGCAGGTGAGCATTGACTCTGAGTGAGCGACAATCTCTTGTGGCTTAAGAGGCTTGATGAAGGTTGGCTTCTCTACAGGCTTATCAGGAGCAGCTTCTGTAGGTTGTTCTTCTTCAGGAGCAACTGTTACAGCAAGAACTACTTCATCTGTAACGGGTGCAGCCTTGTCTTCAGGTACAGGTATCTTGAACTGCATCTCCTTGAACTCCTTAGGGGCTGCCTCAGTTGGGACCTCTTTCTCTGGTTTCTCAGATGGTGTCTCTAGGGTCACCTTAGCTTCTTTGTCCTCTCCAGGTCTTGGTATCCTAAATCCAGCAGCCACATCTTGGGACTCTCGTCGAGGTTTCAGTTCAAATGCTGCTTCCTCTTCGGTCATTGATGGTTTCTTTTCCGGCTTCTTCTTCTTCAGTGGGATCATCACTTCAACTCCGTCTATGATCTCCATCGACATCTCCTCAGATACTTCCTCCTCTGGTTTCTCCTTGGAGACGTCCTCCGTTGAAACCCTGATCTCAATCTCGGACTCAGTTGAGAACTCCTCAAACTCTGGCATGACCTCTTGCAGGCTTAACCCTACACTGTGGAGGGGAGACCGCATCATGACGGCACTAAAACTCTGGTCGTCAAGATCAAACTCCTCCTCAGATATAGAGGGAGCTTCACTCGTGCTGATTTGCTCTGTGTCTCGGCTTGGTTGGTCCAGATGATCTGGCTGAACAACAACCTTTGGTGTGTCTTTCTTGACGCTAAATTCTAAAAAGAAGAACAAAACCGGTAGCTTATGGAAACAATCGTCATAGACAGGGTATCACTCATTGTAAATTGGATGTGATAATACATGCAAATCAAAAATGTGTAAATGCCTTCAAAAATAAAGAAAACTTTTTTCAAAATTTTTGTTTAGCTTCTTACCGTCCTCAACAATGATGTCTGCACGACATGTTGCCATGCCAAACTTGTTCTGAGCCTTGCACAGATACTCGGCATCATCCTCTGGTTTTGCCTCAGCGATTACAAAGGAAGCGTTGCCTTCATTATCAGCGATCATGTTGTGATGCCTGCTGGGCTCTATCACCTTCATGAGAAAGGACAAAAAAACGATAAGTGATGAATGCTTCATCTAAAGAGAAGCTAGCTGGGCCCAATTCCATTCCAAGTACATAAACCTGCTAAGCAAAGAAAAGTCTTGCTTAGCAATAATAGGTTACCGGCCATTGAACATTGCTGTGACTGGTATCCGCCTCATTTCTTGCTTAGCAAAGGAATCTGGTAAGCATAATTATCAGCTAAACAGCTTTATGAAATTAGGCCTCGTCAGTTCAACCTGCTTTTGACCCAGGACCAATTACATTTATAAGTTAAAGCTACGTACCGTACAACAACAACAACTACTTTTCCAAAAAAAACTTGCAGGGAACGGGAAATACACATGCTATTCTAGTACACATTTTCTGCTGAACAAAATTTTATGTTTTTTAAATTTTGTTCACCGAATTTGAGATCATAAACAAATGGATAAAAATAGCACATGGTTCTGCCTAATTTGAAATGTGTCAGTACTTCTCAGCAGTACCAAACACACCACAGTCAAATAAAAGGTTCCTACTGAAGTAAAATTGCATTTAGAGTTAGGATTGTGGAAGTTAACGCCAGTATTGGTATTGACCCCTTGCACGAACGTCACACGCGGCGACTGTCGTCTGCTCACCATTTTGGTTGGCAGTTATGTTTACTTGTAAACGTTGCGTTGTCTAAAATTAGAGATCATAAATAGATGGCTAAAGCACATGGTTTCATCTAATTTGAACTGTGTCAGTACTTCTCAGCAGTACCAAACACACCACAGTCAAATAAAAAGGGTCCTACAAAAGTAAAGTTGCCTTTGGAGTTAGGATTGTGGAAGTTCACGCCAGTATTCGCTAGGCATGATGATATTTGGTCCATGGAAAAAAAGTAGGAATATTTTATCAAATACTAGGGTAGACCTAGCCGGGTGTGTACACGTGGTGAAAGCTTATGAAGACTTTTCAGTCTAATTGATCACAATTTTTTAGACAAACGTAGGAAGAACATAATGCGTTATTATTATTATTATTATTATTATTATTATTATTATTATTATTATTTATTCGGCCAAGATTTCAACAAACAGTACAAGATACAATATTACCGTACTAAAGAAATATAAAAGTTTTAGAAACAATACATCTAACACTAAGTTAAAAAAAGAAAAGAAGCTAACTTACCTTGCCATCTCGGTACCACGTGACTTCTGGTAATGGTGATCCTGAGACCAAGACAGTAAGTACGGCCCGTTGACCAGGCTGAGCCTCAACATCTTCTGGCTGCTTCATGAACTTAGGGGGTTGACCTTCCACCTCTGCTGGCAACTCTTCTTCGACGTGCTCTTCAACCTGTTTGATGACCTCAGTGACCTCGGTGACGGTCTCCTCTGTCGTCACGACAGTAGTAGTTTCTGTTTCTGTTTGTTAAAAAGAAAAATCTATTTTTTAAAAAACATTTTGTAGTAATGTAACAACTTTGTGTAATTTTCACCTCCATTTCAAAAGTGCTTGTAACAGGCATGATATTTGGTTCTTCGAAAAAAATTTTTTTTAACAAGTACAAGGTTTAGACGTTAATACACAATTCAGGCTATTCAATCACAGTTTTTTTTATTTTACCAAGGCACCCAAAAATCTGAAAACAGACTAAAGTAGAAAAATGTCATTCCATTCAAAGGGATGAAAGGGGAAGGCAGGCGAAACCCTCCCCAACAACTTTACTACATACCTGTCTGTACAATGAGTTCCGCTCCACTAATTGTCCGTCCAGCAATGTTCTCAGCCAAACAGGTAAAGGTTCCAGAGTCACCGACAACCGTCTCCTTCATTGTGACCCAGTATTTGTCGGTTTTGTCATGACCAATCTCAGATACGTCGGTCTTATTCAGCATGACGTTGTCTCGGAACCAATTGACCTCTGGTTTTGGATTGCCGCTGATGCGACACTCAAACTTAGCCTCGTCCCCTTCTTTAATCGTTATGGAGACGAGAGGCTCCTCAAATCGAGGAGGCTCTGGCTCTTCACCTGATGAGAAAAAAATGCAAAGTTTGTTCTGAAAAAAGGCCCCTTAATGGACAAACAATTGTTATAGGGTATGTATGAGTTATTGTTATTAATCATGCATGACAACTACTAAGAAATGGTTTAGTTGTGAATGAATAAATATTAAGTAACTATTCACATGTTATAAAAACAACTTCACATTTTTTATATGTGTATATATATTTTTTACAAATGCACATTTACATGCAACAGAAATCAAAATACTTTCATTTTGTCAAAAGCCCGGTACATGGCTGTTTTCGCAGCAAATGTTTCGCAGGAGTTAAACACAGTTCAACTGTTGCAATTTGTGAGGTAAACATTTTGAAGCGCATTCGCCATTCCCAGGAAGTATGAATCAGGCATAACATTGACTGTTACTTTTTTAGGGGCCATAGAAACAATGAAATAAGAAATACACCAATTGATTCTGTTTATAAAAGATTTTTCAACAAAATAAAGAAACGTTTTACATCGCAAAAAAAAAAATTCACCTGTGATCACTGAGCATTGGACATCACAAGTTTCAGACATAACCCATTCTTGGTTGGAGCTATCAAGTATGTTAGAAGAATCATGCAAAGACGGAGAGCAGAGGGCTATCTCAGACGATGTCGAACATTCCTGGACATGCATGGCTGGTAACGGACTTGGCTTGGTTAAGAGTCCTGAACATGCAGTAGATGAAGGAGTAATGGAGATGGTATGGTAGAGGTGTATGCTAACATGGTTAGAGGGTTAGTTTGTGAGAAGTGGCTAACATGATATGTGGTGAATTTTATGAAACTACTACTTCTCATCGACTTGATCAGGTGATATCACTTACATGGTTTTTGTATTATTAAGGTTTTACATCACTGTGCAAAATGATGTTGTTAAATGTATTATGCTCCAATACATTACATCATGTACATTATATTGTTAACTACATATGCCAAAAACATACATGAACACAAATGGCTGAATACAGTCTTCCAAACAGATTGCACAACATGCACATGGAAAAAAATTACTGTTACTGTCTATGAACGGAAAGTAATAACATACATGAGTAAACAAAAGCACAGTTGTTTACAAGAAGGCACACAAAGAATGGGGAAGACTGTTTGGTCAAAATCATAGTCGTACGTGAGAGGTGGAGGGAAACAGCATGATTAAACAACAGATTAAAGGATTTGTAATGGAGTAGGAAACTTTGAACTGGCTTATTTCTATATATATATTTTTTTTTTTAAGCATAGAATTACATTAACATAATGTTACCAGGTGTAAAAATATTCTACAACTACAAGGATAGATAATGATGTACATGTTCATGTTTCAAAATCTAGCTACAAAATGTATTGAATAGACAGCTTCCGGAATGCAGTTTCTATGAATACAAAGAGCGAATGACAACCATGCTCTATACATAATTTCTGAATGCTGTCATTCATGCTGTAGTCAGAAGCATTGCAGTAAAAGTTAAGTTCATACCATAGCAAGTGCAGATCTAGATCCAGTGTGCAAAATTAAAGTTAATATTTGAAACATCAAGTAGAAAACAAAAACAAATTCATCTTCAAACATTTGTAAAGCGTAAAGAGTAAAGCTTTTTTTTTCATAATATGAAAATCAACTATAGGACACTGACAAATATGAGTAAAGAGTGCAATAATCTCTTCATATTAAATCAATTTGAATAAGAAGCTAATCCAATTAAACCCCACATCAAACCACAGACAAATTTGAGTTAAAATGCTCGTAAACTCTATGGCTGGTGATAACTTACGATTGACTTCAAGGACCACAGTCGCAGATGCGACTCCCTCCTTATTTCTGGCTTCAATGCGGTAGACCCCATCATCTTCTGGATTGATGTCGCTCAACTCCAGCGTGAGAATGTACAGATGAACGTCGGCGTACATGCTCATCCTTCTCCTAGATGTCTCCTCGATAGGCTGGTCGTTGTGGAACCAGCAGATGGTCGGGCGGGGTGCGGCGATGAGACGGAACTCAAAGATCACCTTGTTGTTACCCTCGTCGACACGTCTGGCTTTGGCCTTGGACATGAAGGCAGGCTTGATGCCCTCTGGTTCATCAACAGTGGATTCCCTGAAGTACATGTAGCAGAAGAGCAAGAATTTAATAGATGTTAAATTTGCATCGGGATAAACAATAAAAATGTTGGTTTAACCTTAAACACCAATGTGTGTTAGCACTGTATACTCAGTACTTTTCCGAGTTCTGTGGAAAAAAACACATGCGTAACTTCAGGTGTTATTTGAACCCATGACCTTTGCAATTATAGAGCAGTGTCTTACCTACAAGACTGGAAGAATGAAAAGAGGGCTTTATGACAGAGATAAAAGTGATCAGAGGATAAATTAATTGGATTTGCTTGTCTATAACATGCGATGCACATGGTTTTTCTTTGTAAGCCTTTTGCATGTCATGCTGGGAGTCGATAAATGCTAAAAAACTTAGAAGCAAGTAAATTTAAAGAAACATCGAAGATCCAAAGAGTCCAAACAACACGTACCTTGAAAGACTCTTCCTTGATACTGGTGTGTGGCTTCCTTCAAAGCTCTCAGCATCGGACAAGTTGACTATTGATTGAAGAAAACCAAAAGTATGTCGTTAAAGAAAATAAAAATATTTTCTTTCCATTCGACAAACCTTCTTTAGCAAGATACAGAAAGTTGTTAATAAAATATAACAAAAACAAAACAAAAGAATGTTGTCAAAAAAATTCAATACCAATTCTTTCCATTTGACAATTCATCCTTTAGCAAGATACAGAAAATTTTTAATAAACCAATTGACTGTTGAGTGAAGAAAACCAAATTATGTTGTCAAAGAAAATCAATCCAAATTCTTTTCCTAATCAAAACACATCTCAAAACATATCTATTTGGGCGGAAACCATAGCCTTCAAACTTGTGGTTGTCTTGTGTATCAGCGGAGCTTTTTTTTTTTTTTTTTGCATGGAAATACATGGTGCACTAGAAATGTTCAACGTTGTTATTATTATAATTATTATTATTATTATTTGGCACTCATCTTTAGCAAATACAGAATTTGTTTTTGATAAACCAGACAAAAAAAGGGTTCAGGGTACCTTCAACGAGTAGCTCTGCACTGGTTGAAGCCATCCCAGCAATGTTCTTAGCAACGCAAGTATACTTCCCGGAATCTTCAGGGAAGACTTCCCGGATCATCAATGTTGCTATGCTGCCATCGTACTCCATCTCAAAGTCCTCCGAGAGAGGAATCTGGGTGCTCTGTCGATACCAGGCGATGGTCGGCATGGGGTTACCCTCTACTTGGCATCTCAGGGTCACTGGTTGACCGTCTTTGCACTTGCTTGTGTCTAGAGGCTCGATGAAGACAGGTGCCTCGGCTTCACCATCCAGCATTTCCTCTGTGCCAGAAAAAGTGGCTAAGGTGTTGAAAGAGCGGCAGCGCAAAGCAAGATTTGGGCGATTTTGGGGTTTTTTTGTGAGGAGAGAAAAAATAACCAAGTCATGAAATGGAGGGGAGTGGCAGTGTTTTCAGGTTTTAGTATGTTGAAATGCATTTTGCATGTAGCATGAAGAGAGTTTGTAGAAGGCCACAACCAAACGTTTACCATAGTGTGATCCCACAATACAATTCGTAATAAGAGATATTCAAAAATTGAAAGGAGGAAAAAATATGCAGAATTTTTAGGAGGACATAACAACATAAGAGCAGATGAGATGATTTGTTCAGAAAAAAAAGGAGAGAATATCGGTTCCACGAAAAAAAAAAAAACATGAAATCAAACAAGCAAATAGAGCAAAACAATGCATTTATGAGACATAAAAAACACGAAATGGATAGAAAACATGAAATGTTGCAATCAGCAAAATGCCCAAAGCAAGAAAGGAAAACCAGACAAAGATAAAAGTGAAAAAACAAACATAAACATATTTAATTTCATGACACAAATCTAAACAAAAAAGATAAATAAATTTAATAAACAACAGACTTGTACCCGCTTTTAAGTTCTTGAGAAAAGATATAAAGTGGTAAAACAACCGTTCAATTCACCTACAAGTACATGTATCACAATTTCTCCATATACTCTGATTAACTTGTCCTCTATCTGTCTTTAAATAGTGTGTACATTTCCTCAAACATTCCTTAGCGCATTTCCATTCACCACCCAAATCGATCGATAAAATTGTTAGGTTCAGTTTTGGACAACCACAAAACAATTACAAAGACTAAATAAGCATTACTTAAAATTATTTGAATCCATACATGTAGGACTCATTTTTAAGGCACTGCCGTCGATTTCACAAAATTATTCCTACATGTAACTTAAGACTAATCTTAGGACTTAGGACGAGTCCCAACCCTGCACTGTATCATGCAGACCTTCAGATTAATTAGTTAGGAAGAGTTACTCATCCTAACTCGAGATAAGACGAGTCCTAACCCTTTGTGAAATTGACAGCTGGACACTATTGGTAATTACTCAAAATAATTGTTAGTATAACAAATCCGTTTGGTAACGAGCAGAGGAGAGCTGTTGATAGCATACAAAATTGTGAGAAAAGGCTCCCTCTGAAGTAATATTTTAGTAACTTCTCACTCAAATATTAAAATACTTCAGGCCTGACGCCTTTTTAGACATCTGAAAGCACACAAATTATTGTGCAACAGAAGTGTTTATTTTTTCATTATTCTCTTGCAACTTCAATGACCAATTGAGTCCAAATTTTCACAAACTTTTTATATATTTTATGAATATGTTGGGATACACCAAGTGAGAAGACTGGTCTTTGACAATTACCAAAGGTGTCCAGCGCCTTTAAGATAATAAAGGACTTGGCGTTACAGCTGAACAAAAGCAGACAAATTCACACAAGACTGCACAAACCTGTAGTGGGCAACATGCTGATATTCTCCTGTAACTGCTCCTCAAGGCGATCTTCATACTGTTCCTCGGTCGCCAGGTAAGCTCTCGGTACCCAGCCCTCCTCTTGTGTCATCTCACTACGAGCCAGGCACCAATCCCCAGTACCCTCATCAAGAACGGTCAGTTTGTCTCCCTCACGGAGGGACATAACCTCTTCCGACTCAGCTAGGTAGTTGCCCATAGCGACGAAAATGTTCTCTGTGGTTTCTGAAATTTTACGAAAGTTGCTGTTATATATCTATTAAACTCAGTAAATGGGTCGGGCTTGCAATCTCTTGCCAATGGTAGATGAAAATCAAGCAAAACCTGGTAAATCTGATACTTGAATGTTACTCTCAACGGAAATATTGTAATCTACTTGAAAAATATAAAGCAACACGCTAGGTAATAATTACCTAATAACAAGCAGTTCTGATAAACTCTTTATAACACCAAAGGGTGTCCGCAATCACTCATTGTATTTGATATTTTTAAGTATGTTGTTGCTTAGGTTCTTGTCGTTATATTAGGGCGAGGTGCTGGTAACCTCTCATCTCTAGTGTTTTTTATTCATGGTTTGCTCCTGGTGGTTTTTGTTAATTTTAAATTGTTTACCATTTTTGTGGTTTTTAGACTGCCTTGTCTTTATTTCGTGTTGTTTTTAGAAACATTGTATTTAGTGGAAAGCGCCTTGAGGCCTGGCATTAGGCGCTATATAAATACTCTTTTATTATTTTTTTCATTACTATTATACAGGTTCGCAGAGTTATGTTTGGAATAGACCTACATGTAGTACACGTAAACATGTAGCACCTTTGAATGGTATCAACTCTATTTTAAATATATGCTCTCTGGATTTGAGAAAGTATATTTATTTAAAACAACACGAGTATAAGAATGAGGCAAAGTCCGAATAAGTGGCTACGGCTAAGGCTGTGAAGGTTGCTAGGGGTATTGCTAAGGAGATGTCAATGCATGATGATGCAGCGATCAAGACATAGACGTAGCTGTAGCCACGAATAAGAACACAGCCTAACTTCTTTGTTTTTCTCTTACCAGTTGGTCTTGTTACTTCCACTTCAATTGTTTCAGTAGTCTGCAACACAAACAGAATATTTTTTTAAATACACAACGCATTTTGTGGAAAGAAAAAAACCTGCTATTATAAAGAATCATTTATAAACATAGACATTCGCAGAATATTTATTTAGAATTTTTCCTATTAAAAAACCCCAAAACATTATTGGTTAAAAGATATACACTTTGGGATTGGTGCTTAATCAATTAGTTTGGGAGATAAAAAGTCGCTGTAAATAAAACTGATTGCTAGGATAAAATATCAGGTGTGCAAAAATAGCAAAGTAGATTTAAGTAAAACAAATAAGATTCTGCTACAAATTTGACGATCAGAATCGGAGAGAATTCAAAATGATTCAAATATCCATTTGGTGAGTTCAGTTCGAATGTTGTCTTGTACAAAACCGTGCTAAGTTTCTAGTTGTAAATTCTATTTCAATTCTTCCGAATAAAGCCAGTGTTGCTGTGTCAAATGGATTGGGAAAGCTTTTGCACAGTTACATGAAGAGTCCGTAGTTGGTAAAAATTTACAATGAAATACTTGGCGCAAGGAAACCAGTCTTTGCTGATCTGGAGGTTTATAAGAAAAATTATTAACCAAGGGACATATCAAGACTGGATTTATTAAAGGATTTGGGTACTTTTTCAAAATGTCCATAGATTTACATTAAACTTACAGGGTTTGAAGATAATGATAGTGGAAAGCTTCCCTTTAAATATTACTTACTGAGGTGCTGTAGTTGTTGAGAAATGAGTAAAACAATGTCATAAAAATACGTTTGTAAATTATTAAAATAATTTTCTTTTCATGAGCCGAAAATTATTTTCATGACACTGTTTTACTCATTTCCCAAAAACTACAGCACCTCAGCACATAATATTTTCAGGGAAGCTTTCTACTATCATTATCTTCAAACTGTGTAAGTTTAGTGTAAATCTGTGGACATTGTGTTTTTTGTCCTACAAAAGTTACATACCCCCTTTAAGAAGTATTTAAATTGAGCATTTACTAGTGATAAACAGAGGAATGGTACCACAGACCCCTCATGGAGTACTGTACAGTAAATCTCATGTTGTATTTGATACCATGACTACATTATAGCGGCGAATATTCACCTTCTTTGTGACGACAACTGTTTCAGTAATTTCAGTCACTTCAACCACTTCAGGTTTCTGTTCCTCTGGAACGGGAACAGCTTCTTCAGTCTGCAACAAAACAATCAAAATAATTGAAGATAAAAAGCACTTTGTTGTTTCGATTGAGTAGATTCATTCCTACCTCCACATACACTTGTAAAATGTTTTTTGTAAAGCTCAATGTATAAACCATGAAAATTGTACAAACTATGTGGAAATGTTTTTGAGAAAACTCCAGATAATGATTTGCTGCGGATTCTGTCCAAGTTTATACATACACTAATTAACAAATAAACAATGTATAAACAAAGTTCAATAATATTGTTCATAATGATTTTGGGTTAAAAACAAAAGGAAATAACTTACTAGAGCAGAATTTGAGCTGGATTAGTTACCGGCGCCGTGCCAACTGAGCTATCTAGCCCTTAGTTGACAGTCTCCCTAATGAAATGTTCTTGAAAGGGCAGATTTGCAGATGGGAATTTTTTTTCAGGAGAAGCGCTTGTATCAAGTTTGCTAACAGAAAGTGATGTAATTAAAACATTTATTTTTCTATTTATTAAAAAGAGTGGGCAATAATGTTTGTGCTTCTCAATAAACAGATGTTTCTTCAAACCTCCTGTGAAGTACTCTCCAGTAAACAGTACCCTTATAAGAATCAGTCCTGTCGGGTTGTCAGTAATAAAACGTTACAAGTGTACCAATATAGTAATAATAACAAATAATAATAACAAATTCTTATATAGCGCATTTCACATTAGTCCCCTGGTCATTGGGCCAATAAACATCCCTTTAAGGAGTATACAGCCCCGAGCTGCCGTGGCGCTCCGAAAGCTTTTTCATTCACAATATCAACCTCTACCCTCGCAGGTACCCATTTATACCCCTGGGTGAAGAGAAGCAATTATAGTAAAGTATCTTGCTCAATGACACAAGTGTCACGACCGGGATTCGAACCCACACTCCGGCGACTTAGCACCAGTACTAGTACACCTACCACTTCTGGGACTTCTTCAACCACAGGCACTACAGTAACTGTCTCAGGTTTCTCTGGAACCTCCACATCCTCCTTGGGTAGCTCCTCAATCTTAGGAGCCTCTTTCACCTCCTCGGAGACGGTGGGTTGGACTGGCTTCTCTTCCACTGGGATTTCCTCCTGCGGCATGATTTCAAACTCTACAGGAAGCACCTCCTCATCTTGGATGAACTCTGTGGTCATGGTGACTGTCTTGCGAGTGGTTAACACCTCAACTTCGGTGTCGACTTCAGTGGAGTCTTCCTCTGCAATGAAAAAAAAAATTATACAAACTTTAATTTACAATAATTACTGAGTAGGTAGGATTTGAAGCTTTGCATGGTGGAAATACGATGTAGTAAAGGTTTGCAATAACATCATGTAATGATATCTTCTACCGACTAAATGAGTTGGGGTGGTTTTGAATGGGAGTTGAGTTGGACATGGGAGTTGAAACCAACTGTTCTCTTCAGAACCACCCCAACTCATTTAGAGATTATCATTACAAGGTGCTACCGCAAACCTTTACCATACAACGACTGAGTTTTTTTGTTTTTTTTAAGCAATATACATGCAGTATTGGGCACTTGGTTTAGTGATATTATCTGACCAGAAACCATTTTTGAGAAAAACAGTAATTTGAAACAGCAAAATTAACGCTGATAACACAGCATAAAAATAGCTACATTCATGCAAGGTTAATTAAATGTGGACAAGTTGAAGTTTTTGTAAATTTCATTTTGACACAATTTTGTAGAAAGCAATGTTCACTACTGACACAAAATACAAATCCAACTTGACAACACTCATTCACAGCAAAGGATTGGCATCAACTGACCAACTGACCTGGAGAAGTTTCTTTGCTAAGCAAAACTTGAGTTGGACACCAGCCCAACAATGCAAACTTAATTTAATTAGGGCCGGTAACTTGATTTTGCTAAAAATACTATCCTGTGTATAGCGAGTTTTTGTGCTAAACTTTTGAAGTTTTTTTTCACATTTTTAACATGAACCACGCTTTAGAAGCAAATCGTTTAAAGAGCAACTACCACTTGTAATATATTCCGTTTAAAAAATATGCCTCATCTTTGCTGTCTTATTTTCTGGTGTGAGATGCCAAGATCCATGTGAAGGTAATCCCCTTAAAATGGTCACCAAAATCTAGGATTATACACAAGACAAAAACTGGACAATAAGAGACTTTTAAACACTAGGTGGCAGCAGACTTACCAGGTAAATGTCCATTGTTTACGTAGTTCTGAGCATGCGCATTGCCAAGAACAATGGATTTTACCTGGTAAGTCTGCTGCCACCAAGCGTCCGAAAGTCCCCTATTGCTAAGTTTGGGACCGAAATCTGCTTATCCAACTTTTGGGGAAAGTGTTCCTCAAGCCTTACCAATCTCCTTTGTTATATCTGAAGTAAAATTTGTTAACCAAACATTTGAAATAATTTAAACACAAATTCTTCGTGGCACATTGTACTATGATTTTACCCAGCTGGATTGCTTGTTATCGGCAAATGGAGACAGAAACTTGAGTTATTCAGGTATTTCAATACAATACAAGGTTACAGGGAAAACTTCAGCAGGGTCATGCGAATTGAATCAGTGTTAACAAAATTAAATAAAACAGGATTACTGTTAAAACAATTAAAATGTGAAAACACATTGACGAAAATGTACATGTACACAGCAACCCTTGTGACAGTCCTTTCTATTAACCCACATGATTTGAAACCTTAGTTTAGTTTATCAACAAAAGGATTCCTGGAAATTATACTCTTTTTATTGATGTGCAAACATCACTCTAAATTGGAGGAGTTGAAACTACAGTGTAGGACCGAGGCTATGAGAGTAGCTTCAATTTCAGTTCTTATATTGTACTTTATTGAATTCTATTATTTGTTACAAATCCATATGGAATAATTTCGAGTGTAACCTAGTACAGTACTATTTATGTTGAGAAACTTAACAGACATCTTACTGAAGTTTTGATAGGTCAAATTCTGAGTCTTTGATTAACATGTGACTAGGGATAAAACAGCTGGGGAAAACATTCCTTTAAAAGGGCATTACAATAAGCACTTCCAAAGCGTACTATTAATTCCGCAAAATCTGTTTCAAATGTTCCTCTTTGTTCAAGCGCCTTGAGAAACTTATCGGTAAGAACATATGCTATACAAGACTTTGGCATTGTTAATATAATTGTTTTAAATGTTGTATGTATCAAGCCTAATCCATACTTCAGTTGAAGTGCGAAAATGTAGCAATTTTTTTCCCATGCATGACAATTGGAGAACAGGGCAAAGTACACTTCATGAACATTTACTTTGCCTATGCGTAACCACACATTTATTTTCTGGGCGGGGGGGGGGGGGGGACACACCTATTTAATGCAACAAAGCATTCATTTGTGCACTTTCTTCACTCTTATTTGGGGGCAAGAGGGGGGTGGGGACAAGGGTTCTGAAAGGAGACTCTTACCCCCGGCACACCTGCGCTTATGCTACTGCACTCTGAATTTGCTTTGCAAGTGAAGTAGGACCCCGTCTTTAGAAACTCTATGTTTTGAACTACTCATGATAAGTACAAAGATCGTACGAGATAGCACCTCAAGTTTGATTGTGTTTGAGATTTTGACTGCAAGACATGCAACTTGTTACAAATATCCATGCTATCATGCTGGAGGTAGAATTTCAAAAATAATCCAACCTCTGACGATAAGTTTAGCTGAACAGGTAGCAACGCCGGCAGGATTTGAAGCCTTGCATGTAATTTTGCCCCCATCCTCGGGGAAGCATTCCTCCAAGATCAGCTCACAGAAGTTGCCTTCGATGGTGATCTTGAACTCGGGGGCCTCCCGAAGGTTAACCCCGTCCCTCAGCCATGTTATTTCTGGTGTGGGGACACCCTTGATGACCGCTGTGAACCGTGCACTGTCTCCATCTTTCACAATTATTGTCACAATTGGTTGGATGAAGGATGGCGGCAAAAGTTCCTCTGGTGCGTGTTTATCGACCTGAAGTGCCAGCTCAAGCTCCTGTAGAGGACGTGTATCCTTCACATCCAGACCCAGCGTCGTTGTTTCCCGTGTTTCTGGGCGAGGTTTCGCCTCCATTGTGATGGAGGACTTCTCTACAGTTGGCTTTTGAGGCTTCTTAGTGTCTATCTCAAGTTGTATTAGTTCTGGTTTTGGGGCTTCCCTCTGAAGTTCAATCTCAGATTTCTCAAGGACTTGTTCTTCTGGTTGCTTTTTGATCTCTGTTATATTAATATTAATCTCCATCAGTTTTTATAATATTTGTTACCCGAAATGCACAAGAGGAAACCAATTCTAACTTTTTGCAATAAAGAACAATATTGAGAAAGATCAAATATCATGCGATAATACACATCCAAGAGAATAAAGATAACAAATTATTATAAAAAATAAAGATAAAATAACAAGAAAAAATGAACAATTTGAACATTATTCAACAAATGATAGTGAGAGTAACAATGGAATTGTTATAAACAATGCAATCAAGCTTACCTTCCACAAAGAGCATTGCCGTGCATGTATCTTCCCCTCTCGTGTTGACAGCCTTGCACATGTATTCTCCCTCATCCTCAGGAATGACCTCTGGTAAGGTCAGAGTGCAAACACCATCATCAGTAGAGGTCACCTCATACTCTGGCTCATCCTTGATCTCAGACCCATCCACGTACCATTTCACTTCTGGCATTGGCTTGGCAAAGACAACAGCGGTGAAGCGTGCCATATCTCCATCAGCCACGCTCAGGGTATCGATCGTCTTGGTGAAGCGTGGGGGGATGAGGTCCGCAAGCTCCTCCTTGGGAAGCTCTTGGTAATCCGCCTCCAAGAGGATCTCCTTGGGAGTCTTCTCTGGAAGGATCTCAACAGGGATGATGTTGGATTCCTCTTGCTCTGGGAGGGGCTTCTGATCAGCCAGAAGAACCTCCGGTTGGGGCACTTCCTTGACAGGCTTCTCTTCGTCGATCTTCTCCTTAGGCGAAGTGGGCAAATCTAAATTTGTATAAAAGTTTTAATACGATGTTATTATTTGTGAATGATGCTAGCAGTGGATAGTTGTTAGAGAACTTTTACCAAAACCACAATAGAGAAAGGGATCATCAGAGAGTGTCAGTTTTAAAAGCAGTCAGATGCATGGGTCTAAAAAGCCATTTATGCACCCTTTTTTCCCAAATAAAATCAAACTTGTTACAAAACAAGATATTAAGATCCCACTGATGTAAGCTTTTTGTGTGGAGTTTCAATCACTTCAAGTTTATTGCTTACAAATGGCTCTCAATACGGTTGTGGAAATTGATTTAAAATTAAAAAACAAACAACTATTTGGCTTTGACAAAGCTTTTTGAAATGACACCAGTGTGGAAATAACTGTACTTTAATGTACAGCTTTCAATGACACATTGTGGAGATGCTGAATGAAATGAAATGTTAATAGTTGATCAAGAGAGAATCGTAGACAAGATTGGTATAAGTCACATCATTGGCAGGCAGTGTAGAGCTTCATTGCAGATGTAGCATTGTGCAGTTTGTGAGAGCTGAGGATATGTCACCCACCAAAATATGATTATTCAAAGAGATATGCGATGACCTTGGACAAAGAAGAATCATCTAGACCTCAAGACCCAATGACACCAGATATTTACATGACTTCTCTGACATGTTTTTGTTTCTTTTTTAAATACCTTTTTACAAAGGAAAATAATTTGGCATAAAAGAAGAAAACTTTAAAATATTTGATGTGCAAACTTTACACTTCAGCGTTTTGAATTATTGTTTCTCCTGGCTTACACCTTCTTTTACATTATATTTTATTTTAACATTAAGTAGACAACCAGCATCAATGAACAGTTGATAAGTTAAACACAAATCCGCAAAAAATCCTACGAATTGTCTCCCTTTACTAAATTGAAATTAGAATGGTTCGGACTAGAGTAGCATAGTTCATAAAGATGTTCAATATGGTTTAATTGAATGAAACAAAACTAAACAAACAAACAAAATGTGTTAAGTTCTGTAAAGGACAGCAGATAATAAGAAAGAACTTTTAAATAATTCTTCAATCTGTGGTGATAAGTAAGGCAGCATGAATGACTTTTATAGATTGAAGTCAGTAAGCAATACCAATGCAAGTAGAATTCTGAGACTTTGCACTGTGAACTAGAAAGGTTTCCATATTTCAGTAGTACTGATGCTGCTGAAAATAGGTGATGCTGTAAATTCTAACTCTAAAAGAGGTACAAACAGACATGAACGTTTTTTGGTTTTTTTTTCCATCTGTGAAGGCTTCAACAATCAGTAACTCGTTTACTAAAAGTATCTCAGAATTAAGCATCGCCCATGAAATACCACACTACTTGCAACGCACTAAAATGTGTACAGCCTCATCACATTTAATCGCTTCTGCTTTTCACTGAGTTTAACAAATGCTGATTAAAACAGTGGAAGTAGCTAAGACTTTGCATTGAAACTGTTTATTGCTAGGCAAATATTCAGCTATTAAGCTGCTTTTATTGTAGTGATAATTTGTATAGGACTAACATGCTTTCACTAGAACTATCTAATAAAACTAATGAAGCATAGCAATGGTAAATGAGAAAAGATTAGAAAAACAAAAAACATTCACACATGGACTTGGTCATTAATGAGAAGCCTGATTTCTTTTAACAACATTCACAGCTACAATGTTAGTTACTACATGTACGTTCTGTTAGCAAACTAACAAAACTCATCACGTCAAACCTTCATTGGTGGCATGCAATGATCCGGACACAGGCAAGACATCTGAGGAATGAGGAACATGCTCCGTCTCTGGATTCTCTGTCAGGAAGCAGTCCTCAGTGGTTCCAGCTATACACAAATCAGGTTCGACTGCAGCCTGGTCTTCTTCTGTTGTTTGGTTAGGAGGGAGATTGCCTGACTCCCAAGCAACCTGCTCCAAGACATCTGGTAAGAGCTCATTCTGGTTGTTGTTTTCTTTATTCTGTTTGTCTTCAAAGCTTATCTTGTTATCTTCAGGAGAGACAGGAAATTTTTCTAAAGGTTCTGTAGGCAGAAGTAGGTCTGTTGGAGGTTCAACAAGAGCCTGGCCTATGGTGCACAGTTTACTTTCAAACACCATTGACTGGGGAGCATCTTCATACTTGGCGTACACCAGCTGTTGCTTTCCATCTTCGCTAACAAAACAGGAGTTCCACTTAGGATCATCAGCGCTGGCGTAACTTGACCCGGGATTGATTGGAGTTGATTCCAGAGGTGATTCTTGGTCCACCTGGACTTGATCAGCTTCAATGTTAGAGTCAGAGTCTGAAATAACTGTGGAAGAATCGATCATGTCAACTGCCTCGTCCCTTTTTTTCTCAGGTGGTGTTGGGTCCTTTCTGCTGTTGTCCTTGGAATCTGTTTTTTGAGAATCAGATTCACTGTCACTTGAATCTTTAGAATCTGAACTTTTATCAGATGAATCACTTCTATCAGATGAACCACTTTCACCAGATGTCCCAGTTTCCCCTTCTTCATCCAAGACCTCAACACTAAGATACGCCTTGCAGAGTTTCTCTCCTTGCGCACTTCTGGCCTCCACTCTGTACTCCCCTTCATTATCAGGAGTCACTTCATGGATGACCAGCTCTGTGTAGCAGTCCTCATAAATCATGGTGTTGATGTCATAAACCTCATCATCTTCATCAATCTCTTTACCATCCTTAAACCACACAAAATTGGGGGATGGGTTACCCTTGGCGTAACACTGTAGCATTGCGGCATCACCCTCAAGAACAGTGATGTCTTGAAGCTCCTTGGTGAAACAAGGAGCACACAGAGAGGGTTCTAAATCATTTATTAAAGCTGCCTTTGTTGGAGACCAAAATGAAGGTAGGCGTTCTTCACGGACTAGAGATCCTTGATCACTGAAATCACTTACTGGTAATAAGTTAGTGAGTTCCACATCAGGTTTAGGTTCTTTAACATCAGGGATTATTCTTTCAGGAGAATCCATAGATTCATAATCTCCCTCCTCACTGCTGCTTGATAATACTGCCCGTGTTTGCTCATGTTTCTGATCAGGTTCAGGGACTATGACTTCCAAACAAGGCTCATCATCATCATCAGTAGTCTGACTAACATCAGAGATTATTCTTTCAGGAGAATCCATAGACTCATACTCTCCCTCCTCACTGCTGCTTGATGGTATTTCCTGTGCTTGCTCATGTTTCTGATCAGGCTCAGCGACTACGACTTCCAAACAAGGCTCCTCTTCAGTAGTCTGACTGACTTTGACTACAACTGAATCATTTATAGCATCAACAGTGATGTCCTCTTGCCCAATAGCTGGTGATTCCACATCACTACCATCACTAGTGGACGGGAACAAAGTGACAGGTTCAATACCAGTGCCTGGTTGTGAAATCCGTATTTGTCGTCTTCTCTCTGGTGACGTCACTGACTGCAGGGCATTTCTAGGGGCACACTCTAGGAATACCTCCACGACTCTTGGATTTGGAGATTCTGTATTTACATTAAGTGTCAAAGAGCTGGACTTATGGTTATTTTCATGTGATGATGTGGGTACATTGAGTTTGATGTGTAGCGGAATGTAGCTCTGTCCAACTTCACCGGGTAATCGGAAACTTCTTATATCGTTGTCAATTTTTCCGTCGCTATCTTCAGAAGATGAGCTACTTCCGGATGAAGTCTCCCTCCTGGTTTTGATATGAAAGACAATCTCCTCAGATTCAACAGATGATACTTCTTGAGTCAAAACCTGTTTAACTGAGACCTTCTCAATCGTCTGCTGGAATACCGATGTTTCATAGATCGCAATAGGCTTGTTACTTCCTGATGATAAGTCTGAATCAGAGTCAGAAGATCTGATGTGGACTTCTTTGTAAGAAATAACCTCAAATTCAGAGGAAGTTGGTTCTGCTGTCTTTGGTTCAGCCTCTAGAAATTTGTGGAATACTTCGGGCAGTTCTTTCTGAGTACTTGAAAGAGTTTGATGTATGTATTCTTCTGTTTTCTTATCACTTTCATCCTCAGAAGATGAAGAACTTGTTGGGAAGTCTTCAGAGTGATCAATATTTCTGTCTTCATTATCGAAAGAATCTGCCCTTTTCCCTCCTTTCAAGTGAATATTAATATTTTGTTCTGGGTACCTAGGACCAACCCATTCCAGATACGTCTGTATGACCGTAGGAGTACCCTCTTCATTCTCATGGGAGGATGCAGGGCTAAATTCTTTCCCGTTTGTGAATTCACCTCTTGGTTCATCAGACGAATGCTCGTCATCGCTTGAAGCAGTTGGACTAGATATCGATGGAGATTCACTGTCCTGGTTCACATCCAAGTTCTCTCCATCATCAGATGAAACCTGAGGGCTTAAAGGATCTTTTTTAAGATCTGTATCAGTGTCACTTTCCGTCTTTGAGCCTCCAGATGACAATGAGTAACTTTTGCTCTTTTCTAGATAGACTTCTGTTATATAAGGAGCTGCAGCGGGATCCTCCTCAGAATTCTCATCTGAAGAAACTCCAGACCTCTTTGCATCTGCTTTATCCTCACCAATCTTTTCATCGGCATCTTCAGCATTTGAGTCTGATGATCTTCTTTCTCCAGATTGACAATGACCATCGTTATTGACTTCATGATAAGATACTTCTGAGTTTGAATCAGACCCATTATCCGGTGGCAGCTCCTCAACAGGTTTCTGCATTGCAGCATTGACTTCAATGTCACTTGTTGCCCCTGAATCAGAGCTGCTGTCTTGCTGTATCTTTGGCAGCGAGATGCTTCCAGAAGATACAGGATTGCCGGGGAGAATGTACTCATTTTCAGTTGTACTGGAGGAGGAGGAGGAGGAGGAAGAAGATGATGAAGAGGAGGAGGTCGACCTAGACCTTACACTTCCGCCTCTGTCGTTATTATCATCTCGATCATCTACCTCTATCTCTTCATCAGACCCATGTGATGAAGATGAACTTGATTTTCCCAATGATGGCCTTCTCATCTCAATCTGAACACTTTCTGCCTCGATCTTTTCTTCCATTTCAACTTCCTCCTGTTTGACTTTGGAGACAGAGTCGAGTGAGCGCTTTGGTGGTTTCCATTCTTCTAACTCATCATAGATGAAGGGTTTCTTCAGGGGAGATGACAAACGCTTTGGTTTAACTTCCTCCTCTGCAGGAAGGAAATTTAGTGCAAAGAAAAATACAAAAACAAAAGCATGCAATAAATCAAAATGGTAAGTTAAATTGGCAAACAACATGCAAAACTAATTCTTAGACCTGCAGTCAAGGCTTTGATAAAATAACAAATATAATTAAGAAAATGTTGTTTATTAATAATGCTCAGGTTATCAAACTGAAATGTATTTTCGAAACATGCAAACTGTTAAATTAGAAAGAATGCTTAATCCAACAAAAATACTAATCGGTTAAATTTAAATAAATCATCATAATAGAGCATTTTAAAATGATGTTAATGGTGAGTACGCTAATCTGAATCAAATTTAAGTTATCTGACTGATAAATGAGTTAACATTTTGGCATGATAAAGTATAGTTAGGACAATGAAAAATAAATCAATTTTACCAAAATATTTAAGTTCCTAATGTGCTGTAATTGAATTATTAAGTTAATAATATTATTATTGGGGAAATGTAATGCTTTCGTTTTTTAAATAATATTAAAAAACATTTTCGGTTAGAATTGAGTTAGAGTTTGATTACTCTCATCCCTAAAACTATAAGTAGAAGAATTATGAATGTTATAAAAGTGGTCAAACTATGTGTAATGTTTGTACATTCTACCCTAAGGTACATGAATAACTATGTTTGTTGAAGTTTGTCTCTGCACTTTCACATGAGGAATTAAAAAAAATTATTTCCCCTTTTTCACTTTTCCATCACATATTTCACAGTGATGTTTCAGAAAGCAACAAGTTAAAAAGGAAAGTTTGTGAGTAGTAAAGACACATCACATACTGTTAGAAGCCACCTTTGGGTTCTATTGGATGGGTAGATTTAAAGCATTACTCTGGCTTTGTCTCATAACATATCTGCCCTGAGCCAAAGCCATAACCAAATAAAGCCAATAACCTCAGCCAAGATGTGCCTCACATCTGAGATTAACTGGTACATACAAAACAGTGTTTTGTCAAAAGTGGGGTTTTGTCATTACTCTCATGGTGCATAACAAACACAGACACAATGTGTCTTTCCTTTCTAGTTTTCTATTGTGACACTACAATCTAATGAGAGAGATGATTGAATATTAGTGTGTTAGCCAACCTTCAACAATCAGTTCAGCCGTTGCACTATCCAGTCCCAAAATGCTCTTTGCAGTGCACGTGTATATTCCTTCATCCCCCTTCGTAACATCAGTAATAATTAAAGAATAACTGCAACCGGTGCTGGCGACACTGTTCATCCTCGGGTCGTTGACCCCTTTTTCATCTTTAAACCATGTTACATTTGGTGGTGGATTTCCAGTGACTTTTACCTCAAAGCATGCAACACCATTCACTATCGCCCTACAGTCCTGTGGAGGTTTTACAATATCTGGCTCTTCACATTCTTCAATTTCATACACAAATACCTTAACTGGAGTTGAACTCTTGCTACAGACATCCTCAAGCAGCCCCTCTTCAGGATCTTTTGATTCAACCTTGATTCCAACCTGACCTTCATCATCTGATGAAACTGATAACTGATTGTTGCCATCTTCTTCATTGTCAGTGCTTTCATATTCTAGAGATGAGATAAGATCTTCTGAGGAGGATATGTGTTCTCGCCAAGAACCACCGGGAGAAGTGACAGTGATCATTGGTGGTATTTCTACACCATCATCAACATCCAAACTATCTGAACATTTGAGTTTTAGCTTTGGTCTTTTCTCTGTAGTGACTTCATCAGCATCAGGAACCGACACATAAACATCACATGTTTTGAGAGCAGTAACTGCATCCTCCTGTGGTAAATCAATACCAGATTTAGAGTTTTCATCATCATCATCATCAGAGGCTTCGATACTTGACTTCTCACCTTCCCCTTTAGCCAACTCACCTGAATCTTTGTCGCTACAAGACTTATTTTCTTCACCATCAGCCTCATCCCGCACTGAATTTTCTTCTATATCACTTGACTCGTCAGATTCATCACCCTCAGATTGATCTTCTTCTGAGCCAACATCTACCCTTTCTTCTTCCCTGTTCATCAAAGTCCCATTAATTTTTCCAGATGGAGACCCAACTCCTTTCAAATCAACCACAATCGCAACCTCTTCATTCTTGCTCTTAATATCTTCCTTCTCTAAATCAGCTTCAAGTGTTTCAATGCTTGAAACGTCATCCGTCAAAATATCATTTGCCAAATTGCCAGGGCCAACCTGTACTTGTTCTGGGGAGCTGCTGCTAAACTCATCCGCTGAATAATAAGATGAAATTGACTTCAGTGAACTTCTTAGGGTTGACTTCTTAACAGGAGGGGATTGTGTCTGTGGTGCAGGGGACTGTGCAGTTATGGAACTAGCATAAGGTGCGTTAGTGGATTGTGCACAAAACTCATCCTCCTCAACAGCATACATGAGAGACAGTGCTTTCAGAGACTTGGTTTTTCTGAAAGGGGTTGGTGCTTGAGATTCTTCCGTGTCAATAATGCCATCATTTTTTGGTTTGAACGGTGTGGAAGCATTCAGGGCACTTTTTGTTTCATCTAAGGGAGAATCTCTTCCAAATTTGTCAGAATGTGATTGGTTTGACGGCTCGTCAACATTGAAATCTCTGGTTAGTTTTGGTTTGCAGGTTAATTTGTCCACTTTCATAGGGCACACTTTGTCAACAACATCAGATGAGTTCTGAACAGAGGGTTGTGGTGTTGGAATATCACCCTTTCCTTCACTTCTGATATCTGGGAAAACCTGTTTCAGTTCAGGCACCGATTTGACAGTTTTAGAAGAGGGTTGCTGCTTACTCAAGAGCTTTTCAGAGTCAGGAACGCTGGGAATCACATGGGTTGCTGAAACCTCTGTAAGTTTGCTTTTGGTTATTTCAGCCCCTTCTGTGGAGTTAAAGTGGGTTAGAGTGAGGGATATTAATGGTGTTAGTGCTTAGGTCCTTACGGATGAATGTGTTAGCTAAATCTAAGATTACTCGATGAGTTAGTCATGACGTCCTGGTGAACTCCACCATTTAAAACTCCTAATATATCCCACCACCCAATAACAGTGCCAATGAAAAAGATTCAAAATATTGAGTATCAATGAGTATACTCTTTAATCAAAATTGATGTCCCAGTTCCTGCTGAAATACCTCATCTGACCAAACCAGCCTTATATTTTGATTAAAATTTCAACTTCATTCAACTTAGAAAAGGGCATTCAAGTTCCATAAAACAATTTTGTTTAAAGAGTATTGACTAAGCTTTTGACTCAGTGCTCCTTCTTAGCAACTATGGTTTGCCTGTTCGTGAAGATGAGAATTGCTTTATCGAAAATGTCAACAACTTGAAGCATGTTCCATAATAGGATGTTTGAAATTTAGGCTTACCAGGTATTTTTTTTACACTGTATTTTGTGCACACACTCCTGCTGATGCATGCACACACTTACCAACCTTTATATAACAGTGTAAGCGGCTGCAATATACACACAAGTTGTGTTGTACTTTTATGTGCATTTTATAACACCATGAATAAACTCTACAGGTATCTGTGTCAAATCTGTGTAGGAGGCTATTATGATAAATGTGGATTAAACATTACCTAAAACACAAGTTGTTGAGTATTTATTAAAATAAACAGTAACTTGAGAAATGTTACAATGCTGTTACCAACACCAGTTAGAATTCCTGACAACCAAACAAAATAGGGGTTTGTGATAATACGGTGTTAAAGCACTCAAAGAACTGAGCAACATACCTGAGACATTGAGAGTTGCTAGACAGGTTGTAACACCCACTGGATTGGATGCCTTGCATATATATTCACCAGAGTCTTCAGAGAACACCTCCGAGATCTCCAGAGTGCAAATCTTGCCATCAAAGACAATTGCAAACTCAGGAGCGTCCTGAAAATAAAGAAAGGTTTCATTGAAGTTTTGACTTAAACATTTGAACAGAATTTCCAAAACTAATTACACTTGCAGAGAGATCTCACTTTTAAACTTGATTGGGACTTTACAATAATTCTCCACAGTTCTGCCGAGTTAATTAACCACAGTTGATGATGTAATTGTTTATTTCACTTTTGAAATCATGGAAAAAAGAAGAACTTTCTTTTTTTATTTGTTCATGTAGTTTCATCAAAAGATCTGTTTTTATTTTGTTTTCACAGATGCAGGTTTAATGTGAGTCACAAAATGTACTTCTGACAGAGACAAATATTCACTCAACGAAAAAACCCACTATATTTCCTACCTGTAGAAGTTCTTTGGAGTGGTACCATGTTATCTCAATGGGTTGCGATCCAATCACATGGGCCTCAAACACCGCCTTATCGCCTTCCACGACCTCGAGGCTCAAGATGGGTTCTACAAACTCTGGGGGCATCAAGGTGATTTCAATCTCTACATCTTCAGGTTGTTTCTCTACGGGCATGATCACCTCCACCTCCACCGTCTCTTCGCTCTCTTTCTCAACAGTGACTTCCTCAATCTCAACCACAGTTTTGGTGTCTCCTTGAAGATTAAAAGAACAGAAAGCCTTTAGATACAGGTGACTTTTAAGGCAAACGTAACTTCACTTTAAATTCTTTTTTAGTTGGTGTAGACTGTTTGGAAGGATTTAATATCTTTACAATGCTTTGCATTGTGTCATCTTAAATGTAGCATGTACAAATTTCTGCAAAAATAAATTCTGTAGTTTCTTAGAAATTGCCCGATTTAACCACTTAACCACCACGGATGACAAGTAAACACGCCAATTTTTTCTGGCCTGGCCTACCACAAATGTTTTTTTTTTACAACTTTACAGCCCCCTCAAATTGTTGCCATCAGTTTGACAGCTGATGTGAAAATCCACCCGTACATTCCATTTGGTAGCATGCACAGGCATGTATCTAACGTGTTACATGTATGCGCCATTTCACCCATACAAACAGTAACAGAGATTCTGGAAATCATACTGGTAATTCCCCCGAGGCTGCCACTATTGTTTAACACTGTATTCAGCTTTATGGGCTGTAAGACCAAGAGTTATGAGATTCCAATGTGCCATAGCAGACAATGGGCAGTGGCTTACGGCCAAGGTTTTGCAATTCACAGTGGGCTCCTACGTATAAGTTTGCTTAATACAATACAGCACATTCCATAACCATTTTTTCTTTTTGTCATGTCAGGGTTTCAAAGTTAAGTAATTCCATCAGACAAAACCGACCCAAAGTGGTTCAAAAAATCATTTGGAATTCCATTTAGTGTTATCGAATCTCACTTTCAATAGATGTGCCAACCAATTGCTTCATGCATACTGCAAAGACAGTGTAATTGCATTATTTTAGCATTTAAGTGCACTGCTGAGCATAAAGATTTATAGGTAATTTGGTTCAGCTCATTTGTTGCTTAGAACTGAGTAGCTTGGTAGATTAGCGTCATTCTGCCGTTTTCCAATTTAAAAAAAAGTATATTGATGGGTAATGCACACAACACTTCATTATTATAATATTTTGCAGTAAGTTTTGTTTGGTTCCACTAGAGTTTGTCAGTCTCTCACACAATGAATACATTCACAATCACAGACTTTCACAAAAACACTCATGCTGGGACACACATTACTTTCTAAATCAGCTTACTAATACAGGAAACCAGGTATGACAACATGCAAAACTAAATCAGTGGTACTACAGTTTATGATAAACATACTGTTAACTTACACAATGGTAATCACGGAACAAAAGAACAAGTACAAAATCGATTTATAACTTTAAAATGTGCAGGCAATTAATGTAGCAAGCAACAATGATTCGCGTTCCTTTGGTATTTTGAGTCATTTCACTTTTAAAATGAGGAAACACAGTTTAAAGTATATGAATATCAAAGTAATAAGTATTTCACAACACACATGCATCAGTACCTTGCAAAAACAGGCGGCCCTGCTAATATCTGCATGCATTACTGATTATAAAAATGGAATACAATACCAGTTGTGATGATGAGTTGAGCCACTGTTGTTGCTCGCCCGAGAGGGTTCACTGCCTCGCACATGAACGTCCCAACATCATCCTCAGTAACCTCAGTGATGAACAACTCACTCACACCATCATTGTAATTAATGACAATGTACCTTTCCCCACGGAGTACATCTCCATTATGATACCATTTAAGAGTTGGAGCAGGCACACCAGTCACCTGGCACTCAAACCGTACTTCCTCGGTGAGGGTCGTCTCAACTGTTGTTACCTCCCGGATGAACACTGGGCCTTCTCTGTAAACCTCAGTAGTGACTTCATGTGTGGTTTCCCGAATTGTACCATCTGAAACGACCTCAGTAGTGATCTCCTTTATAATTTCATGGCTGATCTTGTCAGCTGTAACCTCAGCAGCGAGATTTGGGACCTCAAACTCAAACTGGGTTGGGCCTTCTTCGTACATCTCAGTAGTGACTTCACGCGTGATTTCCCGGCTTACCCCACCTGAAATGTCCTCAGTGGTGACCTCCTTTATAATTTCACGGCTGATCTTGTCAGCTGTCACCTCAGCAGCAAAGTTTGGGATCTCAAACTCAAACTGGCTTGGGGTTTCAATTCTGCTATCCACCTCTGTGTGGACAGTTGTTGTCGTCTTTCGTCTGATTTCAACTTCTTGCATTTCATCTTGCGGTTTTTCTACTGTGAATTCAATTTCTTGGGGCATTTCTTCTCTCTTCGTAATCGTCACCTGAGAAGTAGCAACCTCTTCAGGTCTATCAAGAACTATTTCTATTTCACCCAAGTCCTGAGTAATATCCCGTTGAACCTCTGTGCGCATGATTTCAGTTTTGCGTGGTTGAAGAGATAAGCTGACTTCAGATGTTTCTTCAGGTTTCTCCACCTTGAATTGTATCTCTTGGAAATCTTGAGGCTGATCTCTTTCTATATCAATTGTAGAGATTTCCCTCCTTTCTTTCATTGTGATTTCAACCTCTGATGTCTCCTCAGGTTTTTCCATGACAATTTGAACTTCTTGCAGCTCTTGTGGAATATCTCTTATGACCTCAGTAACTGACACCTCTTGTGTTATTTCCTTGACATAGACTTCCTCTGGTTGCTGCACAATTTCTGTTGTGATGACCTCAGTCTTCTTTGGTTGCTTCTTTAGTGTCACTTCAGTGGTCTCTTCAGGCTTCTCCACAACAAACTGCACCTCCTGTAGCTGCTCTGGTGCCTCTCTCTCAATCACTACTTCAGAGACTTCAGTTCTAGGTTTTATTGAGATCTCAACATCAGTTGTCTCTGTCTCCAAAGGTTTTATTGTTGCAACTTGGATCACCTCGACTTCTTCAGTATCCATTTTCAAAGTTTCAACCTCAGTTTGTTCAACTTCTTGAAGTGGAGCTTAAAAAGGAAAAGAAAAGAAGGATGGTTTAAAAAAAAATTAAATTGTCAATGATTTTATTTTATTACTTCAATACTTAAGTTTGATTAATATTTTGGAGAAAAAAAAATAGAGGGGTTGTTATAAAGTCAACTTACCATCAACAATGAGCTCAGCAAATGAAGAAACTACACCTTGGATGTTTGTTGCTCGACATTCAAACTCTGTATCATCTTTCTCAGTGACACTAGCAATCATAAGAGTACTTCTTCCCTTCTCGAAATCAGTCATGATGGTGTACTGCTGACTTGGGGTTACTTCAACTCCATTTCTGAACCACTGAACAGTTGGTTGTGGTGATCCTTCAACTTCACAGACCAGCTCAGCTGGCTGGCCTAAGTGCACTTCAAGGTCAACAAGTTCTTGCACAACCTGTGGGGCTATTTCAAACTCAGAGCGTTCTTTTCTCACTGGTTGTATTTCTGCATGAGATGTAATGTCTGGTTTACCTGCTAACTGTACAGTCACCTCAGCATCTTCTGTTTTAGGAGCAACAGTTACATCTGAAGCTGTCTCATGTTCTAATTCAGAAGGTTTCAGAGTAACAGTCACTTCTTGCTGAGTTGGTGCAGAAAGGGGTGAAGTCTGGACCTCTTCAGCTTCATGGCTTACCCTCTGGGTGGTAACAACCTCTGACTGGCCTTCCCAAGTAGTTTGCTTTGTTGTTTCACTAGTTTGCAGAGGAGCTAACTGCTTTTCAGAAACTGTGGCAGATTCTTCAAGTACTTCAATGTCCTTAGGCTTTTCCCATGGATGAATCTCACTGGTACCTGGTACCTCCAAGGGTTTACTTTCTACTTCCTTGACAGTCTCTCTATTATCTTCTGTTGGTACATCAGATGAACTTTCCCAAGACAATGGTGTACGCTTCACAACACTCTCAACCGCATCTGACGGAATGGTTGAAACTTTGTCTGATTTCAATGGAGCCACTTCAACTGCACCATACCATGGGATTTCATCTTTCCTTTCTGGTGCCGATACCGCTTCAGAAGATACCACTGTTACTTCTTCAGTTACATCTTCTGTTGTGATATGTACTGGCTTGTCCCACTGTGTGGTCGTCTTTGTCTCAGGGGCAATGATCGCTTCAACCGAAGTTGCTGTTGTTACTTCCACTTGTTCATCTGTAGGCAGTACATTCTCAGATACTTCCCAAGAAATTTGGTCTTGTTTGATTGAAGTTTCTGACAATAGAGTTGCAAGCTCTTCAACAACTTCTGTTTTGTCAGTGGAAACATTGACTTCTTGAGTATTTTCCCATTCTGCTGGAAGGTTCTTTTCTGGAACTGAAACAGCTTCAGAAGTCACAACAGTTATTTCCTCAGTGACATCCTCAGTGGTTATCTGCTCTGGTTTGTCCCACTGTGTTGTCGTCTTTGTCTGAGGAGCAATAACAGCCTCTACTGGCACTGTGACAACTTCTTGAACGTGTTCTTCTGATGACTGTACTTTCTCAGGGATCTCCCAAGTTATCTGCTCCTGCTTCTTTGAAGTTTCTGAGAGGAGAGTTGCAAGCTCTTCAACAACTTCTTCTTTGTCGGTGGGCACAACAACCTCAAGGGTATGTTCCCATGATGCAGGCAGATTCTTCTCTGGAACAGAAACAGCTTCAGAAGTCACGACAGTTATTTCCTCTGTGACATCTTCTGTGGTTATTTGCTCTGGTTTGTCCCACTGTGTTGTCGTCTTTGTCTGTGGAGCAATGACAGCCTCTACTGGAACTGTGACAACTTCTTCAACTTGTTGTTCTGTAGGCTGGACTTTCTCAGAGATCTCCCATGTTATCTGTTCTTGCTTCTTTGAAGTTTCTGAGAGAAGAGTTGCAAGCTCCTCAACAACTTCTTCTTTGTTGATGGGTACAACAACCTCTATGGTGTGTTCCCATGATGCAGGCAGTTTCTTCTGTGGAACAGAAACAGCTTCAGAAGTCACGACAGTTATTTCCTCAGTGACATCTTCTGTGGTTATTTGCTCTGGTTTGTCCCACTGTGTTGTCGTCTTTGTCTGAGGAGCAATAACAGCCTCTACTGGCACTGTGACAGCCTCTTCAACTTGTTCTTCTGTAGGCTGGACTTTCTCAGAGATCTCCCATGTTATGTGTTCCTGCTTCTTTGAAGTTTCTGATAGAAGAGTTGCTAGCTCCTCAACAACTTCTTCTTTGTTGACGGGTACAACAACCTCTATGGTATGTTCCCATTCTGCTGGAAGTTTTTTCTCTGGAACTGAAACAGCTTCAGAAGTCACAACAGTTATTTCCTCAGTGACATCTTCTGTGGTTATTTGCTCTGGTTTGTCCCACTGTGTTGTCATCTTTGTCTGAGGAGCAATAACAGCCTCTACTGGCACTGTAACAACTTCTTCAACTTGTTCTTCTGTAGGCTGGACTTTCTCAGAGATCTCCCATGTTATCTGCTCCTGCTTTTTTGATGTTTCTGAGAGGAGAGTTGTTAGCTCTTCAACAACTTCTTCTTTGTCGGTGGGCACAACAACCTCAAGGGTGTGTTCCCATGATGCAGGCAGATTCTTCTCTGGAACAGAAACAGCTTCAGAAGTCACAACAGTTATTTCCTCAGTGACATCTTCTGTGCTTATTTGCTCTGGTTTGTCCCACTGTGTTGTCGTCTTTGTCTGAGGAGCAATAACAGCCTCTACTGGCACTGTAACAACTTCTTCAACTTGTTCTTCTGTAGGCTGGACTTTCTCAGAGATCTCCCATGTTATCTGCTCCTGCTTCTTTGACGTTTCTGAGAGGAGAGTTGTTAGCTCTTCAACAACTTCTTTTTTTTCAGTTGGCACAACAACCTCAAGGGTGTGTTCCCATGATGCAGGCAGATTCTTCTCTGGAACAGAAACAGCTTCAGAAGTCACAACAGTTATTTCCTCAGTGACATCTTCAGTGGTTATCTGCTCTGGTTTGTCCCACTGTGTTGTCGTCTTTGTCTGAGGAGCAATAACAGCTTCTACTGGAACTGTAACAACTTCTTCAACTTGTTCTTCTGATGGCTGGACTTTCTCAGAGATCTCCCATGTTATCTGCTCTTGCTTCTTTGACGTTTCTGAGAGGAGAGTTGCTAGCTCTTCAACAACTTCTTCTTTGTCGGTGGGCACAACAACCTCAAGGGTATGTTCCCATGATGCAGGCAGTTTCTTCTGTGGAACAGAAACAGCTTCAGAAGTCACGACAGTTATTTCCTCAGTGACATCTTCTGTGGTTATTTGCTCTGGTTTGTCCCACTGTGTTGTCGTCTTTGTCTGAGGAGCAACAACAGCCTCTACTGGCACTGTGACAGCCTCTTCAACTTGTTCTTCTGTAGGCTGGACTTTCTCAGAGATCTCCCATGTTATCTGTTCCTGCTTCTTTGAAGTTTCTGATAGAAGAGTTGCTAGCTCCTCAACAACTTCTTCTTTGTTGACGGGTACAACAACCTCTATGGTATGTTCCCATTCTGCTGGAAGTTTCTTCTCTGGAACTGAAACAGCTTCAGAAGTCACAACAGTTATTTTCTCAGTGACATCTTCTGTCGTTATTTGCTCTGGTTTGTCCCACTGTGTTGTCGTCTTTGTCTGAGGAGCAATAACAGCCTCTACTGGCACTGTAACAACTTCTTCAACTTGTTCTTCTGTAGGCTGGACTTTCTCAGAGATCTCCCATGTTATCTGCTCCTGCTTCTTTGAAGTTTCTGAGAGGAGAGTTGCTAGCTCTTCAACAACTTCTTCTTTGTCGGTGGGCACAACAACCTCAAGGGTGTGTTCCCATGATGCAGGCAGATTCTTCTCTGGAACAGAAACAGCTTCAGAAGTCACAACAGTTATTTCCTCAGTGACATCTTCTGTGGTTATTTGCTCTGGTTTGTCCCACTGTGTTGTCGTCTTTGTCTGAGGAGCAATAACAGCTTCTACTGGAACTGTAACAACTTCTTCAACTTGTTCTTCTGATGGCTGGACTTTCTCAGAGATCTCCCATGTTATCTGCTCTTGCTTCTTTGACGTTTCTGAGAGGAGAGTTGCTAGCTCTTCAACAACTTCTTCTTTGTCGGTGGGCACAACAACCTCAAGGGTATGTTCCCATGATGCAGGCAGATTCTTCTCTGGAACAGAAACAGCTTCAGAAGTCACAACAGTTATTTCCTCAGTGACATCTTCAGTGGTTATCTGCTCTGGTTTGTCCCACTGTGTTGTCGTCTTTGTCTGAGGAGCAATAACAGCCTCTACTGGCACTGTAACAACTTCTTCAACTTGTTCTTCTGTAGGCTGGACTTTCTCAGAGATCTCCCATGTTATCTGCTCTTGCTTCTTTGAAGTTTCTGAGAGGAGAGTTGCTAGCTCTTCAACAACTTCTTCTTTGTCGGTGGGCACAACAACCTCAAGGGTATGTTCCCATGATGCAGGCAGATTCTTCTCTGGAACAGAAACAGCTTCAGAAGTCACAACAGTTATTTCCTCAGTGATATCTTCTGTGGTTATTTGCTCTGGTTTGTCCCACTGTGTTGTCGTCTTTGTCTGAGGAGCAATAACAGCCTCTACTGGCACTGTGACAGCCTCTTCAACTTGTTCTTCTGATGGCTGGACTTTCTCAGAGATCTCCCATGTTATCTGCTCTTGCTTCTTTGAAGTTTCTGAGAGGAGAGTTGCTAGCTCTTCAACAACTTCTTCTTTGTCGGTGGGTACAACAACCTCAAGGGTTAGTTCCCATTCTGCTGGAAGTTTCTTTTCTGGAACAGAAACAGCTTCAGAAGTCACAACAGTTATTTCCTCAGTGACATCTTCAGTGGTTATCTGCTCTGGTTTATCCCACTGTGTTGTCGTCTTTGTCTGAGGAGCAATAACAGCTTCTACTGGAACTGTAACAACTTCTTCAACTTGTTCTTCTGATGGCTGGACTTTCTCAGAGATCTCCCATGTTATCTGCTCCTGCTTCTTTGACGTTTCTGAGAGGAGAGTTGTTAGCTCTTCAACAACTTCTTCTTTGTCAGTGGGCACAACAACCTCAAGGGTGTGTTCCCATGATGCAGGCAGATTCTTCTCTGGAACAGAAACAGCTTCAGAAGTCACAACAGTTATTTCCTCAGTGACATCTTCTGTGGTTATTTGCTCTGGTTTGTCCCACTGTGTTGTCGTCTTTGTCTGAGGAGCAATAACAGCCTCTACTGGCACTGTGACAGCCTCTTCAACTTGTTCTTCTGTAGGCTGGACTTTCTCAGAGATCTCCCATGTTATCTGCTCTTGCTTCTTTGACGTTTCTGAGAGGAGAGTTGCTAGCTCTTCAACAACTTCTTTGTCAGTGGGCACAACAACCTCAAGGGTGTGTTCCCATTCTGCAGGCAGATTCTTCTCTGGAACTGAAACAGCTTCAGAAGTCACAACAGTTATTTCCTCAGTGATATCTTCAGTGGTTATCTGCTCTGGTTTGTCCCACTGTGTTGTCGTCTTTGTCTGAGGAGCAATAACAGCCTCTACTGGCACTGTAACAACTTCTTCAACTTGTTCTTCTGTAGGCTGGACTTTCTCAGAGATCTCCCACGTTATCTGCTCCTGCTTCTTTGAAGTTTCTGATAGAAGAGTTGCAAGCTCCTCAACAACTTCTTCTTTGTCGATGGGTACAACAACCTCAAGGGTATGTTCCCATTCTGCTGGAAGTTTCTTTTCTGGAACTGAAACAGCTTCAGAAGTCACAACAGTTATTTCCTCAGTGACATCTTCTGTGGTTATTTGCTCTGGTTTGTCCCACTGTGTTGTTTCTTCCTTCTGTGGTGCCTCAATTGCTGATGTTGATAGTTCCTCAACGTTTTCATAATTTGTCTCTACTGGTACATCTTCATATTGCTCCCACTGAACTGGGCCACGTTTAGATAAACTAGAAACTGGCTGTGATGTTAAAATACCAGCTGTTTCTGGTGCAGTCTCCTCCTCGGCTTTTTCTGGAAACTGCCAAGAAGTTTCTTCCTTTTTAGATGGTATATTTACAGTAATATCAGGTAGATCAACAGCTTGTTCGTTTTCCTCTGCGACTACAATATCTACTCCTTTGTCCCATTCTGTCTCTGTTTTCTGTCCAGTGACACTTAGTGTTTCAATGATATCTTCTGTAGCCACATCAGGAGCTATTGCAACTTCAACAAATTCATTTGATTTTGTCCATGGTTGCCTTTCTGTTTTCGATGGGGCAACCACAGCAACATCAGTAATTTCCTCAGCAACCGCACTTTCACGTGGAGCCTCATCTACTAATGTTTCCCAAGAAACCTCTACAACTTTTTCAGATGTAGATAGAATATCAGCAGGAATTTCAAGAGCATTTTCACGTAATTCTTCAAGCTCCCACTCCTCTGGTTTTTGCCAAGTGATGGCATCCATAATCCCTGTAACTTCCACTGGAGCAGAAGGAAATGATTCGCCGAGCTGTGCTTTGTCTGGGAATATGTCTTGGCTTTGCTGCCATGAAACATTGTCAGATTGTCCAGATGCCTCAAGCATCAAAGATGGACGTCTTTCAACTGACACAGGCTTTATATCCAAATACTCTACATCTTCAGAAAAGTCCCACTCAAATGTTTCAAAGGTTTCTGGGATTTCCATTGATGCTTGTATATGATCACCTGCTGTGGCCACTTGCTCAACAGTGGAGATATCTTCAGTTACACCCCACATGATGTTTTCTCCAATTCCAGAGGCTTCAACTGCAACAGATGGACGACGGTCACTTTTGATAGCTCTTTCCTCCTGAGAAACAATTTGTTCACTGACATTCCACTGAACAACCTCATCCTTTTTAGGAATCTCCATAGGTGCAGACGGCAGTTTTGTTCCTTCCATAGCCTTTTGTTCCAGTTTTGAGACATCTTCTGACTTTTGCCAAGTCACGTTGTCAGCTCTTTGTGTGACCTCAACAGTAATAGAGCGTCGTCTAGAACTTGGCACTGCTTGAACCTCTAGGCTAACAATATCTTCTGGTTTATCCCAGTGGACATTATCAGATTTTTCTGGGGCTTCCATTGGTGCAGATGGTAGTTTTGTGCCAGAGAGGGCCTTTTTCTCAGGAGAAACTGTTGCTTCTGACGATTCCCAGGAAACGGTATCTGACTTCTCTGGTACTTGAACAATTAAGGAAGGACGTCGTTCAGTTGTAAGTGACGTAGACTGAGGTTGAATTTCTCTTGAGGTATCCCAAACGACCTTGTCTTCAACAGTTGCTGTTTCTATCATGATTGATGGCCTCCTTTCTCCTGTCTCTGGTTTGACATCAGCTACGTCTTCAGGTGCATCCCAAGGAATCTCTTCCTGCCTACCAGGGGTTCTCATTGGACCAGAGGGAAGTTTATCCCCAGAAGCAGCATGAGCTTCATCTGGCATGTCTTCAGGTTTTACCCAGGAGATGGGGGCTTGCCTTTGAGGCACTTTAACAGCTTCAGGAGCAACAGCCTCTGCATGCTCTGGCACATCGTCTGGCTTCTCTTCTTCTTCAGGCTTGTCCCACTGCATGGTGTACTCCTGCTGGGGTGCCTCGAGAGGAACTGATGAGATTTCCTCCACAGCATAAGTTTGCTGGATGGGCAGGTCAGATGGAGTAGTGTCCCAAGACACTAGTTGCTCCTCCTGATGGCCTGTCTCTGGAAGAGATTGCATGAATTTATGCAAAATGTTTTCATGTGGCAGGCCAAGATCTCTCTCTTCTTCTGAAGACTCTTCTTCTTCTTCTACAGTAACCTCTTGAACCTCTGTGGTCTGGGTTACTGTTGTTGTTGTTCTCCGAGTTACCTTCTTGACATAACCCATTTCATCAGGTATCTCTTGTTCAATGACTTCAAAGGTAGTTACTTCCTTTGTTGGGGTTGGCCCGAGGTCAATCTCTGCAGAAGTTCAAGAAGAAATTAATAATGTGTTGTTCTTAAAAGTAAAACAAAAGTTGTCTTGCATTTTTTGGCTGTTACTTAATAATACCTGCTAAAATCCTGGAAAGATTTCCACTGTCTAATGAAAACCAGTATCTGAAGAGAGTAACACTTTAACAAATTATAAGATTAATTCTTACATTACCAGACATCGTGAAGCACTCCAAGTCTTTGTATTTGTTCACATGTTATTTACGCGCTTTAAGTGAACTCACTGTGCATTGATTCATACTTACACAGAGAATTGCACAAAATGCTAAAGATGTAATGCAAAATAACTTGCTTATAAAGCACAAATTTGCACATCTTTCAAACTTACACGTAAAATAGTACAACACTTGTCACTCAATGATGAATAATTAATAAATGATTTAGAACAACAAATGTAACGACATGAAATAATACATTAAATCGTAAAAACAGGATTGCAAGAAAGTGACTCCTTGAAAATTACAATGAATTATAACAGTTATGAATTATCATGCTAATGATGATCAAAAACACATTAAAATAATCTTTCAGGAAACTTACCTTCAGAGAAGATGATGAGTTCAGCTTGTGTTGATACAACTCCTGCTTGATTTTCAGCGACACACTCATACACCGTTTCGTCTTCTTCAATCACTTCTTTGATAATCAGTGTACAAGTACCATCAAGTTCATACATTGTAATGAACCGGTCACTTCTAACAGGTTGTCTGTTGATAAGCCAGGTAATGCTTGGTCGAGGATAGCCAATAATGTTACAGACAAACCGGACTTCCTCTCCCACGCTAGTCTCAATGTCGGTCAGGTGTCTGATAATTTCTATTGTTACTCTTTCCTCAGTTTCCTCTTGGGAAACATCAATGACCATTTCAATTGGCTGAAGAGTTTCTTCTTCCCGAGAAATATGAACTGTTGTTGTTTCCCGCCGTTCTATCTCTTCCTCAGGTTTGATTTCAAATCCAACCTCAGTGAACCTTTGTTGAAGAAGGGTTGTCTGTTGAGTTGGTGCTTTTTCAACTTCAACTATGAATTCAACGGGATGTAGTTCTCCTGGCCTTTCAATTGAAATTTCAGTTGTTTCTTTCTCTTCAACATCTGGTTTCCTATCAATAGTAACCTCTGTAATCTCCCTTGTGTCAGGCGTGTCCTCTTTCTGTATTGTGATTTCTGTCACATACTCCGGACTCTCCTCAGTTGTTTTGTCAATTACAACCTCAGTTACTTGTCTAGTTTCAGGAAGGTGTTCTTCGACAACACTGGTAACTGTTGTTGTGACTTCAGTTGTTTCAGTCAAAATTTCAGCGAGCTCCTCCTCTGGAATTTCTCCTTCGGGCACTATAATTTCTTCATATTCGGGCAGAACAATTTCAAATTCTTCAAGTGGTGCATCTGCTGGTCCTCTTGGGAGCTGACTGACCTCGAGCACAACCTCTGCTGGCTGTGTTGGGGTCTTTTCTCTTTCGATGGTAACCACAGTTGATTCTTGGGTTTCTGGAGCCTCCTTTCTTTCAATAACAGTGGTTACACTTTCTGTCACTGTCTTTGGTCTCTCTTCAACAGCCAAGACAAGTTCAACTTCACGGGGTTCATGTTTTCTTTCAATGGTAACCTCAGTTCTCTCTGACACTTCAGAAATGTCTTCGTCAGACTCCTCTTCTGATAGTATCTCTTTCTGAATCACTACTTCTGTAACTTCATGAACCTCCGGATGTTCCTCAACTTCTTCTACTGTAGTTGTGACAGTTTCTGTTACAGTTCGAGTGACTTCAGTTATTGTCTCTTCTTGAGGGGCTTCTCCAACATCAACAACAAGCTCAATTGGTTGAAGGGGCTGTGGTGCCTTTTCAATGACAACTTCTGTCCTCTCACTCACTTCTTCAGTGGGGCTGATCTCAAATTCAACAGGTGCAAATTGTTCTGGTTTTTGTATAGTTTCAATCTCAGATACATACACATCTGCATATGAGGAAACTGTGCCTTCTGTAGTTGTTACACGGCACTCAAATTCAGCATCATCATCTTCCTCAATAGGGTTGATGACTAGAATGTTTGTTCCATCTAGTTCACAAACAGATATGAATCTTTCACCTTGAACTGGTTTTCCGCCACGCAACCATTCCACTTTAGATGTGGGCTGGGCAAGTATCTGGCATTCCAAGCGAGCTTCACTTCCCACAGGCACTTCAACATCATTCAAGTCCTTCAGAATAACTGGTTGAGTGACTTCACTCACAGTTTCTTCAATTGGAACTTGAAGTGGAGTTGCCTCCTCTGGTTTTCTCTCTTCATGCGTGAGGCTATCAGGAACTTCAGTTAAGTGTGTGACATCTGCTTCATCTGGATAAAACATCTCTACTTCAGGTTTCTTTTCAACTAAATCAGGCTTCTTGAAAGTTGGTCTTTGCAATTTCTCAACAGGAACCTCTTGAGGCAGAACTTTTTCTGGACCTTTTGGTTGCTCCTGTACATCAACCACCAGTTCAACTGGCTGGAAGGGTGTTTTCTCTTGCTCAATAACTACCTCAACTGTGTCACGTGATTCCAGGATCTTTTCTTCCTCAACTACTGTTGTCACTGTTTCTGTCACTGTTTCAACTTCCTCCATGACAGTTTCTTTGGGCAATTCCTCAACTTCCACAAAAAGTTCAACTGGCTGGAGAGGTTGAGGTTGCTTTTCAATTGTTACACTTGTCCTCTCAGAAATTTCTTCAAATGATTCTTCCTCTTCATCTGGAACATCCTCTGGCATGACAACAACTTCATATTCAGCCAGTTCTTCAGGAAGCTCTTCATCAGGATAAATTTCGTCGGGCATGATTATTTCCTCAAATTCTGGTTGTCTATCCTCTTCATATTCAATAATTACTTCCTTTTCTTCAACAACTGGTTCCTGTTTATGAATGACTACTTCTGTCACTTCATGAACCTCTGGTTGTTCCTCGACTTCTTCTACCGTAGTAGTGACAGTTTCTGTTACAGTTCGAGTTACTTCAGTTATTGTCTCTTCTCGAGGGGCTTCTCCGACATCTACAACAAGCTCAATTGGTTGAAGGGGCTGTGGTGCCTTTTCAATGACAACTTCTGTCCTCTCACTCACTTCTTCAGTAGGGCTGATCTCAAATTCAACAGGTGCAAGTTGTTCTGGTTTTCGTATGGTTTCAGTCTCAGACACATACACATCTGCATATGAGGAAACTGTGCCTTCTGTAGTTGTTACACGACACTCAAATTCAGCATCATCATCTTCCTCAATAGGATTAATGACTAGAATGTTGGTTCCATCTAGTTCACAAACAGATATGAATCTTTCACCTTGAACTGGTTTTCCCCCACGCAACCATTCCACTTTAGATGTGGGCTGGGCAATAATCTGGCATTCCAAGCGAGCTTCACTTCCCACAGGCACTTCAACATCATTCAAGTCCTTCAGAATAACTGGTTGAGTGACTTCACTCACAGTTTCTTCAATTGGAACTTGAAGTGGAGTTGCCTCCTCTGGTTTTCTCTGTTCGGGTATGAGGCTATCAGTCACCTCAGTTAAAGGTGCGACATCTGCTTCCTCTGGATATAATACTGCTACCTCTACTGGCCTTAAGGAAGTTTGCTCATGTTCTATTACAACTTCTACTGTGTCTCGTGAATCTGGAATGTCCTCTTCCTCAACAACTGTGGTCACTGTCTCTGTCACTGTTTCAACTTCCTCAGTGACTGTTCTTTGAGGTAGTTCTTCAACTTCTACCAGAAGTTCAACTGGTTGGAGAGGCTGAGGTTTCTTTTCAATGGTGACACTTGTACGCTCAGAGATTTCTTCAAATGATTCTTCATCCTCTGTATCAGGAGCTTCTTGAGGCATGACAACAACCTCATAG
Organism: Asterias rubens; assembly: GCF_902459465.1. Taxonomy (NCBI): domain Eukaryota; kingdom Metazoa; phylum Echinodermata; class Asteroidea; order Forcipulatida; family Asteriidae; genus Asterias; species Asterias rubens. Next base: position 7,909,452 of record NC_047067.1, read on the forward strand.
TCTGCAAATTCCTCAGGGAACTCTTCAAATATTTCTTCATAGACTGGCTTTTCTGTAACTTCTTCTGTCTTTACAGTAGTGACAGTTTCTGTAACAGTTTCAGTTACTTCAGTGAATGTTTCTTGCGGTGCTTTGTAAATTTCCATGCTGATTTCTGGTAGTTTTTGTGGCATCTTGTCGATTGTTACTTTTGTTCTTTCACTTACTTCTTCTATGGGTTTGTCATCTGGAGCCACCTCTAACTCGACAGGGGCAAATCGTGGAGTTTTCTTAGTTACTTCAACTTCTTTCCTTGACCTGTCTCCAACAAAAACATCAGCAGTGGAAGAAATAGTGCCCTCTGGATTTGTAGCACGGCATTCAAATTCAGCATCGTCACTTTCCAAGACAGGGCTAATCATCAACAAGTTGGTACCATCTTTCTCACTTACAGAAACAAAACGCCGTCCTTGCACTGGACTGCCATCACAAAGCCACTCTACTGTGGGTCGTGGTTGCCCAATTATTTGACATTCCAGATGGACCTCTTCGCCAACAGAAACATCTACATTGGTCAATTCTTTTAAAACCTCTGGAGGCAATAATTTAACAACCGTCTCTTCTTCAGGTACTTCTTTCGGAGCTGCATGTTCTGGCAAAATTCTATGAGGTGAAATGTCTTCCGGTGCTTCAGAGATATCTTCTGGATAAAGTTCCTGTAGTGGTCTTTGCAATTCCGGCTTTTCATATTCCAGTTCTTCCTCGGAAGATGATGGGATTTCAGCAACTGGTGCAATCACTACTTCAACCGATTCAGACACTTCCTCATCTGGAGCAAGTTCTGTAACCATGGTCACAGTTTCAGTGACTCTTTCAATTGTTTCAACAATGGCTTCTTCTGGTTTTTCGCCAGGCATAACGATTACTTCATATTCAGGAAACTCTTCATCAGACTCCTCTTCAGTAACAGCAGTTGTGACAGTTTCAGTTTCAGTTGTAACTGTTTCAGTCACAGTCTTAGTTACTTCTGTTTGTGATTCTTCAGGTTCTCTCCTTGTGTCAATGATGAACTCAATTGGTCTACGTTGCTCTGGTTTCCTTTCAATTGTTATGCTTGTCTGCTCTGAAACCTCATCTTCAGAGACCTCTTCAGGCATAACTATAACCTCAAACTCAGGTTGGTATTCCTCTTCCTCTGGCATCACCAACTCTGCATATTCTGGCTGTGATTCAACAGGACCTCTTCGATGAACATCCAATGTGAACTCAACAGGCTGCTGTGGTATAGTTTGTCTCTCAATTGAAACCTCCATTGTTTCTCTTCTTTCAGGAATTTCTTCTTCCTCATGCTCCACTACAGTGGTAACCGTTTCAGTAATTGTCCTTACAACTTCTGTTTGAGTTTCTGTTGGCTCCTTCCTTGTTTCAATGACCAATTCAACTGGTTGGCGACGCTCAGGTTTCTTCTCTATTGTGATGCTAGTTCGCTCAGAAACCTCATCTTCAGAGACCTCTTCAGGCATAACTATAACCTCAAACTCAGGTTGGTATTCATCTTCCTCTGGCATCACCAACTCTGCATATTCTGGCTGTGATTCAGCAGGACCTCTTCGATGAACATCCAATGTGAACTCAACAGGCTGCTGTGGAACAGTTTGTCTTTCAATAGAAAACTCCATTGTTTCCCTTGTTTCTGGAATCTCTTCTTCCTCATGCTCCACTACAGTGGTAACAGTTTCAGTAACGGTCCTTACAGTTTCCGTTTGAGTTTCTATTGGCTCCTTCCTGGTTTCAATGAGCAGTTCAACCGGTTGGCGACGCTCCGGTTTCTTCTCTATTGTGATGCTAGTTCGCTCAGAAACTTCATCTTCAGATACTTCTTCAGGCATTACTATAACCTCAAACTCTGGTTGATATTCCTGCTCTTCTGGCGCAACAATTTCTGCATACTCTGGTTGCACTGTCCTTTCAACTGTTACCTCCCTCGATTCTGTTATCTTAGGTGCTTCATCTTCTGTTTCCACAACTGTGGTCACAGTTTCTGTCACTGTTTTTACAACCTCTGTAACTGTTTCCTGTGGCTTTTCTCCAATGTCTACCACAAATTCAACAGGCTGGAGAGGCTGGGGATGTTTTTCAATGAAGACGTCTGTTCTTTCTGAAACATCCTCACTCTCACTAATGATCAACTCAACCTCCTCAAAAGGTCGCCTTCTGAGAAGCTCTGCATGTGAGATCTCAGATGGGCGGTCTATCACATAGACTTCTGCAATTGAAGTTACAGTGCCCCCAGGGTTGGTAACACGACATTCAAACTCAGTATCATCATCATCATCGACAGGATTGATTACAAGCACACAGGTGCCATCTCTCTCTACCACTGTTGTGTAGCGATCCCCTGCAATAGGAAGTCCATCCCTAAACCACTCAACAGTGACAGGAGGATGACCAGACACCTTACACTCCAGACGTGCTTCACCTCCGATGGGAACATCAACATTTTTCAATTGCTCCAGGACCTGTGGACGCTTGATCTTGGTCACAACTTCTTCTTCTTGAACTTTACTAGGAGTAGCTTGTGCAGGTACAACGTCAACTGGCGAAATCTGTTCTGGTGTTTCAGTTACAGCTGGAGCTGGCTTCTTTGTAGCAACAGGCATAATGATGTGTTCATACTCTGGAGCAGGCTGAGGGGCAAGAACAGGTTTCATTCGATGAGATTTAGGTTTAGGTTGCACTGGCTGCAACAACTCAGCATATTTAGGTTGCCGTTCTTTCGGTTTGTCTCCAACATCGACAACAAATTCTACTGGCTGCAAAGGCTGAGTTTCTTTTTCAATAAGAATGTCTGTTCTCTCTCGTTTCTCTGGTTTTCCCTCACTTTCACTGATAACTAGCTCAACTTCAATTGGTCTTGTTTCTTTGGGCATTTGCACTTCTGAGATTTCAGATGGTATCTCCATAACATACAATTCAGCTTTGGAGAACACTGACCCACCGGGATTAGTGACAACACATTTAAAATCAGTGTCATCATCCTCAGTGACTGGATTAATCAAAAGGACTTGCGTTCCATCTCTCTCAACAAAGGAAGTGTATCGATCACCCTCAGCTGGGATGTCATCTCTGAACCATTTCACAGTAAGTGGTTTCTCACCTACTACCTTGCATTCAAGGCGAGCCTCATGCCCAATGGTAACATCTGTATTCTGGACTGGTTTAACCACAGTTGGCCGTTCAGGCTTTTTAACCTCTTCAGGGACCTTTACAGGTTCTTCTGGCTTGGGTTTCTTTGGCTTTATCAATTCTGGTTGTTGTGTCTTTGGCTCCGCTGATGTTTGTTCCATTGGTTCTTCTCTTGATGGAGGCATTATGATCTGTTCATACTCTGGCTTTGGCTGCTTTGGAACAACTGGTTTTGGAGTTGGCTTTTGAAATGTTTGTCTTTCTTCTTTCACTCCAATAGTTAACTCCACAGGTTGTAGTGGCTGCTTACGCCTTTCGATAGTCACCTCTGTTGTTTCACGTTGTTCAGGTGTAACTTCAACAATCTCCTCAACAGTTTCAGTGATGGTTCTTCTTGTTTCTTCTTCACGCCTTGGAACATTCATAATAAGCTCAACCGGCATGAGTGGCTCCTCCCTTCGTTCAATAACAACTTGTGTTTCTTCTCGCTGGTCTGGTGAAGGGTGTCTCGTTAATGGAAAGACAGGTTGAAGCTGCTTAGCAACTGGCACAGAATCATCTGGGGCTCCTGGATGAACGATCTGTTCATGTTGAGGGACTTCTTGAATGTGCTCATCGGCCGGGGTAAGCTTATGTACAACTGGCTGGGGAAATGTCAACTCCAATGGGACTGGTGCATCACTAACTGGTAACTTCTTTTCTGGCAAGAGCCCTTCAGGTTCTGGTTTGCGCTGAAAAGGAACAGGCTTTTGAAACTGGATCTCTAATGGGGATTTTGGCTGTATCACCTCAGGACCAAGCTGGCGCTCTGTTCTTTCTGGTGGAGCGAATGTGAATTCCAATGGTGGTGATGCTTCCTTTGGATAAATATACTCAGGCATTGGCTCAATTGGTTGTGGAGCTTCTCTTGGTGGAAAGTTCATTTTCAAAGGAGGAACTGATTCCTCATGATCTGAATATGGAGTTGTTTTTCTCTGTACAGTGGTTGACGTAGTCCGACGAGAGATAGGTTGTCTTAGTTCAACTATTTCTGGTTTCCTTGGGAAATCTTCCACCTCAGACTCTGTTTCAACCTCTTCAACAGTTGTGGTCACTGTTTCTGTGGTTGTTGTAGTAGTCTTCTTTGTAACTGTTTCATATTCTTCTCCACTGTCAACTACTCTGGATGTTACCTCAGAGGTTTGCCTCCTTGGCTGAGGCCGTTGCTGATGTGGCTCAAGAATAAATTCAACTTCTTCAGGTGGCACATATTCAGGTCTGATACCCACCTCAGTTCTCCTTTGTACTTGTGGGAAAACCTCATCTGAAGTTGTTATTTTCCTTGTAACTTTAGGAGACTGGTCGACTTGAATCTCCCTTCTGGTCACAGTACTTGGTCTTGGTTGAGGTACAGTTGGCTGTATAACAAATTCTACCTCATCTGGCTGCTTCTTTGATGGCTGCAAGGAAAGCTGTGTCCGTTGAGGTTCTTGTCTTTCACGGTGTAAAGTTTGTTGAACAGTTTCATGTACTCGGGTACTTGTAACAGACTCAACATCAGACTCTCTGTCAATACCAATTTGTAACTCGATTGGTTGAGGAGGCCGTCTGCGATCAATTGTCACAGTTGTTGACTCTGGACTGTGGCGCCGAGTTGTATCACCAATATGAATTATGAGGGAGGCAAAACTTGATGCTGTGCCAAGCTGATTGGTAGCGCGACACTCGTATTCACCTACATCCTCTTCAAATACTAGAGTGATTACAAGAGTGCATGTACCATCCTGTTCTTGTATGGAAAGGAATCTGTTGTCCTCGAGTGGTCTTCCTTCTCGTAGCCATGTAATTCTTGGAGTTGGGTATCCATCAATAATGCATTCCAGCCTAGCCTCCTGACCAACAGTTACCCTTATATCCCTAAGCCCTTGTATAACATATGGTGTCTTAGGTGCTGGAGCATAGGATGGTGCCCCAAGTGGTCGAACTGCCAATTCTGGTTTAGGCTTTCTATCTTGATGTGGCCTGCTTGGTTCTTGTGGTTCAGATACAGGAAACTGATGTGTTCTATGCTCTTCATAGATCCTCTCATGACGTATTGTTTCATCAACAATCTCGGCATACTCAGGCTCAGGAAAGTCAGAAAAATTCATAAGCCTCTGTGGCTGAACAATTTCTTGTGGCTCAAGGAGAGGCTCATGTACTTCTGGAGGCTCAATTGGCTCTCGAAGTTTGTCAAGACTATCAAAACCTTTTGGCTTTTGTAATACCTTTGGTTTAATCTCAGGCTCATGCACTGTTGCTGGTTTCTGAGGCACTGCCATTTTTTCCAGTGGTTCTAAAGAAAACTCTCTGGGCTTTGGTTTCATCTCAGGCCTTATCTCGTGTTCCCGAACAATCGGGGGTGGATGCATCTCTGAAACAGGTACAAATGGTTCTTCAGGTTGAATAACCAATGTAGACCTTGATGGTGGTGGAGGAGCTGGTTGATGTGATATCTCTGTCTCTATACGCTCTCGCTGCCTTTCTTGCCAATCACCTGTAGTGATAACAACCTCTTGAGTGTGTTGCTCAACTGGCCGTTGGAAAGAAGGTTGGATGGGTCGAGGACCTCTTGTAGGCAACTCCACTGTCACACTCTCTGTTCCACTCTCATGATCAGACATCACTGTTTTTACTGTAGTGGTTTTTGTTGTTTTAGTAGTGACAGTTTCCACAATTTCTTGGCCATCTTCAAAACGCTTATTGACACTTCTTTCAGTCCAACTGCCCTCTTCTTCAGGTTCCTCATGAATAGTTGTTGTAATGAGACTAACATCTCTGCTCCTATCAGGAGAATCAAACTGTACAGTAAGATCAGAATAGGTTATTGCCTTTCCGAGCTGGTTAACAGCTTTACACATGTATTCCGCATCATCATCAATTGTAACCTCAAGAATGGTCAGTGTACACGTACCATCCTCTTCATAGGTAATCTCAAACCGTTCATCAGAAGGTATTGGCCTTCCATCCTTGAACCAAGTAACAGTTGGCGTTGGCCTGCCAGATACTCTGCATGTAAACCGAGCAGTGTAACCCTCAAGAATTTCCTGTGGTCTACAAGGTTGCACAAAACGTGGCTTTTCACCATGCTCAAATAATATTTGTGTCTCTCGCCTGCGTCTATGCCTGCGCTCGCTACGAGGTATGGGTTTGACAATCAGATCAGCAAAACTAGAAATTTCCGCTCCTTCTGGGTTGACAGCCCTGCACTCAATTTCAGCGGTATCATCCCTTTTGACACTGTGAATTGTTAATGAGCAATGACCAAGGTCATCATAATGCAGAGTGTACTTCTCGCCTGGATGGACTTCAATTCCATCACTAAACCAGCGAATGCGAGGCATGGGCCTGCCAGTAACACGAGCATCAAACTTAGCAGTGCTTCCCTCCAGCACCTCAATGTCCAGTAACTCATTCATGAAGCGTGGAGGTCGGCGGGTTCTGATGATCCGATCAGACCTCTCAGAAAAGGACACGTCTGATGGTGCTTCTGTGTCACTCTCCACGACGGTGGTCGTTGTAGTTGTAGTGGTTTTCTTGACACGTCGGATGATTTCAGACTGTGAAGCAGTTTCATCCTCTGCTGTTGGTAGCCCTGGTAAGTAAAAAATCAGAAATATTTATGAAAATATTTATTTTGAATATTGTAGTGAAGTAAACATAGACGCGGCTACTGAGATTCAACATAAGTATGCACTAATTTCATTTACACAAAGAATCTTTACTTACCACTGATAGTTATTCTGCAAGTGCACGCAGAAGTTCCGAGTGGATTTTCTGCCCGGCACGTATACTCTCCAGTGTCTTGAGGAAGTGCATGTGAGATGACAAGAGAGACTCTGTTCCCATTGATGAGATACTGTGACTCTTTAGAATCAGGGATTACCTGGTCATCTTTGAACCATGTGATTGTCGGGAATGGGTGTCCAGTGATAATGCACTCAATCTGGATCGTTCCTCCTTCACGGACAGCGACATCGTCGAGGAGCCGTCTGAAGTGAGGTGCCTCAGGAGCTGTCTCCTGTGACCCACCGAATCCCCCAATGGACAGTGTGATATTAATTGGCTGAACCGGATACATTCCAGGTTCGACCATATACCGCCGTCGAGATTCTGGCTCCATTGTGACCATTGGCTGCCGTGTAGATTGTATAATCATTGGTTTTATGTCCATGTACCTCATGCTCTCTGACCCATCGTCGGTCACAGTTTCTGTTACTGTTCGTGTAGTGGTGGTTGTTTTACGTGTGATGGATCGCAATTCCTCATCTTCATCATCACTGAGTAAATTCACATTGATAGGTCGCCTTGAGCGAGAAATACGAGGACTCTGCTCTCCGATGCTTATTCCACCAGGAGCCTTATCGACCCCAATGCAGATGCGCATTTCACGACGACCTTCACTAATGTCACTGTCAAGTGCAGAGTCAACTGTTTGAGGAAGAAATACAAAATCATTACCTAGATTTGAACACCGTTTATATAACTGTTAAAAAAAACAAAATTCATAGGCATAGGATTGTAAAAAAAAATCATCTTATTTTTTACTTTAATTGTTGAAATTTTACCTAGTATTTATACAGCGTTTATATCACTGAAATTTTAGACATTCGATAACAGAAATTTCAACATCTTAAACTTCAGGTATAAACTTTTGATTGAAGAATCTATTTTTGAAGGTGTTACTCTTATTTTTTACCTCTGACAGTGAGTGATGCAATGCACGTCGACTCTCCAGCAGGATTTGACGCTTTAACCACATAGTCACCTTCATCATTGGGTCTCACGTTACGAATCTCAAGAATGCATCGACCATTCTCAGATACTCTGATCGTGATGCGGTTTCCAGATCGCAATTCTTTGCCACTCTGTCAAAAAAATGATTGCAAACAAATTACTGTTTAGTTATTAACATAAAAATAGGTGTCAGCTTACTGACAAGAACAATACTGAAAAGAGATTATGGCGCAGTCTGAACAGTTTGGGTGTTATTCAAGTGTTGAGTCAAAAGGATGATTGTGTGTAGTGTGAGTAAATATGAGTGAAACTGTCCAGAAAACATGAACAGATACATGTATTTTGTCACGATCTAGCGTTCTAGTTTTTTGTTCGAACAATCAATCCCCAACAGAACACAAAACAATGAAATATAAAACTATCATTGTGGGCGAGTGTAGTGAACTTGAGTTCAGCTAGTTCTGTGCAGTTGTGCCACATACACAACATATGCAGTTGAATGAAGAAAAATCGTTGGTAAACTCACAAACAAATTTTACAATTTTAGGAGGGCTAAATAAACAAGAATGAATCGACAATGAACAGTTTAAACATGGTTAACGAATTGATAATAGTTCTTTTACCTTGTACCATCTGACAGCAGGCCTAGGGTGGCCAGAAACATGGCATTCAAACCTAGCGACGTTGCCTTCATGTACCTCCTGGCTGCTAAGACGAGAATTGAAGGTCGGAGGAATCGAGCGAACAACTCGTTTACTCCTTGGGTGGATTTGGATCTCAAAATCAGAGGCGTAGCCCTCTGGTGCCATTGTGAAGGATGAACGAAGCGACTGCTGCTCGGTGTCACTCTGGACAGCTCTTCTTGGAGCTGTGAAGTTAATCAGTTACATTTTTTAGGTTACACAAACTGAAGGTTTGTCAGTTTTCCTTAATTTAATATTAGTATACCTTATAGGGTGGCTGCAATGCTTTTTTTTTTATTCATTTAAACGATTAAACAGGACTTTTGAAACCTAACATATTTTTAATTATTTTTTATTAAATTCGCAATTATTTTAAAAACGGTTTTAAAGAGATTAGGTGAACACGCCCCGCCCCTAAAAGGGAGCCTTTATTTGCATAAACGTGACGTCATGTCGGTAACCCGAGCTGTACGTCCTTGTGCATAGTACATGTACACACGTGTGCAGTGTGTGGCCTGGTACCTAGGCGCATGTAGTTCGGGACCAGACTTTTTTTGCCGATGATTTTGTTTGTATTCCCGACATGACGTCGATGGTAGGGGGGGCAGTAACAATCCACAAAACTTATTCGCTAAGTACACAAGTTAGATATATCGGGAATAAACAAAACACATTTAATTGATGTTCAAAACATATTCCAGAAGTAAATGACAGCAAAATTAACTGTTTTATTTTAATTCACTGCAGCATCCCTTAAATCATTGTAGCTTGTGAATTGGAAAATATTCTTGATATATGGAAGGTTTTAAAAATATTTATTTACCTTATATTATAGTAGCTTACTTTTTGAGAACAAATCAACAAGAATATAGAACAACTTTCAAAAATAAGATCAATTAAGCCAGACTGATTTTTGTTATACAGTTGATGAAAACAAACAACAAAAAACAAAAACGGTAGAAATCTATTGTTGTGAGCTTACCTTCCACAATGAGTTTAGCAGTGCATGACGCCAATCCAGCAGCATTTTCCGCCTTGCATGTTATTTTCCCATGGTCGCCTGGCTTCACTCTCGGAAAGATCAGTGTGCTTGTCCCATCCGGGCGCACTGCAATCCTCACAGTGGGTGAATCGTGCAATTCCTCTCCATTTCGGTACCACCAGATCTCTGGTGTTGGTGTACCAATCACAGTCACATCGAACCTTGCTGTGGTTCCTTCAGGAGAACGGCAGTGGCTGATGAACTTAGTGAAGGTAGGAGGAATTCGCGCTTCCATGATTCTGGTGACAGGTGGCGGGTGGGCTAATGCCATAGGGGTCGACGTCTGGTGCAATTGGGTTTGATGAGTTCGGGAGATCTCAGGAGTTTTTGATGTTGTGGTCGTCTTGGTTGTTGTCTTCTTGAAAGAGCGACCGGCAAATGGTTTTGCTTCTTCCCTCGCCTCAAATGTGGCAACGACAGGCTTTTCAGCAGCTGCTGAGGTACCCTGAAATACGTGAAAAGCATACACTAAGTTGTGCAGTTCTGTGGCCATTAAATGGCTACAAAAGAATTAATTACATGTGTTTCACTGGACTTGGTACTATAAGTTATGTACTCTCAATAAACTTTGGCGACAGATGAACAATCATTTAACCTTATCAGTCTCAAAGATAATTGGAAAAAAACTTAGGCATCTTGAAAAGATGTCATGTTTCCATTGTCATTTTGCATGATTTGTACTAAACTATTCTAAAATGTAAAAAAGTAATTAAAAAAGGTTTTTCTTTTGACAACAAGAATGTTTTAACATTTATTCCCAAATTTAGTTCTTTAACAGGGCTGGGATGGGGCATTAATTTTGCATGACCCAATTTTTACTGAAACGTTTGTTTTCTATAAACAGGTGATTCTTTTTAAAAATGAAAACAAGACATTTGAATTGTTTTATATATGCAATGTACAGTGCACACAATTATTGTTGGTACATGGCCGATGGACAGGATATAAAATTGCCTTCCCCAAAATAATTCATTTTTAAAAATTTATAGAACTTGCAGTTAAACATTGGCACAGTTTTTCTCGCACTACCTTTAAGATATACTTGAATCTATGAAAATAGCTTTTTTTTTAATTTAACCTAAATTTTCTGATCAGATCTGCCATAAATCAGACCTTGTATCTTTATTTAGTTTTTTTAAAACATTCATTCAAACGAAGGAAGAAAATACAAGAAATGTATATCATTCGGATCCTACCTGCAGTGGTTGTGAAGGTTGTGAAGGTTCCGAGGGTTGCGACGGAGACGACTCGTGAGTCGAAGTCCCACTGTGCACATGTCCATCAGTCGTTATCTTATCTTTCTCTACTGGTAGCCTCTGTAAGACCGGTACAGCATGCACGTGAGGTTTCCTGGTCTCTCGTTTGAGTGGCAATGCAAAGGCAATCGTTCCATCATACGGAAGGAGCTCATCAATATCTTCGTCTGTGTCTTCCGAGGTATCAAGACCCTGTTCTGCACTGTAGGCACCGCTAACGTCACCCCCGTAGGATTCACTGAAGCTAAGGGGTCCAATGCCTGGTCCTTCTGGGGCACCAGCTGAAACAGGTGGAATAAAATAAAATAATAGACATGTTTCGATTTAAAACACTTTAAGAAAAAAACTACTGTTATTTTGCGTATTGGGATGTATGATTGTGTTTAATACGAAGACAAATGGTAGCTCTTGTCATGTTAGGACTCCCATGCAAAAAGTGTGAATGAGTGCCCCCTTTTTTTTTTTTTTTTTCAAATGGTTAAAAATTGTTCTTTTCCTCATGTATTGATGTATTCAACGCTTGTAAATTCTTGTCATTTTTCCTTACAGTTATTAGTTAATATTACAAGCAAAAGCACACTGTTTTTAGTAGTTACATGCATGGTTCATCTACATATAAAGATAATTAATGTTTGTTGTTGAAATCAAGTTCTGTGTATTCTTTTTCATAAACGCCGCATTTATAATTTTCTTAGATTTGTTCTAAATTATTTGAGACACATTTCTTATCTTTTGAAGATGCATCGTGTAATATTATCTAATGGGAAGTATTGGCGGAGGTTCTGAAAAGAGCCTATCCGGTAGGTAAATCATAGGCCATGCAAGTCTTGAATGAATTTAGGCATTTTCCGAGAAGGAAACAAACTTGAGCACTTCAACAGATTCCATCATTTGAACACTCTCAAGACATGCATAGTCTTTTGCATCTCACATATACATGTACATGACCAACAATTTTTGCTACTTCTGGCCCAAATTCTGGCGTACAAGTTTGTATGAAACTTTACCCATTTCATCCTTCAATACCATTTATTTTAACAGAAAACAACAATTCTAAGAAGAGCTTTGTCTTTGAAGAATGTATGTAAAAGTCAAATTATGAAACTTCTCTTCCATAAATCATCTGAGATAAACAATATAACTCCTATGGGTTTCTGGTTATCGGTGGAGCCAGTTTTTGTGAGGTTGGCATGGTGAAACTACGTTACACTTTAGAATAGGATAGTTGATCAACTAATTGAACCAGCTATATTTGTATTCCCACTCTACCACAATACGTGTTACAAGTTACAGTTAATAAACCCAAACATATTAATGCATACTTACATGCTTATTATCCTTTGTGTAGTAGAAACAAGCAGGAGGGGGAAATCTGAAGCCGTTAGCATATTTGAGCAAACAGGATAACATTAAACACTGAAGACCAAAACTGTTACATCATGCAGGTAAACACTTGGAGTCTACGAATTCAGGCGCATGCTTTTTTTTCTTTTCGTTTTCTAAGAGTGCTGGCGACAACATTAACACAAAACAAATCATGTCAACTTTATTTATCTCGAATGACATCAAAGTGTACAAAATCATAGCAACGATGCGTCTTCTTGTTTAGAAGACATTGGACAAAAGAAAAATTGACATCAAACATGCAAATATGGTTTTTATTATGTGTCACATAGATAGCAATCAGTTGATTATTCTCTTATTTGTTACAATAAAAACTGCAATAACAAATGAACACACACTGACAAAACACAGTTAAAAAATAACTGTAACAAAATATTTAATTACAGCGTGCAATCCAAAAGCAAAAACACATTCACAGGCATAAAGACACTAATGGTTATAAAATACTACAAACAGAAAATTAATAAAACAACTCTACAAACAAAAGCAGGCAACTGACAAGACAAATCTGTAATGGCTGATTCTTGTACTTTATTGATTTTCGGTGTGAAAGTATGGAAATGTCAACATTATACTGTAGCTTTAATAGTGTTTTGTATGTGTGTCGAAGAGTAGAGGGAAAAGGAAATGAGGAAAGATTCATATATATTTGAAAATGTACACATGCTCTGACCTAGTAAACAATGGAGAAAAAGCTTTTTCTGAGTTACAAATTAATAATGTATGGTACAGCAAATTGCTAAGTCATACGTTGCAACTTATATTTGAATTCCTCAGACTGTAGAGACATATTGGCTTTTGCAAAGTTACCTAAAAAGGCGACGACGACCCCTACACAATTCTGAATGAAAGTGAATGGCACAATGGTACCTGGTTTTGCCCATCTGGAGCTCGCTTTTATTTGTTTTCTTAGTTTGTATTAATTTGTTGCCTTGTTGGCTATTTTGCTTTATGTTTTTGTAAAGCCCTTTGAGACTGTGCATAAGGTGCTTCATAATTATGTTTTATTTTTTCTATTGTTATTAAAAAAAAAGCTTGCCCTAAGACATACATGAAACAACTGTCTCGATAGCCCAAGGTATTCAAATTTAAGCAGTAACCTAATTTATTGTTCCAGACATTGTTCAAAACCAACCCAGAAAATAGTCCTGAAATCAAGTCAGTAATTGTTAAGCACGGTGTAGAGCTACGGGGACGGTACACTCATCTTAGAGCTGCCACGCGCTACCTACGACCATTGAATGTGTGTAATCGCACTGTGAATGTTGCATGAATGGCAGAATGTGTGTTAGTAACAAATACAATGTAGGCAGCGCCTTACGACTTGTCAAGTCTAACCCGGAAAGGGCTCATTACTGGTCTGCTGCCACCAAATACCTCAAAATACAGGACTTGACACAAAACCATGCGTACACATAAAAACTCACTGGTATACATTAACACCGTTAAGCACAAAACTGTCTCAAGGTTTGAATTTCCATTACTCGCGGTACATTTCAAATTATATCTCAGCTCACTCATTATAATCTTCTCTTCATCTCTCTCTCTTTCTCCCTCCCTCACATTAATCACCGACAGATAACTATCTCTTTTGATTGATTCTTGGAAAGCAGTCACTTTTTCAGAAGAGAATGTTGCCGTAGGTGTATTTTTTCTCTTTTAAGACTGTACACAAAGTATCTCTTCACAGTTAATGGGGAAGGCCAATTGTGAATCAACACTAAAATGATCTAGAAATATTCTCGCGTCAATCTCTCAAACTGTGACACAGACATCAACTCTGTTCTAATGTCGCTGAGCAGAAAATGTATTCCAAAAGAATAATCGCCTTCCAAAGGTGCTCTGGAAATGCTTTGGTGCCCTTACCCTTTCAAAAACAGAGCATACAGGCCTCCTACATCCATATTTGAGGTTTTTTATGAGTGTTCTTGTCAAAATTCCAGCAGGTAAAATAAGCTCTCATCCACCGACCAAAAGGCTTTGACTGGAAAATTATGAATACCAAGGATTCTTGGTTTATGAGTATTGCACAAAAGATTATCAGCCGAGTGTCGATTCAAAAGTCCCTTGACTGTTGGCAACATTTTTTTCTGTTTAGCAGCTCTACATGTACAAACTTACTGAACTTACCTTCTACGACAAGCAGGGTGCTACAGGTGACCTCACCAGCGGGGTTGGATGCCTTGACCGTGAACCGGCCAGAGTCGTCAGCAAACACCTCCTGGATGACCAATGAACTGGTTCCATCAGGTGAGTCCGTTATTCTCATGTACGGTGAACTGGCAATCTCCTTCCCTTCCAGATACCATTTTATTTCAGGCCGGGGACTGCCTGTGACCTTGCAGTCAAACCTGGCCGGGTGACCCTCGGTGACCTCGACCTTTTGAATCTTCTTTACAAACTTAGGGGGCACGGCCGCCGATTGAATTTCTTCAACTGAAAAAGGTAGGACACAAATAGACAGAATAGTGAGATGGTGGGATTGTGTTTGTTGAATTAGTGTAAAAAACGTTACATATTTGGTCCGGATTAGATGATTTTGATACAAACAATTTGTTTTCACAGTGGGTTTGCAATTTATTTTTAATCAAACTGCCGGTTTGGTTGTTGACATATGGTGTGAATCAACCGTTATTTTATTTATAACTTAAGTTGGATTACTGTACAACCAAGCAACTGCACATTGCAACAGCTTTTCGGGCAAGACACATGCTTGTTGGTCTATCACAAGACCACTACAAAATTAGTTCAGCCAAAACCAGTTTGATCCTGTCTATACTGGATTGATCCGGTCTATACTGGATTCAGTGAGGTTTCTTTTTGATAGAGGGAATAGGGATTGGGTGTGGTGTTTGTGAAGGGAGTTTGTCCTCGTTTTTGAGGATCTTTATGGGTTGCATCCCACTTCAATTGAAGAAATTATGCAAGCGTGCGGCCATGCCTGTCCCTTTAGTGTAAAAAGCTGTGCAGTGCTGGCTTGAGACATATTCATACAATGCTAAGTGTTTGGTGCAAGATCATGGTTAAAAGGTAGGATCTCATCCTATTCGTACTCAAAGTTACAAAATTGTGATTTTTAGTAAACATTTCTCAACTACAAGTTAGTTTCATTAAATAGCATGTATATTTTTGAACTTCCCCTCCCCATGAAAAGTTCACAGTTATCATGCTTGATGTGAATTCCATATACTTGTTTCCTACCACTAATATAAATCGTGCAAATTTGTATAAAACGTTTCCAGAGTAAGCAGTTTTTGAAGCTTTTGCCTACAATTCTGTCCCCCGTCAAACATTGACAAGCAGGCCAATATTGGTTCATTGGAGGTCCGTAGAAAGATTCACAGGAAACTCGGATGGGAGTGGAACCCACAGCCTCGGAGCAGATGTCAAAACCATAGAGCTTCGAGAAACATCAGTTTCTGACATTTTTCATTGATGAATACATGGATCTACTTCACACAAGATTCTTCTTTACAATTATTCTTCTCAACTGGTAAAATATTTGGAATTCACATCAAAACATTACCCCCTTGAAATGTGACTTTTCTTTGTTTTGTTGATTAGATTTTGACAACCCGAGCATTGATTAATTTTAACCGGCACCATTTTGTTAACATTTTAGCACTGTAGAGTATATGTGCCCAATACAGCCTCGCTCTAATAACGGAATGCATGTCTGTAACCCAACACTGAAGTCTTTAAATAAAATAAAAACATTCTTGAATTTGTTGACAAATTCATCAATCTTTCTGATGAAATTTTGGGTGTATTTTTACCACCTTTTTCCAGTTGGTTTTATTTCTAACAGAACTTTGCATTCCCTTATTCTTCAGGACTAAACGCTGAGGCTTATTGAGTACAAAAGAGAACACCATTTGTGCAGTTGCAAACCCACTGTTACTACAGCATTTTATTGTACAGCTGTCCCTTCAATCATTAATAAATAAAAAATGAATTGAGTGTATTGTTAACTAGACCATTTCACCATACTAAAATACTTCACACTTTGGTCATGCGTAATAAGAGAGAGAGGCGAAAAACACAATAAGCCGTTGACATCTTAGTGGAAAAAGCTACAACATTTTGACTAAAAACCAATCCAGTCCTTACTGTATGGGAAACACCAATGCAGAGCAAGATGTATGTAATTACATGCAAGATAGCATTTGTCATGTGTTAATAAACCAATGCACTGCATTTGTGTTTCTGGGCAGTAAGCCAAGGCCAAATATGTATTTAATTTTTATTTATTAAGACTTTGGCTTAGTTCCAAGACATGGTTTCAGTTTTCAGCTTGAATTAATAACACATATTCAATAGAAGAGGCACTCTTGGCAAGCTTCAATGTGTTCATACAGTAGTGTGCATTTTCAACAGATAGTTGATGTCAAAAAACAACTGACCAGACCTTTACAAACTCCAACTACATGTTCATTGAGCAAAACTGACCTCACAACATTTTCCAAAATGTCAGAAAGTTAAAACCAGTCAGTTGAATTACACAGGATATTAAAAGGCATTGGACATTAAAATACACACACAATTACACATAAAAATATGACCAGTTCTGCTTGCAACACTTTTTCTTATCAAACTACATGTGGAGACCTTCCTATAAATCGTATCATCCATTTTGCTTTCCCCGACAAGTACATGTATGTAGAAAAACCTGCTACCAAATCGAGGCAAGAGGCACTCGATAGTCTGGCCCCTTTCATGAATAGCTGGAATCATACTTCAGGATTGCTTTCAGACACAGGGAACCTCACTAACATGAAGGCAGCATGAAGCTCTATTGCAGCAGTATGTGTAAAAGACTCAAATGGCAGTGATTTTCTTTTAGATACTCTCCTCAGAGAAACGTTGTTTTCAAGTTTCTTAGAGCTACGTCCGAAAAAAACAAAAGTACAAAATTACCAGTTCAAACCGCATGCTTAAATATGTTTGTTTACACGCTTAGTCAATTTACCTAAACTGCGAATACTTTTAAATTGTTTATGCTAAACTCCTTTCTAGCGACTAAACATTTTCACATTACTGCATTACTTCCATTAAAAAGGAAACATATAATTTTCACTTTGATTCGTGAGCGACAAAAAATAACAACTCCGTCCAAATTGGTTCAACAAAAACAACAAAATGATTGCCTGAAAATCAAAAATATAAATTAAGAAATGAAAGACTACGGAAGCAATATTCATCAAATCAAAACCAAAATCACACATAAAAAGTCTTAAAACTAAACTAAACCAAACAAATCAATGCCCAAACCACAAACAAAAAATACACAGACTGCTGGTAGATACTTTGATTTGCAATATACTTTTGAATACAAACTGAGCATGGCTAATCAAAATGATTCTTATTGCTCTTTAACCTCAAGTGACATAAACAAGTGTTTTATTTTCTTCATTTTTTAAAAATTAATGTCTACATTGCTCGAGTATAAAACCAAATTACCGGAGCTTGATTTGTGTCTGCCTATAACGTTTTACTAGATATCTTTGGCTAAGGAAACTTCAAAAGCTTATACTAATACTATACAAACAAAACTTCAGCGCTCAAGTGGCTAAGAAAGTGCATTTCAGATCTAAGTTTAAGTGCAAAAATAATAAAAACATCTCTTAAATATTGCATGGTAAAAATAAACTATCAAAGTTTGCGTTGCTTACGCTCTAAAAACTATTCTCTTTTCAAAAGTAAATATTGCTTCTTTCTATAAATGCCTGTGTGCAAATTTCAAACTTAACACATCTCATTTAAGGTAGGTGAGATGTAGCATAATGTTCGCTTTTTTTTTAAACGTGGTTGAATCAATCCTTTTCTTGAGAAGGTGCCCTTTTTTTGCATATTCAAATAACAGAAAGGATGTATCTAAAAAAAAAAATTTAAAAAAAAAACGATTAAAAAACCAGTTTCTAAACTCTACTTCAGTGCAAGGAACAACAAAAAATCTGCATAGTTTCTATCAACTAAAATATAAATGCAGTTTGGAACTTAAGATAACCTAGAATTCTACAAAATTGTTAGATGTTCTGGGGAAACATTGCATATAACTGATTGTCAGGAGCGTAACAATTTATTTCAAACATGATAAATTTAGCATACAAAAATAAATCAGGGTTCAGGGGGTTTTCATGAAAGTTTACAAAATAACACAAAGGACGACATTTTTTTATTTGAAATTTCAAAACCAAGTAAAAATGAGTCAGATTTTAGACAAGAAAATGTCGGCATTTGGAACTTAAAAAAAAAAGGGTTTTACTTTTACTGTGTTTGGATGAACTGAGGTAGCTTTAGATTTGAGGAATAATGGTTAACCTTGTTTTTTTACTCTTTGTGTTATAGAACAATTTGAACACTGCAAATACTTATAAAACCAGTTAGTTATACGTGTGCTAAATTTGGGCATTGCATTATTTTGGAAAGTTTTTCTGGTAAAGTAGGGGCAATAAATACTAAAAAGGCAGTATGTTTTAGGGTTTAAGGTGTACGACTAATCATAATTACTGCATAATTTTTCTTTTTTTTCTTTTCACACTTTAATCTACACAACTTCCGTTAGTCAAGTTAATAAGAAAATCCACCAATGGCGTGATTCAAGAAACAACAGCGGACTGCTAAAGTTTCACTTGTAAAATTAACTGCAAATGCAGGTTTCCCGTTGCGATGCCAAATTATTTGTAAACGATTTTCTCCTCATCGGACTGAGTCCGACACACTGACATGAAAATTACAATGGTGATGTTAAACCGTGTTAATCAGATTGCGACTGTAAATGGCTTCATCCGCCGAAGGCAATACATTGCATTATGAAGCACCATGTGTTGAAAGGAACAATCTGTACCATATTAAAATGGCTCAATACCAGGCTAAGCACCAACGTTTAAAACAGAAGTCCCTAAACTAAGCACCTCCAAAAGAAACATAAACATCAGTAGACTCTGATGGAATTCATTTAGAACACCACAATAGTGTCTTTGCAGCAGACTTTTCTTTTTAAATAAAAACCTGTTGCAGATATATGACTCATTCAGGATCGGACATGGCTAGGAGCTTTTGTGAAAACTTTCCAATAAAATTCAAGTTAACATTGTTTTAAAAAAATTGTGAAAACATCTCCCAGTTCAATCCAGTCCGTATATAAGCAACAATCCTGAGCCTTTTTGGCTAGTCCCAGACAGGCTGGACAAAAATATTATTTTCTTACTAGTAAGTGTGAAAGTCAACAAACCAGCCATAAAAGTCATGGTACTACAGGACTATGTAAAAGTAAACTTCCCTTATAATCTTCAAACAAAATATTCAACTTGCATAATTTACTTTGTAACAAGTGTATTTGAAAAAGGCTTCTTTTTGTCTAGCTTGACTCAAAAATCCTATTAAATATTCGGGTGCATCTTTCTTTCTATTAATGAAATTATTTTCTTAACATAAACTTTTACAATCTTATTGCCTACTCTCAATTAAACTCACTGCAAAAATCAACACAGACTTCCGATGAAACTACCAACTTAAAAACAATTTTTGTCTTATTATTAACTAAGACTAGTACTGCACACAAATGACATTGTCCAAAATCAGACATAATTTTTATTTATACAATTTGGTATTAAAGGTATTTTTCTTCAGTACAATTCATGTAGATTTTAAGGCAAAAGGCTAAAAGGGAGCAGGCAGCACAAACAAAATTACGCTGCGCTGTCAAGCCTAGCGTAAACTCTCCCTAACCTTGCTTACTTCATTAAAGGCAAGGTATACATACAACATTGGTAATATTATCCACATATGTTGAAATCATCAAATTCTGATAATTTTACAGAAGTAGGAGTTTCAGCTATCCTCTCCAGCGACTTTTTTATTTCAGTGGCAAAACCCCCACTTTCTATCAAAAACATGTTTTCTTCCAAGACTTCTGCAAAACTTGAGGATGCCTCTGTCAAATTGCTTCCAAAAAAATCAGATACAAATTCTTTGTCACCAAGTCATTTTAACGACAACTTGTTTCCAAGCAAGGAAGCACACTGAGGTTTGCAGTTATGCCAACATTACCAATACTGTAAAGTCACTCTATCATTGAAGGAAAATGAGCGTAAAAAAACAAAAACAGCGCCCGACGCATTTTTTACAAATCTTCCCCTGACGACTCACCTGCGACAAGCAGCTGTGCGCTGCAGGAGGCCTCGCCGAGGCCGTTGCGCGCCTCACACTTGTAGGTGCCAGCGTCTTCAGGGAAGACCTCGTTGATCTGGAGGCGTGCAACACCGTCTTGGTAGAACATACGGAAGTAGCGGGAAGGCTTGATGACTGCATCTTTCAGATACCAGGTGATTGTCGGAGCTGAAATGAAAAGAAATTGCAACAATGGGAAATAGTTAAATATTAAAATAAATATTTCAAAAGCATGCCAAAATGTACACCCGTGGCCCCCAATTATCAATATATCTTCTCTCTTATCTACTGTTTCCTGTTTAAAAAAATAAAATAATAAAACAAAAATTTAAAAAAATTATGGTAGATTTTGAGAATACTATATTTTTTTACCGGGAGTTCCCGAGACCTGACAAGCAAATTCTACAGGGCTTCCTTCAGACACTTCCACACTTCTGGTTGGTGTGTGGATAACTGGTGCTACGCCACTCCCTGGTACTCTCTCATCTACTGGCATGTCGCCACCTGAACATTGAGAGAAGAAAATAAAAAGTTTGTGTAAAAACCTGTAAGGGAGACAATTTTAAGAAATATCCATGCCTAGATACAGACAAAAATGTTTCACAGTTTGAGGAATTGTCTGGTTGGGATTGGTTTTCATTCGTTCTTTTGATAAAAAAGAAGGAAAAAAAATCCAAAGAGGACATGACTATAAAGGGAGTTACAGCGTATTACACTCTTACTGAAGTAGACCTAGCGGTTAGAGAAAAATTGCATTAGTAGTGGCTTTATGGGTACGTGGAGTAAAGTAGACTGGTATTTTCATAACCAAGAGTATAACTTCATATACAAGACAACAGTCATACTTAGGGCCAGTCATTTAAAACTTAGCTGCAGTTATTGGAAAAAAAATAAGCACTACTCTGGTCACTTCTGATTATTAGCCGTCACAAAAATCTGTTTGAATAAGAAGTTGGGATAAAGTTTGTTCTCTAAAGAAAAACAAACTACCAAGAAATAACCAGAAGAGCCCTATCGAACAGGAAACTTTACCTTCCACAACTAAAGGGGCCGTGTGGCTGACGGAGCCAGCAGAGTTGACGACTTCACATCGGTACATCCCCGAGTCTTCAGGTCTACTCTCGAGAACCAAGAGAGTATGAGTGTCTTCGTCTTGTAGCATCTTGAAGCGAGGGTTGCTGGATAACTTCTGGCCAGCCTAAGAATAGTGACCAAACCAAGGGAGGTAGATTTTAAGAACTTGTTGGGAGCAAAGATGCAAATGTTTCAAACATCACTTGCAAAAGGTATTGAATATTAGTATTAACAACTTCGCTACATTCCCCCCCCCCCACCCCTTCTCTGATGGCCAATATTGTAATACATATAGCGGTTTGATTGATAAGCAACTGAAGTACTAGAGTAACTCTTGAGTTTTTGGCTTCATTGTCCAAGGGGCAATGAAATATCCAAGAAATGTCAAATGTTTAAAGTCTTATTTAAACTTGTAAGAACAAGAGTCAAATACTACAACAAATTTATAAGGCAGGCATGATATAGGATCCTTGGGGAAAAAAGTAGGAAACTTTTAATGAGTACTGACCTACATGTTAATGCTTGAAAAGAATTTCAGGCTATTTTATCATAATTGTTCCGATTTTTCCCAAGGGAAAAAAAAAAAAAAGGATATCAGACTAAAGTAAGAATATCATGCCTGATAACGACACTAAAAGTGCCAGGAAAATAGGTTGTCCTCTTTAGTTGAAAGACACAAAAGAACTGTAATAAAACTAGAGTCAATCAGTGGTGTTGATGGATATTCTCTGTTGTGAAACCTACCCTAGACCAGTCCACACGAGGGGTTGGTGTACCAGCCACTCTGACGATAAACCTAGCTGGTTCACCGGCTGCAGTTACGGTCTTCTGTGGGGGCATCAAGAACTCAGGGGCCTGACCTTGAGTTACAGGTCGGCTTGCTGGCATATCTAGATATAAAGCAGAAGGTAATTTAGTTTGATTCATGCTTAGAACTGTCAGATGCATATACTGTACACCTATATGTCTATGTTGTTGAGTAATTATTGCATTAGTTTTACCCTACACTGATGTAACAAAATTGTTATGGCGTTTACTTCAATTATGATTTATGATAAGGAAATATAATAAAACAGTCTTGATTTACCAGTCTTAAATTCAAGGCAATGGCAGATGATTTTAGTTTGGAAATATCTTTTTTATATATTTTGTTATTGCCATGTTTGCATGTTGTTCCTGTTACTGGTCTCTAAACTGCTATACAAACCTTTAAAACTTTCAAACTGTCCCAATAGCATAAAGATAGGGAGATAGTTTGGGGTTGAGCAAAGAGTAATTGACAAGAGTGAGATTTGAACCAAAGACCTCCGGTTTAACCTGCAGGTGCTCTACCAACTGAGCTATCTAGCCCTATATGTTAGCGGTCTCCCCATGTTGTCAATATCTTTGTTCTATGTTGGCGGTGTCCCTATTTTGTCAATATCTTTTGTTCAGGGGTGCCAGTCAGAAGCCATACAACCGTTAACTGCCGTGTAGCCAGGGATCACACCCAAATTACGATACAACCTGGGAAGCGGCAGCCAGGCAATCACCTTAAGGGGATGCGACTTTTTGTTTCAGATATCAATATAAACCACAAGGGAAACTGACTGGGTACATTTTGAAATGATTTTTGGGGTTGAACAAAGAATTGACTAGAGTGGGATTCGAACCAACGACCTCCGTTAACCTCTTAGTTCAACCCCAAAAATCATTTCAAAATTTACCCAGTTTCCCTTGTGGTTTATATTAATATCTTTGTTCAGTACAATAATAAGCATTTTGAAACAAAGTGATTTCTATAGTGTGCAAGCGTCTGCATATGGAAAATGATCATATGAGAAAAACTGTGCAAAATGTGAAGAAAGAAAAAAACGAAGTGAAATAAAGTGACTGCATTTGGCTTTCATGATTAAGTATTTTTTTTAAAGCATGAAGGAAGAACGCTTAAATTCATGACCAACTAAAAAGCAATATACTGCTAGCTGCATCACTTAAAATTGCCCATTTAAAAAAAGGCTTTTTAATGTTACTTTAATGAAGAATATTGGTGCTTTTGGGTTCTTAGTACCATGTTCAAGTGCTTTGGGTAACTTTATAACATTAAATCACTGCTTCTTTTATCAGTGAAAGCAAAACTCACGGCTGCGATGTTACAAAAGAAAGGTCTACAGAATTGTATGGTGGAATAACAAGATGACCAGACCATGATTAGGAGATATACACATTATTTAGATCCACAAATAAAAACAGTCCACTGTTTCATATCAGAAAGGAAAGTAATGAAGTAAAGTCCCCATTCAAGAAGTAGGAAAGAGATTGTAATGTGCTCTATAGAAAACTTATCTTCCCTAAAATCTTGTCTGAAAGTGGCGAGTAGTTAAGTTTTACTCAGAGTAATGCAAGCAGAGTTATGAAGACTTTCCCTGAACAACAAATGCGCTTGAGAAGTAGCTATTAAGGAATTAATTACTGAAATTTTCAGTAAGTGGATTTAAAATACCATACTGTTCTCTTTATTTATATTTCTCTTAAACTTCTCAGGCAAGGCTAAATTGGTTACATAATTATGTTTCATTGATTTAAAAAATGGTGTTATAGACTGAGAGCCTGGTGACATTTAATTAACAATTTAAGCACAAAGGGTTTGATGGTACCAAGTCATTGTCTGTGTTTATCTGAACAGGCTTTGTCAAAGGCTGCGAACATTTGCTGATGCTATGTGCATTTGATGCAAGTCAATTATAGTCACTACTGTTCATAGTTAAACCTTGCAAGAGAAATACATGCTTAGCAGTCTCCTATGAACAAGCCTTAAAAATATATTTAGCTTTTGAAATACAATAGGTCATTTTGCTTAGTAAGCAGTTTCCACCAGCTACTTCTATTTTCTCCTTAAAAAAATAGAGAGGTGCACACGAAAAGTAGAAAAGGAGGAAGAAAGCGTCCCGCACACCCAAAGTGCCTGAAGTATCTTTGCATTAAACACCAATGTTAGTATACCATATCTGCTGGATATATTTCATGAACAAATTAACAATAACAAAAGCAGGACAATTTCAAAACATGGATATTTATGAAGTCTTCACAGAGAAACCACACCTGATGAAAAGTTGATGAAAGAAAGCACACAATGATCAAAAGCCGTGTAGAAATTGTTACTCAGATAAAGCCTTTACAATGAATGGGACAAGACCAATGTTAGTGTTATGAGTGCTACCCATGTTATGAAGGAAAAAAGCAGCCGATCAGTCAAAATGACACACACACTCTACCTTCGATTGTTAAACATGCAGAGCAGCTGGCCTCACCCTCGCTGTTCTTAACGGTCACAGTTAATTTACCAGAGTCATCGGGGAAGGCTTCTTGAATGAAGAGTGAACTTGACGTGCTGTCAATTAGGATCTCAAAATCTTCAGAGTGGCGGATGAGGCTGCCGTCCAGGTACCAGAGTACCTCTGGCTTGGGAGAGGCGACAAATTCCACCTCGAAGAAGACATCCTCACCATCCTTGCAGGTGAGGTCATCAAGAGGAATGAGGATCTTAGGAGCGATAGATTTTACTCCTCGTACTGTAGAGGCCTTTTGATTGGTCGCAACTTCTCCGTTCTCATCTTCCTCACTGGATGAACTTGATGAGCTGGATAAAATTGATGAGCGTGATTTATCTGAATTCTCCTTGATCTCTTTGGGAAGCAAACTCTTCTCATGGTCTTTCCTTTTAACTTCGTCAGGACTCAAATATCCATCCTCTGAGGAGGCCACTGAGGGAGCCCTGTCCTTGTCTCTTGGCTCTTTGGGACTCAAATTTGTCGCGTGGTCTTCTTCTGTTTTCCTTTTAACTTCGTCAGGAGTCAAATATCCATCCTCTGAGGATGCCACTGAGGTAGCCCTTTCCTTGCCTCTTGGCTTAGAATGAAGCTCTTCATAATAATCACCATCAGATGAAGACTCTGATGAAGATCTTGCTTTACTTTGTTCTTGTTCCTCCTCGTCTGATGAAAGAAGAAGATCAGCCACGTTGGTTTGGATCGCCTGGGCTAAATGACTGTCCTCAGGTGGCCCTGGAGTAATGCTTGTTTCATAGATATGGTATAAATCCTCATCTGATGAAGAATCGGGACTGCTCTCCCGGCGAGGTTCAGCAGCAAGAACTTTTTCCAGTACTACAGTCTTGGGACTTTCTTTAGTCGTCGCAATCACAACTTCCTCTACTGGTGGATCTGTCTCATTTTCTGATTCAGACTCGGAACTAAAGGGTAAAGTGCTGTCAAACATACCAGGACAGCTTGCGTATTCCTTTTGGACCGATTGAGGTTTGACTTCCTCTTTGTCAAAGAGTTTCACGTCCATCTGGGCAGGCTGTACCCGTTGAGCTTGAATTGGAGCTTCCTCGCTACTCTTACTGGTAGGTTTCTTGGCAACAGGAGGGGGAACTTTGGTTTTGGGCTTAAGGGTAATCGACGATTGGTTTTTGTCATGCAATTTGGCAAATCTTGCCTCAAGTTCACTCGTTGGCTTCGCCACTTCAGCTAAACACAAAATGAAGAAGTATTACACATAACAACTTGGTTAGTGATGGGGGTCAAATGGTCATCATGCAATACATTTAACATTTATTGGTATTACTGACTGACTTTTGTCACTCATAAAATCTTGGGTATAACTCGCAGACGTATTCCTCAAGGAATAAATTTCAAAATCACATATCCGTAAACTGAAAAACGAATGTTGAACATCAAGTAAAAATTAACTGCAACAAAAGACATCAATTATTCATGCTCGGCAATTGACAATGCTCAGAGAAAGAAATGAATGGATGGTGGGCTCTTAAAGAAAAACTGTCTACGCAGGAAAAGAGAGGTTTACGAAGATAGAGAGAAATCAGGAACCTACTTGCGTCAGTCTTAAGGGCCACTGATACAGGCTTATACCCCTTTCTCTTCTGTAGAGCTTCCTGAAGTTCCGGCGAAACCTCTTCATGTTTGAGCTCCTTGTTCATGACAACACCTGATTTCAAGTCTTCGATTGGGAATGGCAAACAAAGAGCCAGATATGGGTTTTGGTCAAGCACAAAAAAAAAACATTCTCGCAGTTCAAGGATTGCAGCTCAAGATTACAAAAGAAGTGCAACATTGGTGGCTCGGCTGTTTCTATTCACATGAATTCAAGATCTATTTCAGAAAAAGTGATAAAGTGTTTCCAAAGAAGTGTTCACAATTTGTTGAAAACTGTCAAATCTTTGGAGTGACTCAGTCATTTCTAGTCACAAGAGTTTCACAACAAGACTCCAAAAAAGTGTCGGCAATTTATTGAAAAACATTTTTTTTTTAAATTGATTTCATATTAAGTAGCTTACTAATGAATGAAAAAATTTTTTTTTTTTCTTAAATCATATTCGCTGTGATTCAGTTACTTTGAGATCAGTTTCTCAAATTGCTTTTCACAAATACCAGCTTTAATCAGCTGTAAAAGCATTCTTCACCAACAGAGAAACCACCAACATTGCATTTCTCGATTACATAGCTCGCAGTGTTTCTATTTGCTCATGCAAGACCATCTTTTTACAGGCATTAGTTTCCGAGCAGGGTACTTGCCAGATGCATATAAAAAAAAAAATTGTTCCTTTTTTTGCGTCATACATATTAATCAATGCCTTCTATATATGCAAGTCAGCCTCATACTTGGTTCTTGGTCACTGGCAAATGTCCCGATGCAAACACTGTTCCCTGGACGTCTTTGTGAAAAATATTCTACAAATGTAAAAAAAGGTTTCTTAATAGTTGAATTAATTAAAATCGTTTTCACCTTTCTGCCAAAATAGAAAATACTTACCTCTGCCAGTTACTCTGAGCTGTACTCCAGGATCGTTCTTCCTGAAGACGTGGAGCCTTGTCTCATGTGAGATCATGCCAAACTTGTTCCTGCCTACCACCTTGTAGATGCCGCTGTCTGATGGCCTGGCCTTAGGGATGTCCAGGTAGTGGAGTCCGTCAAACCAGATCTTCATGCGAGAACCCTATTAGTAAACACAGGGCAAAAAGATCTCATTCGCTGCTATTTTGGAAACCATAGCTTTTGAACTTTGGGTTGTCTTCTGTACTAGCAGATTTCGTGGGGGGGGGGTTGCGCCAGGAGTGTCATCATTGACAGACATGGGGCACTACAAAGGCTCAATATTATTATCATTATAAAAATACTGAACACTCCAAAAGAAATTGGTTTAAAAAGTCTATTTATCGGATTACATGTTTACTAACAGGTTGAATTTTTTAAAGAGTTTCTACTCCCGATGATAAAATTTGTTCATTACCATGTTCAGCGCCCTAGAGCATGTTAACATGGTTTATTATTATTTAAAGTACAACTGAGTAGAACTAATGGACACATTTTGAGCAGCGTTTGGCTAGGACACCAGGTCCCAATTTCATAGAGCTGCTTGAGCAGAAAGAATTGCATAACAATTTTCTGCTAAGTAGGAAAGAGCAAGACACCAGTTACAAACTGTGCATGTAACATTGTAGATTGGCTGGTAACCTAATTCCGGTAAGCATAATTTTGTTGCGCTTAGCTAATGTTTGTGTTTAAGCAGCTCTAGGAAATTGCGCCCAGGGAGTTTAATGGTCTTGATGAAATAAACTCACATCAGCTTGCATGATGTTATCTTTGTACCAGATGACCCTTGGTATAGGATTGCCGATCAATCTGACTGTGAATCTAGCAAGATCACCCTCGACGGCTTCACAGGATTCAGGTGTGGTCACAAACTGCGGTGGCGAGGGTCCTTCGGTCTGCTCAATACCTTCCACTGGCCCTCCCCTAAGAAATACAAGGAATCATGAGTGTTATTATTTTATTCAGATTTCTGGAAAAGTACATGTAGCTTACAATGCATTTGAAGATCAGTGTGTAAACATTTATTTTGCTAACAATGAGGTACGAAATATTGAAAATATTAAAAAGCTGCAATCATGTAACAACACTCACTCTGACTTGAGGAACTCTTCATATTCAAGTGTCTTCTCGATTCCTCGCATATCCTCTGGAAGTTGTGTTTCCATAATGAGGGCATGTTGGGCTGTTAAAAAAAAATTGAGAAAAATAGAGTACGCCGTCGCAAACTGCTTACGAACCAAAAGAGCACAACTATTTTTGAGAAAGACTCTGCTAGGGATGAAAAGTCATGCCATTAATTATTTTTGGAAAACAAATAAATGATTTAAACACAAGCTTGATATCTTCTTCAATGACAAAATCCCTTACCTTTGCAGACAAGTTTTCCAGATGTTTCCGCTCGTCCACTCTCATTCTGGGCCCTGCAGATGATCGTTCCTGAATCCTCAGGATAGACACCTTTCATGTCCAGAGAGCACAGACCGAACTCATGCTTTGCCTTCACACGGGATCCTGAGAAAAGAAAGAGAAATACCAACAAAATGAGCTCATTGTAAAGTTTCATTAATGCATTAAAGCATCAATGAGATGGCGCCAGCCATTATAAGTCATTTTTCAATGTTAACTAAGTTCTGAGAGAATGCAACATTCCCACCAAGAACGATGGAATTAGCTGCAAGCTAGCATCTTCAAAAGTCTCACACTCAGGAAATCATCATCATCATTTAGCGGTTACAACCAAAATGGGAACACAAACAAGTCTTAGTTATTGTGAAGTTTTCATTAATGCACTAAAGCATCAATGAGGTGGTGGCAGACATACAGAATAATTTTCCGCCGAGAAGGACAAAAATTTACCTGGTAAGTCTGCTTGCAAACATATTAAAGGCAGTGGACACTATTGGTAATTACTCAAAATAATTATCAGCATAAAACCTCACTTGGTAACGAGTAATGGGGAGAGGTTGATAGCATAAGTGACAAAGTTTTCGAGAAAAGAAGTAATTTTCCACAAATTTGATTTCGAGACCTCAAGTTTAGAACTTGAGGTCTCGAAATCAACCATCTAAATGCACACAACTTTGTGTGACAAGGGTGTTTTTTCTTTCATTATTATCTCACAACTTCGACGACCAATTGAGCTTAAATTTTCACAGGTTTGTTATTTCATGCATATGTTGAGATACACCAAGTGAGAAGACTGGTCTGTGACAATTACCAATAGTGTCCACTGTCTTTAAAATTATAATAAGAGATTTATAAAGAGTGATTTCCAGAAAAATTATCAACCTTGCATTTACACCAAGAAGTATTCAAAACAATTTAGTCGCCAAAAAAAAAAGCCCCAGGAATCCAGAGACTTACCTGTGACGACTGGTCTGTTGTTCTGGAGCCAGTCTACCCTCATCGTGTTGTCACTTGCTGGTTCCAGCTTGCAGGCAAAGTGTGCCGTTTCTCCTTCCTTCTTCATGACATTGTTCAAGGGGATGACAAACTTGGGCGGCCGTGCTTTAGCTGGTTCTACGATCTCGCCAGTGTGGAAGCGCTGGCCAGAACTTGAGGGGTTTTAAAGAATACAAAGGCTGAGTAAAGAGTGAAGCTATTATTGGATTTGGGCTTGTGATTCCCTGTATGGGTTGACTAACTATGAATGATCAGAAAAAAAGACCCACACACAACTTGGATTCAAACTTATGATCCAGTATTCTGAGCAGACCTAAACCATTGAACTTACCATCAGAGGCCTTCTTTGAATTCTGTAGATAAGTAGTAGTGTTTTTTGAATTGACTTTTGAATTGATTGTTTGTCATTGCCAGTAACATCATAAGGGTAACCTCACTGTGACAAAAAAAAAATGTAACCCCCAAAATAGCGTAACAAAATTTAAATAAATAAATAAATAAAGGTACACAAACAAAACTGAAAACTTGAAATTTAGCAAGCAAGAATTTGAAACGGAATACATGGTTTGTTCGACTTACTCATCACTGAGAGAACGATCGTACTCCAGTGTCTTTTCAATCCCCGCCTGCATCTCCTCTGGGAGTTGACTCTTCATGATAAGGCTACCCTGGGCTCGGCAAACCAATCTCGCTGAACTCTCGGTTCTCCCGCTCTCGTTGGTGACGACACAGGTGATCGTCCCAGAGTCTTCTGCAGTGACATCCTTGTAGTCCAGACTGGCAATGCCAAACTCAAATACACTCCTAATGCGAGAACCTGAACCAAAGAACAGACGTTGATAATTAACAGTAATAGGTACTTTTCAATACAATACAATACAATGGCTAAGGACCAAGTATGGGTGTGGCCAGAGTAAGGTTGTGGCCCAAGTAAAAGCTGCACTGACAATGTTGAAGAATAGGACTTGTTGTCATTCTGTCTATAAGCTATTGCTGCAGCCATTTATTTAGACTAAGCCTTAGGCTGTGTCCCAATTATGGCCGTGGCCAAAGTATGTCAGGTTTTTTGACAAAATAAAAAGACACCAGAAAAGCAGTTGTGAACTGTATCTTTTCATGCAAACATTTTAAAATCTTTTACTTTTTTACATTTATTTGTTCATTTGAGGTTAAACACATAATTTCTCCAAGTTGAATCTGATACCATAATGTATTTAATGCAACTTCAACTACCTTCCTGAATACACCTTTATCATGGTGCAGCCCTAATGATTTCTCCAAATATGAGGTGATTTCTGAATTGGAGGTGACGGCTGCGGTTTAGCCACAGCATCATCCCGAATGGAATAGCAAATACTCGAATTTGGACATGGCCTAAACCACCGAACAAATCAAAAACTAAAAGGACCAAATAGTTTGAGTCCTTTTTGGTTCAGTTATAATCAGAGCTACAAGCACACAGGGATCATGTCAAAGATAGTGATACTTACCAGTGGCAAGTGGTCGTCCATCCTGTAACCATTCTACCGTCATTGTGGGGTCGTTAGCTGGTTCAATACGGCAAGCAAAGTGTGCCCTCTGTCCCTCTGGTCTTTGCAGTGGGCTGACAGGAACGAGAATGCGAGGTGCAGCAGCCTTTGCTGGCTCATGGAACGTACCATGCTCATGTCGTGACGGTCTGCCATCCTTCACAATACCACTGGTTAGAGAAAAAGGAATAGGACTTATTGGATGTCAAATGGTATTTCCTAAACTTAGATGGTTTTTCAGACAAACCCATTTATCTGAAGGATAGTTACTGGTACGCACTTTATATTATTCAAATAATAATCCAACTGGTTAAATTTTTAAATAACTTTTATTTGAAAGAAGAGAGATTGTGAGATATAGGGACTTGAACCAGCGCTCTACCAACTGAGCTATCTAACCCTATATTGATGGTCTCCCTATGTTGTAAGCATCCTTATTAAGGGGTGCAAGTCAGAATAACCATTCCCCAACAAAGATATTGACAACAATCGGGAGAAGGCTAACATTAGAGCTAAACAGCTCAGTTGGTAGACCGCTGCCACGTAATCGAGAGGTCGAAGGTTCAGGTCTTTTCAGACCTTTTACAGATTGAAAGTTAACAATAGAGTTTTGTATAATTACTGATCCTGCAATTTGTCTTTGAACTGGTCTACATTTATTACGGAAGTAACTCAACCAGGTCAACATCTCAAGCAGTTGATGGCCAAAAAAAAAAAAAAAAAAAACATTAAGAAAGAAGACTTACTCATCACTGATAGAACGATCATATTCCAGTGTTTTCGCAATGCCTTCTCTCATGCTGTCTGGTAGCTGGCTTTCAGTAACTAGGCTGTCTTTGGCTGTGAGGAAAAACCAAATCCACAAGAATTGTTAACAAATATTTGAGACATGAATGACCAATCTTGCTGAGAAGCAATTGAGTATACCATGCCTCATATGGGGCAGAAGGTTCCAATACATGAACAACTATTTTCCCCCTTAAATCCTCTGAATAATTCCTGAGATTCATAGCACACAATAAATACAAAATAGGGGGGGGGGGGAGGGTACACCATGCCCAGAGCTGCCAACACCTTGCAATCACCTTGCAACTAAACATCTCGCAATCAGGAAGATTTTGTACGACAACCAGGGAGATATTTAGAATTACTTTCAACAAAGTATTAGGATAAAGGTATTCAGGGAGATGTTTTCATCAGAACATGGAAATATTGGTATATTTTCAGTGAACTTTCTGCAAAATCAGGTACAGTTGGCAGCTCTGGATGCCATATATCGAGTACCAAATGCAATAGAGAAATTGGGGTGTGATTGAACATCTAAGGAAAAACCCGTAAAACCAATTCCTTCAAACAATGTACCAAGCTCTCAAAACCCACACAGCAACATCCAAGAGGCGGACCCCACAATGCAACGATCTACTTACTGTGTACGATGAGTTTGCAAGAGACTTCGTTCTTTCCACTCTCATTGACTGCACGACAAGTAACGACACCAGCGTCCTCTGCATAGACACCCTTGATATCGAGACTGGCAATGCCAAACTCAAACGTGGTCTTGATCCTGGAGCCTAGGGGAAAAAAATCATAGAGTTTGAAATGATGAAATTCATGTGGACTGTTAACCATACAACCCATTTTGGGTGGTTAGTTGATTTCTACTATTCAAGATTTGTATTGGTTTTGGGGCTAAACAGCTTTAGAAAACAGCACTCAGCACTAATGCTAAGAGCTCAGTACAAGGATCTCAGACAACATGTCAAAGTTCACTTCTATAGCCGCACCTACATGACCAATCTTTATGTTTACACACATGCACCGACTGTTCTACTACTGCAGTCCGGTGTAACGGTGGGGTGATCGTTTGGGTGGTGGAATGTTTGTATGACATGCACGCTTTTTGAGCAATTGTGGCCATGATCCAACTTTAACCTACCCTCTTTAAAGTGTACAGAAAAATGCCCTCCAATGAATTTATCTGTGCAAGAGTTATCAAAAAAGCTTCTGAAAGGGAAACAAAAGAAGTTTCAGCTACTTACTTGACACCAGCGGACGGCCGTTCTTCAGCCAGTCCACCTTCATGGAGCCATCTCCCATGGGTTCAATCTTGCAGGCAAATCGTGCATCTTTGCCCTCATGTTTCTTAACATCCCGGGGTGGGATGACAAAGTTTGGTGGGGGTGCTCTTTGTGCCTCTTGGATGCGAGTCCCATAACCGGAAGGGTGTTCTCTGGCTAGTCCGTCATCAGATCTTTATAAACAATACAAAAATTCATTTATGTTGTAACTTATTTTATTTCTTCTGAAAAAGGGATGTCATTAGAATGTTCAAAAATTTTAAGTCTGTATTTCAAAAAGAGCACTTTGATTAATACTTGACAAGTTTATTTGTTCCTTTATTTGTCCTCCCATCTTTGATGATGACGTTTATAGTGAGGTGGTGAAACCATTTCAGGATTTTATAAAAATGACCACAAGAAAATGTGTTTTTGTTTATCTTTCAAAATGTTTGCTGCCAATCGGTAAATCTTTGCGAGTAGGTTTTTATTTAAAGCAAATTTGAAAACAGAACATTACTGTAAAAAATTCCTTAGCCCAAAAGGAACATTCTATTATTTTTGTTAACACACAGCCCTGATTTTGTTTTTCTTGTTGTAAAGCGTCTGGGAGAATTTTTAATGGATTTGGCGGTATATAAATGTTTTTTAAATTATTATTATTATTATTATTATTATTATTATTATTATTATTATTATTATCCTCACAGTCTTACTTACTGTATCAATAATAAAAGATAGCTATTACGCTTGACAAATGTTTAGTCTGGTACCTACCCTCTGAGGTATTCATCATACTGCAGTGTCTTCTGGATACCTTGCATCTCCTCTGGCAGTTGGCTATCAGAGATGACAGCTCCCTTGACTGTAGAGTTGGACAGCCCAAAAAAAAAAAAGGATTGAAGATTAACAACTTTACTCATCAAACAACTGATTTCAGAAACATAATCACTACGGCAACAAGTTAACTGTGAACATTTTGAACATGTGAACAAGTTTCTCCCCCAAGATTTTTCAAAGTTTTGCAAGTTTAGGCAAAGCACAGTCAATGGGAGACTTTCTGGGACGATAGAGGGCAGCAGACTTACCGGGTAAATCCATTGTTCTCAGAATTATGCGCATGTTCAGAACTACGTAAACAATGGAAATTTACCCGGTATGTCTGCTGCCGCCTAGCGTTGGAAAGTCTCCTATTGAAACGAGGTCATTGGATTGTTCATTACTTGATGTTTAGGTTTGCTTTTAAAAACTCTCTCATGCAATCTAGAGCATTTGATTTATTTTATGATTTTATATTTATATCCCCTCGTCGGAGCTTCGCCGAAGTGGGAAGATCATCCACAAACAAACACACATACTTTGGCATGATAGTCTTCCTGATGTCTCGGTATGTCCGCTAGCGTTGGCGGCTCTGCAGGTGATAATTCCAGAATCTTCAGGGTAGATTCCCTTAATCTCCAACATGCAGATTCCAAACTCATTGCTCGTCTTGATCCTTGAGCCTGTAGAGGGAGAAAATAGAGAGTTGATACAGAGACTAAGTATTTGACAAATACTGCAAGTAAACAGGCAAACCATCTGCAGAGACATACATGTACATGCTGTATTGCTTGATATGAAAACAGTGTGTAGCATGATAATTTTGATGAAAGGATTAGGGCACTTTTTGTAACACAAAACACAATGTCCACAGATTTACATTAAACTTACACCGTTTGAAGATAGTGGAAGTAGAAAGCGTACCTTAAAATATTTGTTGCTGAGGTGCTGCAGTTTTATGAGAAATGAGTAAAACAATGTCATGAAAATACGTTTTTACAAGCTAAAATAATTTTCGTCTCATGATCACCGAAACAAAAATTATTTTCATGACATTGTTTTACTACTTTCTCAAAAACTACATGTTATGGTTGTAACCCTTCCCCAAAGTATGGGGTTTATTCAGACGAAAATTTCTACAATTAATAGATGTTCAATTTGCATCAGGCATCAAGAACAGTATTTGTGTTTCATCCATTCACCCACTTTCATTGAATTGAATTGAATAAACGTCTTACCAGCAAAGAGTGGCATTCCGTTCTTCAGCCATTCCACTCTCATCGTCTCATCGTTGGCAGGTTCAAGACGACATCCGAAGCGAGCATCTTCACCTTCCTTCTTATGGACATCATTCAGGGGTACGGTGAAGCGAGGCTCGGGTGTCTTGGGGAAGGCTTCATCGTCAGGGTACTGATCAGGTCTCGTGAAGATGGAACCAGCAGACGGGGAGTCAGCAGCTGGAGCTCTACTTTGTCTAAAGGAAGAGAGATTCCAAGATGTTTCTTGTAAAGATCTTGGCAAAATTTCATATATTTTGTACATATATTTTTAATGTAATTTTATTGTAAACCAAATTCTTTTAGTCAGTGACTTTTTATTTGGAGATGTATTTTTCTAATAAACCAATTTTGAATTGAAGTGAAATAAAGGCTGTAAACACAAAAATTTGCTAAGCACAGAAAAGTATTGCTTAACAGAACCATTGCTTACCAGCCAAAATTAAATTAAGTTTACATTGATGTGACTGGCCGTGCCCCATTCAGTTTTTGCTATGCAAAGAAATTTGTCAAGCAGTATTTTCTGCTAAAGAGCTTTATAAAATTGGGCACAGTTATCACAGTTATGTAAATGTTCAGTATCAGAGTTAACTGAAAAATGGAACGTACAGCATCTCTTAAACAAAAACAGAAATGTGTACTTACTGATTGGAAGACTTCTTCTTCACCAGTGGTTGTGGTGTACCGGCCATCCTACCGACAGGTGGTTTATCTATAACGGAAAAAGAAGTGAAAAAAACTAACAATGTTTAATTTCCTCTCCTCTCTTGGTATTGCATTCCATGAACTGCATTAACAAATTTTAAACATCAACTAATCCCTAATGACTGACTGCTCAACGAAAAGACAAAACAGGCCAACCGGTTTTCATTACCAGAAACGTTTTTCAGTTTATAATATTGGTAAAGACAGACTTAAGAATTGAATAAACAATATGGATGCTTTAGCAAGAAACACACACCATTTACAGATGTCCAATTTGGAGATTTTTATTTCAAAAAAAAACATTTTGAAAATTAAAAAACCAAATAAAAAGTTTAATCCTGAAAAAGTGATTAGTGTTATCTTGGTCTACATATGATACTTGTGAACTTTAATTGTGGCACATTATAGAAAATTTACAGACTCTTCACTCTCAACAAATGAAATATGTGAGTCTTTTTCTTTCTTCATTTAGTGGTAACTCGACATCCCATGAGAAAAGTCTAAAGGCAACGAGCAAGCCATGAAACAATTTTGAAAATAAGAAAAAATCCTGACAAATAATACTAGAGATTTGACTCACATGATACTTGTACTTTACATCTGCAGGAGACACGGCCAGCCGAGTTGAATGCAGTGCATGTATACCAGCCACTATCAGAGCGATTGGTCCTCTCTATTGACAGGCTACACTCACCCTTCAGCATCTCAATCCTGAAGAAATGGGAAAAAGACAAATCTTGAATGAACTACATGTACAACCCTCAACTTTAACATAAATAAAAGTTTCAACCAAAACTGAATTGAGCCCGGTTCATACTTCCTCAAATGCGATACAAATTTTGACATTACAAATTTGCAAAGAATAACTTGTAACACTTAAACTGTGTTCAACTCCTGCGAAACATTCGCTGTGAAAACGCCAAAATTCATATCGCATTCGCATTAAAAACGAACTTGGCTTTAATTCAAAATTTTGCCCTTTAACAGTTCATAATCAAGACTCTTATAATCAGTGCTTTCCGAAGTCTACAATAAAAAAATTAAAAAACAGGTCTAAAGGTCTAAACCACTAGGCATTATTTAAAAAAAAAAACTGTTGAACTAATACTGACTTGAAGTTTTTGAATCCCCTGGTGATATGATGACCATCTTTCTGCCAGTTGACCTGTGGCGAGGGTGACCCGTTGACCTTGCAACCTAGAGAGATTGGTTCGCCTTCCATCACAGACACATTCTCGATACGATCGATGAAGGACGGGGCAACAAGGTGCTGCTTGGCTGTTTGGGAAAAGAACAAATTGTTTATCAGTCAAAACGATTTCATTATTTATTTATTTTTCAATCCGGTCCCAAAACAGTTGCGAAAATTTTGTTGAGGTGCTTGATAACTCCACACACAAGAGGAAAATTACTTAAAATCGATAGTCAATTGGTTATTCCGAATATTAAAAAAATCAGTTGTTTTTCAATGAAAAATCGTTAACATTTTTTAAACCTCATCTTTAACTTTACAAAACTTGATCAGACAAGATCCATTCCTTACATACTTTCAGATAATCCTGAAGAATTGCCCCAAACAAATTTTCTGACCAAATACCGAACAAATTTCTTAAAAAAAAATGTCTTTTCCCTGCTCTATGGCTTCAGAAACCCAGTTTAGGATTTCTTATAATTTCTTTAATTATGCACACCCTCATCTTAAAGGCACTGGACACTTTTAGCAATTACTCAAAATAATTGTTAGCATAAAAACTTACTTAGTAATGAGCAATGGAGAGCTGTTGATAGTGTATAACATTGTGAGAAACGGCTCCCTCTAAAGTAACGTAGTTTTCGAGAAAAGAAGTAATTTTCCACTAAAATATTTGAATTTGATTTCGAGACCTCAGAATTAAATTTTGAGGTCCTGAAATCAAACATCTGAAAGCACACAACTTCGTGTGACAAGGGTGTTTTTCTTCCATTATTATCTTGCAACTTTGACGACCAATTGAGCTCAAATTTTCATACAGGTTTGTTATTTTATGCATATGTTGAGATACACCAAGTGAGAAGACTGGTCTTTAACATTACCAAAGGTGTCAAGTGTCTTTAACCTTCACAGTACTTCATCAAATCAAACAAGATCCATTCTTTCAGATAATCCCGACTGTGAGAGTCTTACCTTCTACAGAGAGGCCGACAGTGAACTTTGCCTGTCCAGCTCTGTTCTTGGCTTCACAGCGATAGAGGCCGCTGTCTTCTGGTCTAGCGAATGCAATGAGTAGAGAATGGACTCCACCCTCATTCACAATCATCTGAAAATAAGTGATCAAGTTTCAAGGTTTCTTAATGGTTGGGTTGATATTTTAAGGCATGATATTTGTTCCATTGAACATGTTGAAAAGAGTAGGAACATTTCATTGAGTGAAATTGAACTACGTGAACACATGGTGTAGGCTTAATTTGTCTGATTTACAAAGTGCAAAATTACTGAAGTGCAAAAAAACATCGAAAATCAGACTACAGTAGGAAGAATATTATGTAAGTTTGTGGCGGAAGGGGCAGTTTTGTGTGCATGGGTTATGGATTTTCCTTTTTTTTTTTTTTTTTTTTTTTTTTTTTAAGTTTAATTTACATCTTTATCATTGAGGCATGATCTGACATAGCTAGAAAAAATAAACTTTTGCTGAACAATTGCTCCAAACAAATTTGCTGACCAAAATTAAAACAAATTTCAGAAGAACCTTTTAATGCTCTATACATGTAGCTTACAAATTTGCTCACCGAAAACCAAACAAATTTCTGAAGAATTTTTGTTCCTCCTCTACATGGGAGTGTCGTGGCCGAGTTGTTAAGAGCACCGAATTCAACTCTGGTCTTTCTGATCAGCAGAGTGTGGGTTCGTGACACTTGTGTCCTTAAGCAAGACACATAACCATTGCTTCGTCCTTCGGATGGGACGTAAAGTCGTTGGTCCCATGTGTTGTGTAAACGCATGTAAAAGAACCCAGTACTCCTTGCAGTAATAATACCTGGCGCTTTGTATCCTTTGGCAAAAGGCGCGTTATAAATACGGTTATTATTATTTATTATTACTCTACATCTTGAGAAATATGTTTAAGGTTTGATAAAAAGTTCTATAATTATACACACCCTGTGGTTGGGATCGCTGTACACACGTTCGTCGTCCCTGAACCAGATGAGATCTGGTGGAGGTCTACCCTTAACGCGGCAGTTGAAGCGAGCAATCTTTCCTTCCTTGACGATCAAGTCGCTGGGAATCTCCTTGAAGTTTGGCTTGTAGTGTCTTTCATTCACCTGGCTGTCCGGAGCACCGCGCTCGGGGATCTGATACTCTTGTGTTTCTCTGGATAAACAAGAAGAGGAGAGGAGTGTGACAATGAGATCAAAATATATTTGCCAACTTTGGGGAATCAAAAATATTAATCAAGTAAAACCATGTGATACTTACAAAAAGTAAATAGCTACATCTTGATAATATTCTCCTGTCAGTGCTTGCATTTTACATTTGACTGCACTTTTTAAGTAACATTTAATTCTTCTGTAGTTTTATGAAGTAACCTCTTGATAGTATCCCTTGTCATTGCTTGTAGTTTACATACTGTACCTTTTAAGTAATGTTAAATTTCTACAGTATAGTTTATTTAAATGCATTGTGCATTTTTAACTTCTTACTTATTTAATGCTTGTGTGATGCGCCTTGGGTGCCTATTTGAGCGTATTCTGCGCTATTAAAGATCTTTTTTAAAGTCAATACGTACTCTCTAACTCTGTGCGCCAAGACACCCTTCATGTGTTGTGGCATATCGTTATCGTCAACTCGCTCCACGTAGAGTCTCCCTGTACAGACAGCCCGCCCCTTGGGACTGGAGGCAAAGATGGTGTAGGCTCCTTTGTCTTCGGGCAGGACCATCTCAATACGCAGTGAACAGAAACCTTCAGTGGTCTTGACGTCCAAGCGTGTCGATCGTATGACCGGCTGTCCGTTCTTGTACCACTGAATCTGTTGGTCAGGAAAAAAGCGGATTTTGTTTATTATTTGTTCCCAATACGGAATCAAGACAAATTAATACAATTAAAGGGTATTTAATGTACTTTTTCAAAAAACACAATGTCCACAGATTTACATTAAACTGACACAGTTTATAGATTATGATAGTATAAAGCTTCTCTTTGAGAAATGAGTAAAAAAAAAAAATTCGTCTCAGTATTTAGCATGTAAAAACGTATTAACCAGTTATGCTATGGTTTTGGTATAATATCATAACTGGTTAACGGGATTTTCACATGCTAAAATATTTTTCGTCTTCCTGAGACAAAATTATTTTGTGACTTGTTTTACTCATTTCTCAAAAACTACACAACCTCAGTTAGTAATATCTTCAAACCCTGTAAGTTTAATGTAAATCTGTGGACATTTTGAAAAAGTACCCGAATCCTTTAACAGTCTCGAACAAAATAGTGATTATGCATACTATAACACTTACTCCTGAACAGTATTGTTTCATTTGCTAAAATGTAAAGACATGTAGAGTTCCAACTTCTTTTTAGTTATTGTATAAGTTAAACTCAGATTTGACTGCTGTCAAATTTTCTCCAAATTTGGGCAGGTTTGATGGAGCAACTTCTCAAGAACTTTTGGCAAAATTGACATGCTATAAAGAAGGGATTTCACAAATTCATGGGTAATAATGTTGGAAGCACTTTAAGACACCCTTCAGGTGTGCAAAGCACTATATACACACTGATTATTATTCTTCAAATGAAAAGAAAACAAATATCAAGCTGTTCAACTCACTGTTGGTTTGGGTGACCCTTGAACTCTACAGCTGAAAGTAACTGGGCTCCCCTCTAGCACTTTAAAGTTCTTCAAATCTTTGATGAAACACGGAGCGCCAGACCGTTCAGTGTCTGTGTCCATGCCGGATTCCATTTCGGTCTCAGTCTCCGTCTCGGTAACCAGGCCCGGTAGGTTGGGATCCTGGAGGAGTTTTGCCTCAAAATTGGGAACGCTAAATGTCTGCAAAGAGATCGTGACAGTAAAAGGTTAGAACCAAAGAACATGCATTGTTCTCTCACAGTGATTGTCTGATTGCTTGGTGGCTATAGATAAGCAATCAGTAGTGAGAAAGTTTTTTGTGGCATAGCGAACAGACTTTTGCTCGTAAAACAGGAGGGGAATAATTATAAGCGAAAATGACTTTACATGGGGAGCCATGGTAGGGAAAAGCTGAATAATGGACTGCATTACAAGCCAAACTTTACACAATCTGTCCAAATATCATGCAACTTCACACAAATTAGAGCCAGAAATGGGATTTTGCTAGCAAATTGAATCATTCCTTGCCCCAAAAAGTGTGTAAAATTCGAACCTCCCTCTATTGGCATTGATGTTATTCTATCTCCAAGGTACATGTACACAACATAATTCAGTTGATCCTGAGAGGTTAAACTCTACATATTCATGTTAAGATAAGATT
Source organism: Asterias rubens (assembly GCF_902459465.1). Classification (NCBI taxonomy): domain Eukaryota; kingdom Metazoa; phylum Echinodermata; class Asteroidea; order Forcipulatida; family Asteriidae; genus Asterias; species Asterias rubens. The sequence continues at coordinate 7,951,150 of NC_047067.1, forward strand.
ATAATACAACTATATATAAATTTCCATGGTGTATAGTCTTCAAATGTGCTTTTTTCTACAGATTATGATAGCTAGATTCATGATAGCAATGGAGGAAAATGTTAGTAAAGGGTTCCAATTCTGAACAAACCAGTTCTAAAGTACCTACACTACGAGTTAGACAAGAATAAAGATAAAATCTAAAAACAATTATCATAAGAGCAGCAAATCAAATTCATGCTATTCAAAAGATTATCATGCTTCATCATATATCAGTAAACAATAAATTCATCCCAGAATAATATGTCTTATGCTTGTGGTAACTCCTCCTTACCACATCACACAGTTACCCTGTCCACCACTTGGTGTCAAGAAAGGGTTTGCTCTGACCATGAACGCAAATCTTGAAAATCATGCACATAACTAAGAAATATTGTTCCCCAAAATGAAGCATCTGTAGATGGTAAAGACATTCCTCTTTAGCTGTCAACTGTAGAAAAAGGGTTTGATACATGTAAGTTAAATCTAACTATAAGTCAAAATAACACACACACTCCATGCAAAGATTATTTGTTTACAATTAACTGCTTCTGGTATTGGATGCTGTAATTTTCCAAGTCGTACTTCTGCAGGTCGGCAAAGCTTCCTCCAAATCACAAAGCAACAGTTACATTAGTACACACACTCTTGACAAAAACTGTTTCAAACACACGTCATCAACACACTCTTTTCTATAACCCTCCTGAAAGTTCTGTTGACTGATTCTTTAATGCAACTCCCCATTGGTGGAATGAGAGAACAACTGTTCGCAAGCTGATCTGTGTTAAGTTCACATGTATTCAAACTGTAGGCTGGGACTGTGTGCTTGCATTAAGCCCGGTTCATACTTCCTGCGCATGCGAATGTGATACGAATGTTGACGTCACAAATTTGCAACGAATAGTTCGCAGCAGTTCAATTCTGTTCTTAAACTCACTTGCGAATATCGCTGCGAAAGGAGGGTTGTGACGTCAAATTCACGTCAAATTCACTTCGCATTCGCATTTGCATGAAGTACATGTATGAACTGGGCTTTACTCAGTCAAAACACATGCAGCTTATATGAAGAAATGATATCATGAAGATACACGCTGAATTGCAGCTTTATAGTCAGATGAACAAAACATTTTAACAAAATCAACCTTTCAGACCGGTTTTTAAGTCCACAATTTGTTTTCCTTCACAAGTTAAAGCATGTATATGCACATGTAGGAAGCAGAGATTCATGAAGAAAATCTTAAAGGAACACATTGCCTTGGATCGGTCGAGTTGGTCTTTGAAAAGGGTTTGTAACTGTTTGTTATTAAATGCATACGATTAGAAACATATTTTAAAAGTACAATATAATGATCCACACAAGGATCACTGGAAATTGCATGGTTTTCCTTTTACCTCACCGACTAACACGGTCGGCCATTTACGGGAGTCAAAATTTTTGACTTTGTTAGTTCGCAAAGTAAAAGGAAAACCACCCAATTTCGTGGCAAATGTGTGTGGATCATTGTATTCTACTTTTAAAACATCTTTCCAACCATACATTTTATAACAAACGGTTACGAACGCTTTTTAAAGACCAACTCGACCGATCCAAGGCAACGTGTTCCTTTAAGAATGCGCGAGACATGTACAGTGTTCGGCTTTAGTGATTTTATACTGTATTCTAGCCCAGCATCATTTTCATATATGGTAAAAACACCGTTTGAAGACTATTAAATAATCAATCTTTAGGAGGATTACAAAACATATCCAATGCTGATATTAATCTCTGGAGAGTCACACCATGCCAAGATTAAGTTTCTCTACACACCCCTAGAGAAGGCATATCAGGCTGATCTTCTGACGTTCGACGATCTCTCAGTTTGATTTCCTTCTGTAGTCTGGTCTCAAATGGCGATGGTTTATACACCTGTGGGGTTTGGACAGTTTTAAGTTAATCACCACGAGTCTCCGGAGAAGCTAGATGATCATTTTGCTGGAGGGTACAGTTGTAAATTTCAATGCAGCAGGAGCTGTCAACACTTTTTAGCATACAGGATTATTTATTACTTTGGTTCGTCTATGGGAAAATATTACTTCTTTTTTTTTCTCTCTCTTTTCCAAAATATATTCCCCAAAGTATTTTCCTTTTTTTTTTAAAGATGAAATATTGTAATTATTGCACATTACATGTACCGTTTTTAAAGTAAAAACTTGTTTTTGCAAAAACAGAGTAAGTTGTGTCACAGTGCATTCCAAAAAACTTAAGCATTTTGGTTTTGCTCAACAGGAATAGTCCTGAAAGCCATTGCCAACAAATCTGCATCAATGAACTTGATGAAGGTAGGATCCACTCATGCATTTTGTATCACTTTGGACACTTTGTACACTCAAGACCATCTTAAAAATCTGCTTAAAGGCAGATGACACTATTGGTAATTACTCAAAATAATTATTAGCATTAAAACCTTACTTGGTAACAAATCATGGGGAGAGGTTGGTAGTATAAAACATTGTAGAGACGTAGTTTTCGAGAAAGAAGTAATTTTCCGTGAATTTGATTTCAAGACCTCAGATTTAGAATTTGAGGTCTCAAAATCAAGCATCTGAAAGCACAAAACTTCGTGTGACAAGGTTTTTTCTTCTTTTCATTACTAGCTCACAACTTCGACGACCAATTGAGCTCAAATTTTCACTGGTTCGTTATTTGATGCATATGTTGAGATTTGACAGTGAGAAGACTGGTCTTTGACAATTACCAATAGTGTCCAGTGTCTTTAAAGGATTCCCAGAGTAAAGGCCAATTCATACAGTATAAACGACATGATTTTCAGTGATTTTTCCCCAAGTTTCTCAATAGACCCTATGCACAACGCTCAGCGCACATACATGTACAAGGGCATCTCCTGTCCGCCATTTGTGGTGTCAAAACGTGCACAAACGAAATGGACTCCCACAAAAAAAGGCAGAAATGGTAGATGCACATTGTTCGGAGGTGCGTAAACACATGTACCATCCTTTTGTGCGCGTTTTTGACACCCAAAATGGAGACAGCAGAGGCGTGTGCAAGTACGCTGTGCGTTTTGCAATGGGTCTATAGAAACGCATTCAGCACACCATGCTCAATCCAATCAACTGTTTCTACCTGATCAGCGGGTCGAGGAGGGGACGGGTCAGAAGACCTTTCCCTCAACTGGACTTCTTTCAATAAGCGTCTCTCAAACGGTGACACTTTAAACTCCTGATGAGTGAAACAGGAAGATGATAACGGGGTGACACGTTTTAACAATGTTTAAAACACATGATGTAAGTGACAGTAAACACCAATGAAGCTTTCTGGGCCCAATTTCATGGCTAGGCTTACTGTAAGCAAAGATTATTGATGGCTGTATTTGTTGCTGTCTGTGTCCAAATGAGGGAGATTTGTATGGGACGGTAAAGCAGCTAACAGATTACCACCCCCCCCCCCCTTATGGCGATGACCGCGTTGGATTCGGAAGCAGGGAATTCGGCGCAAACATATTCCATAGGTTAACAGGGAATTTGTGCTCATGCGCGTGTGTACTTCACGTTACTACGGCATTCTTCACTTAATACACAGCTACAGCTGAAAATCGGCGCTTGCACAGCTTTTAAGCGAAGAATTGGGATAGTATGCAAATAATTTGGCGGTAAGCAGAGCAATGCAATTGGGCCCTGGTTATCTCCAACCTGCGAGTTTTCAGAAATCAAACTTCCCAAGCTCATAAATAATGCTGTGCTTTGAAAATTGGTGAAGAAGGAACAGGTATAACTAAACAGTGGTATTCAATATGAAAAATCACATCAAATCTATGGAGTGTATGGGGGTGAGCTCCTGTCAGCTTCGGCTCCAGATTCGGCCCAGGCTAGCTTGGCCCCGCAGTTGTTTTGAAAATTTGCGTGCTTTGCGTACGCGCTTCGGGCTTCAGACGAGAGGCAGAGCCTGAAGCCGAATCCAAAGCTGAAGCCGTGGATTCGAAAAGGGCCACAGAAATCTTCATGTGACAACAACCACAAGTTAATTGACAACTCTGGTCTGTTGATTAACATCAAACTGAAACTCATATAACCTGCAAAAGAACTCAACAAAGTATTAAGAACAGGGACAAGAATTCGTAAGAAACAAATTCACAGCAGGAGACATAACTCTGTCTCAAGTAACTAAAAACACCAACTTCTAAAAATAAAATTGTGGTATAACTCCAACATCCCTTAAACAACAACAGTCTGTGGTAGGAAAATATAGAGAAAATTGTTGTCAATCTAAAGGTGTTAATATCTGTTAAAGGGGAGCAAAGAATAATGTGTTAGTTTTGTCAGAAAAAAAAGTAACTATAATTTCTAGTATTAGTTAGAACATAGGAAATACTGTTTGAAATGAGCTCAACTTAGATGACAAAACTACAATTCAGCAATCCAATCTGTACAACTACCAAAGAAAAAAACAATATTTTATCGGAGTGAGCTATCTTGTTAGTAATTACGTACAACGTTGTTCTAAACATGACAAGAGTTTAGTCTCGTGATTGCTAAATGCCAGCCGATGATCTGAATCATGCAAACGGGATGTCGGCATTGCAACTGAATGTGCGCATAGCAACATATGGTTGTCATAGCAACTGTATACCTCAGTGGAATGTCTGTTTCTGTCGCGGTGGTCCCTGCCGACGGACCAACTGGGGAGGGACCTCTCCCTAAAGGCAACCTCCTGTAAAAGTCGCTTCTCAAAGGGGGATATTTTAAGCTCCTAAGGGATAAGAAAACGCATTCGAAAAGAAGGGGTGGGGAGAGAAGGAGAAAAAAACCATGCACTCCGTTGTCATTTCACGATAGTTTTCAAAACGGGTAGAGGGGGAGGTAAAATAAAAAGAGGTAATTAATGGTAGGGGCACGTCATGGGGATTGGTTTGGATGGAGGAATTAGGAGAAAGGGTTCAATGTTGGTTTCATACCGATACTGAGAGGCAAAATGCATTGTTAAATGATCACACCACTTTTAAAGGAGAGTATTTAAATATCATATTTTCATGTTTGTTGTTATTGGAAGCTTATGAGACTGCGTTTTGTAATTTTATCTGACATGTAAAATGCACTCTAAAAAGTTATAAATATCAAGTGATTATAAGCGCGTCAGATACAAATTGGATTAATTGATTCATAAACACAATTGTAGTTCTTTACACTATTTCTTTACCAACTATCTCTTCATTTTGTAAGAAAAAATTAATGTGTGGACTGCAAAAGAAGTAGAAAAACCTTCTGTAGATTTGTGCTAAATATTTCCAATATTCCTATACTGGACATAATCATCAAATACTCTCACAATCACCTAATCATCTTCTTAGAACTTCTCTTTCATTTCATTTCATTACATGGGACGTTTTTACAAGCCGATTGAAAGAAAACTTGGGAGCACACGAAAAACTGCAGTTCAGCACAAGAGTCTCACTATCCGCAAACAATCTATATAAATGTTTGTCTTTTATAGTGAACATGTTGGAGAATCGCCTGAAACTGGTTGCCTGTAAATAACCTTGTGTTACAGAAACTTTCTCAGGAAAATGAATTTCACGATACTAAATACTATGGCAATACTTACAACCCATCATAAGATGAGTCTTCATCAAGCTTTATGAAATCAACCCCTTAGGATTCAAACATCATCTATATATAAAAGGTCGTTAAAATCAGTGGATTCAAATTAAATTGTAGAAAATCTGAATTGTTGTAATTATTACCTCGTGATCAGCATCATGGTAGACATTGCCGTCCACATCGGTACTGCTCCCATGAGGATGGTCCCTTAAAGGTCCATCTCCGTCACTCATGGAGCGGTTGACATTCACTCTCTGTTCGTTTGGTCGGGAACGGACATCCTCGTTGTACCTCTGCCTTGCCCAACGGTTGTAGTCACCTGTTCCAATAAACAGAGGAAGAGATGAAACACAAGGTTTGAGAAGTCTCCCAAATTCCAAAAATCTACTCCGCAGTAGTATAATATAAACAAGTTAAGTTCTCAACAGAACATAATGGACATGGCAAGTAGATACACACATGGTGTTATCGCAAACCAAATAAATATTATGATGTGTCAAATTTGCCTCGGGGATAAAGAACATGAATTTTGATTTTTGTTTTGTTCATATATATTGATACCTCAGCATGCAATGCCCCAAATCCCATATATGTTTCTTCTTCTTTTTAAGTGTCACCCACTCTCAAGATTCAAATCTTCACCTGTGCTGTGATCACAGAGAAGTTCTACTAGTGGGCCTTTTTTTCCAAAAATTGTGTTAGCAATAAGTTCCTAAATTATTATACGATCTTGTTGACTGTGACAATACAGTTTAAAACAACTGGTATGACTTCAACTACCAAGCATCTCAAAATCTCCAATAAGAAAAAGATGCAAGAATTTGTTACAAATTTTGAAGCACATTGCCAGAGTATAATAATCCTGAGATCACATGTTCAGATCCTGGTCTTTTTCTTAGTTCAATTGTAAGTTAATAATGGTTCATGACTTGAAACTTGGAAGCAAGCGCATCTAAGAGAAAACAAAAATTCTTACCATCTTTCATGATGAGGGCTTGACAGACAGCTTGTCCGGTAGCATTCTTAGCGATACACGTATACTCTCCGATATCATCATCTAGAAGCATCGTAATCTCCAACGACACAAATCCTGTCTTCATGTCTTGTCTTGGGATGAATCTACATCAGAAACCAACAATTATTTAGACTTTCATGGAGGAAAGAGGTGATTGAGGAATTAGGGAAAATGTACAAAAATTCCCAAGTGAGAATAGCAGGTTCTGAGGAAACTTATGGAATCATTGGCAGTTAGCCTTATAGACCTTTATCATGCTGCCTCCATCTTGGTCATGTTCCTCGTATCAAATAACAAAAATGAATGCTTATGATCATTTTGCAATTAGGAACCAGACTACTTTGTTCTTCCAGCCTCAGTTTGGTAACATTAATATCAACGGGAGAAATTAAAGATGGCTGCAACGTGATTACGGTCTATACATAGAGTTTTTTATAAGAACTAGAGGGCGCACGAGTGATGCTTAAGGCACAAACGCCACGGGACCGCAAGATGACAAGCGCGTCATTATGCACGCGCGTTGAATATGAAATACACGTTTGAGGTTTTTTTTATTGAACGCTCACGCGGTGCTGTTTGTTCAACTTACAAAATGGCCGCACAAACACACGCTGTGAGATAGCTGTTTTGTCAATAAGAAAATGACCGCCTGCTCGCATACCGGGGCGCATATATAGGCCAGTGCGCGCTCTAGTTCTTATATATAACTCTATGGGTCTATAGCAGTATGTCACAAGAATTACAATCTACCGTCAGGTTTTTCCAATGTTTCTAACTTTTTTCTCTGATTACCTGAAACCACCCAAAAAACTTTTCAATAAATGCATGGACTTGTACTGAAAATAATTTGAGCTGATATTGTGATTACTCTTTTAATACCAGAAAGGGTGGGTTTTACTCCATATCTGCTTAGCAATACACCAAGTAAGTCTCGCACATATTCAAACATTGTCCCACGTATATGTTGCTTCAATGCACAAAGGAAACAAACATGTACTTTAACAGGTCCCAATGTTAAAATCTGCCTGAAACTTGCACATTCTACTAGAACACACGTACCTGTACCCAGCAATTGGGGCACCGTTCCTCAACCATACGATTTCAGGGAATGGTCTGCCGGTGACGACACACTCAAAGCGGGCACTCATCCCTTCGTTGAATCTCACAGGCTGTATCTCTCTGGTGAACTCTGGTTTGGTATCGCCCTCTGTCATCTTGCCGTCAGATGATGGGGCGCCGTTTTGGGCATTAGTTTGTGGTTTCCCGGATCCTGTTATACCAATGAGTTTGTAGTATTTCAAATTTGGCATGGTGGAAAATAACAATAAAAGTAATGGCGTCTTCTTATATAGCGCTTATATCTGTTACTCAGTGACACTCAAGGTGCTTCCACATTCAGTATTTTAGTCTACGTTAGTCTACGTTTGAACTATGAGACCTAAGATATACTTAAGTCAAGTTTACCATGGCAGCTTGACAACATACCAGAGGAAAGTTACACTAGCTTTTAAAAGATCCCTTAACTATAGAAAATCACCTTGGATGGTTTGGAAGTACCGTGGGATGGAGTTTTATTGGACGGGTTTTGTCAGGAAAGGCCAGATAGGGAAGCAACTCAATATTGCAGTGAGAGTGCTTTCAGGATTTGCTTAAATGTTACCTTTGACCGTCAGCTTGCAGGTTGTAGACTTGCTCCCGGCTGGGTTGGTAGCGGTGCAAGTAAACGTCCCGGCGTCATCGGTGAAGATTTCAGGTATGGTCAGCGTGGCAACACCGTTGCTGTAACTCATCTCAAAGTCCAGGCTGGGCTCAATCTTAGCTCCCTCTCGGAACCAGTTGACACTGGGTTGGGGTTGTCCCTTGAGGGTGCATGATAATGTGGTGGATTGGCCCTCGTTGCTTTGGGCATCAGATAGAGTCTGCGGGTATAAGTGGGGAAAGTTTAAAACACTGACCATAAACGTTTGTTAATAATAACAGAATTTATGCTTATCAGGATAGCAAGGGGTGACAATGTAAAGAAAACCGAGTCAAACTGCTTGGTAGTCACTTGTCTTAAATTTGAGTTAAAAGTAAAGCTTTACCAACGAACTATTTGTCGTTTTAAAATTACTCTTAAAAACAACACTCCAATTACAAATCATTCCCTGTGTTCTTCTTATAAACCCCTCTTCTGAAAATAGTTTTAAAAGTCCCTTAAAATTTAGATATATGTATATATAAATAAAAGTTTAACAGTCACTTTGTTTTCCAACCTAAGAAATCTGCCTTTAATGATAACTTTGAAAAATGCAAGCCAAGCTCAGTATCAATATGAAATGTATAACATGATGTATTTTGGACAATTTTTTCAATGAAGCACGAGGATTATACTGATTTCAATGATGAATTAACAACTGAAATAAACAACTTTAATATATTGCCAACTTCCATATACATCATCAGGGCTGGATGCGACCTTGATAAAATGATTTCTCATGAATGAAAGGGTTTAAGCACTGACCTTAGTGAATACTGGAGCAGACTGCTGAACACTTTGCTGTGGTGGTGGTGGTGGTGGTGGTGCATTCTGTGTTTCAGCAGTCTTAACTGGACTCACTTCCTTCTCTCTGACGCCCGCAGCTTTCTGGCCTGGTGCTGCACCTGGAAAGAAAAAAAAACAAAGACGGTGATTTGGTGTTTAAAACACAAGCTTTTACCTTAAATATGGCATTTTTAGTTGCAAATCATTTGAACTCTAGTCGAGGCGCCCCACTCAGATAATGTCATGTGCGTAAGGTCTATAAAAAGGGTCAGTCTGGTTTGCGTTTTGATATCTTTCCTTAACTTCCACTTCTAGGACCCCGGTTCGAATCCAACCAGTGGGCACTACGTGAACTGCATTTTCAGTCCCTACCTTATTATGTGGGTTTTCCCTGGAATACTCTTAACCAGAAGCCCCGCTGCCAAAACATGGATTCGAACTGCCTCTAGCTACCGGGCAATCTCGGTGCTCTAGTTGGTAAGACACTGCTCTAGAATTGCAATAGTCGTGGGTTCAAATCCCACATGAGTAATATGCCTAGTGATTTTTTTCATAGAGCTCGGGAAAGTACTACGATTACAGTGCTAACACACATTGCTAAATTAATATTTGTTATCTCAATGCAAATCCATCTATTAGAAACAAGAAAGATTTTATTTTTTTAATTTTAAACCTCCAACTTACTCTTGACGGTGAGTTGTGCCTGACAGGACGCCATTCCTGCAGGATTCTCCGCCCGGACTGAATACTCTCCCGCATCGTCGTCAAATACTTCAGGAAAAGTAAGCGTGCATCGCTCGCCTTCCCTGGAGATTTGGATGTCTGCGGAAGATTTCAGCTCGTCCTTGTTATGGAACCATGAGATGGTAGGGGCAGGGAGTCCTTTGACGGTCGCTTCGAAGCTAACCTTGTCCCCCTCGGTCGCCTGCTGACTTTGCAAGCGTTGAGTGAAGACTGGTGCTTCGGTAGCATCTGTGAGTTAAAACATTGAAGGAAAGATTAAATTCTTCACTTCTCAGAAACATTTTTTTTACTTAATTTTTTTGAGAATAGAATTAGCTGTTGCAAACTGGTTACCAACCAAAATGATCCATGGTATTAATGCAAAACATAGTTAGTGGCCGGATGTTTCAACCCTAGCAGAGTCTTTCTCAAAGGCGGAGTCATTATTTTTTTTCTTATACCATTTATTTTTGCTTAACAGCCAGTGCATATTTTTTACACCCTTTAACATTTTCTGAAAGATCAAACAAGCTCAGGTAATAGCAATCAAAGAATTGTAACTTGTTAATATCAAAATGTGCACTATATTAGGTATGAAGTGAACCCCACATGTAATTTCCTTTCCCAAGGCATTTTCTTTACTCGTGCAGTCTGCATTGTTTTTTTGCTCAAATAAAAAGTCTGATAAAATTCCATGCACTTTTCAAAAATAATGTGTATATCAGAAGACAAGCTTACAGTTTCAAAACTATTAAATTTACAAGAAACATATGAACATGAGGTATATACCAAACAAATGACAATGTATTTAGATAACAATTATGTGATATTCACAATACATTTATGAACAGAAAGCAGGCAGAGTAGAGCAAGCAGCCTTTATAGAGCGTTCATGCTTCTTGAGTCGCAGTCCACCTTAAAAAAAGAACTAACCTTTAACTACCAGCTCAGCTGTCGACACGGCCGAACCCAGAGGGTTCTTAGCCTCGCACTTGTACTTGCCCGCATCGCCAGCGGCAGTTTTGGGGAGGCGTAGCGAGGCGCGGCCGGACCTAAAGCTGATCTGATATTTGGGAGAGTTTCTCAGCTCAGTGTCATCTTTGTACCATCTGACACTCGGCTCAGGGTTGCCTGGTCGGGGTTTTCGAAGAGAGAGGGCGTTGATGGAGCGACGAGGCAAGCAAAGGAGAGACAAACAACAATCAGAGCGGTAACAATACAAGGCACAATGCGAAGATACGATATAAAAAGCACATACAATGCAAAGCTGTTGAGTAATGAAGGTTTGAACAGGAAGACATCCATGGTTGAATTTATCCACCATCCCCTCACAGGAACTTCACAATGAGTTGCTGAAATTTTTTACTTAGTATTCAAATGTACAATGCCCCAAAATAAACACACTATAAATACCACATATCTGTTGCAGAACAAATTAGGAGAAAAAAAGATTTGGCTCATGAAAATCTAATTGAAAATACTGGAAAGCGGTTTAGAATAACAGATTTGTGATTTTGCAAGCCTAAATAGCATAATGCAGAAGAAAACATATTTTTGAAAAAAGAGCAAAAGTGTGCAAATAAGGGAAGGAGAGGGCACAGTTGCCATGGTAACATAATTAAACAGAGCACCGCCTGAACATGGACGGGGGAACTAAAGACTTCATCGATAACTGGAAAAGGTGCATTCTACTGGTACAAAATACAATACAGTCGAGTCTCAGATTGATGTGTCTCATCAGGACATAGAACAGGAAACAGAAGTGCTGTACAAATAACCAGAAAGCTTCATCTAAGTGCATGCCATAAGAAACGACTTGCATTTTTCACAAAATTTTTTTTCCAGGGAAATGGCCAGAAGATGCTTGATGATACGCGAATGGAGGGGTATGATGGATTTGAATCAAATGATGAGTTTCTTGAAAAGGGTGCGGGTGCAATGAGGGGCACTGGGAGAGGGGGGCGGGGGGGGGGGGGGGGGGGGTTACTGAGTAAATTATTCAAATTGTAGGTGTATTTTGTAAAATTGGCTGAACTGGTCGTTCTGTACTGAACTAAATTTATACATTTTTCCAGTGAGTAGAAAAATGGTGAATCATTGGTTAGTTAAGTACAACTCTGAACTGTAGTTCTTCGTGTCACCAATGTTTACTTTAAAAAAAGGGCAGAAAACTGTTGTTGAAGTAAATGCTGGTGTTCGTGTATATATTGCACAAAATTTTATAAATTAAGAAGCCTTGTATTTTATTTCCAACAAACTTTTGTCTAAAATATGTATGAGGTCCTTGTCATTTTTAAAGACGTTGAATACAAAAAAAACTTACAAAGGAATGCTGGAGTGAATTTAAAAAGGTGGAGGGTGAATTGATGGCAGCTACCATAACAATTGTCCAAACTGCTCACGTTTCAAATTGTCTGAGCAGTTTGAATGGGGGGGGGGGTCAATTAATTATTTGTTTGATTGGGGTTTTTTTGTGGGAGGGAGGGAGGTAAGGAGGGAAGGAATAAATTAACAAAAAATTTTGTTATTGAACATTTACCTTGAACAATTGCCTCGAAGGACGCCGACTTTCCTCCGGCAACTGACTCACTCTTGACAGGCTGGCTAAACTTGGGAGGGTCTTCCTTGAACTTTGACCTTTGACCGGACATAGCGGTCACTGTGGTGGTTGAAGTAGTTTCAAGACTGTGAACAAGAGAGAGAAAAGACAAACGTGACAGGTTTTGTTTGCACTTTTGTGAAATGTTTAAATGAATTGAACTATTATCAAATGCCTCAGTTGGCAAATTCCATTCGCACTTGGTGTATCCCTACATATGTACATGTACATGTATGCACAAAATAACAAATCTGTAGAAATTTGTACTTAATTGGGTCATCGGAGTTGCAAGAGAATAATGAGAAAAAAAAACACCCTTGTTGCACAAATTTATGTTCTTTCGGATCCATAATAAAAGGCTCCAGGCCTGAAGTCTTTTAGAATTTGAGCAAGAATTACCCCTTCCTCAAAAAAATATGTAACTTCAGAGGGAGCTGTCTCTCGAAATGTTTTATACTATCAACAGCTTTCCATTGCTTGTTACCAAGGAAGTTTTTATGCTAACAATAATTTTGAGTAATTACCAATCGTGTCCAGTACCTTTAATCTGTCGTTCCTTCTTTGATATTACAAAGCAGATAATGGATGACTGTGTGATAAAATAAGTACTCGTGATCATCTAGACGACCAACATGTCAGGAATGCAGACTTTCTGGACCGCATGGTTTGTTAACAGTGTGTCATTCATGTTTCATGTGAGAAGAATTTCATGGAATTTTCCTTCAATGTTTTGAAGTAATCAATCAAAGTACAACCAACTATTTGCAAAAATGATACAACAGTATTCTGTTTACAATAGTTAGGGTACAACTCATAAATAAGGTAGGGTATGTGTTCAAATTGAAATTGGTTATTCTTACCCAACCTATAGATACATGGTACTTAAAATATTCACAGACAACACCAATCGTGAAAAAAAGTTGAAATCCACTGTTTTGGGTTCCGACTGCTCAAATGCTGGCAGATGCTCCTTGAGAATTTTAATTATGTGCAAACAAAAACACAACCATTTTTAAGCCAACAATAATGCAGCACACATTATGTGTGTTTCTAAGAGGCCTAACCCTGTAGTAATTAATATGTACAGTGTGTGTACATGCTAACCTTGTGCTTTGCTTGTATAAGCCTGTAGAATTTTTCTATTTTCAGTGTTTTAGTTTTTTAGTTGTTTTGGTTTTTGTTAATATATATTTATATATTTATAAAGTTTTTGTTAGTGTGCAGTGTATTTTTATTTACTGTTTAATATAATATGTGTCAGTGATTTTCATTTTAAATTTAATATAAGGAGTTTTGATCCTTTGGAGAGGTGCTACATGTATATGAATGTCAAATAATATTAATACTATATTAATACATTGTCTGATTACATAGTTAAATGGCAATTACATCAGTAACTTATCTTAAAAGGCAGGCTCAAGCCTGTGACCTACTCAGGGTGTCCATGTCAAAGGTCATTGTAGGTCAAGTGTTAAGGTAATTGATTAAAAAAAATGATTAAAATTAAAGACGGCATACAGGCGTAAAGGAATGTTTTCGCAATGAAGCATAATAATGATAATCAACATTTATGACTCAGATAATGCACTGTTGTAAAAACAAAACCAACACAAACAAAAATCTGTTTTCTGTGACTTCTTTTGAACAAAAAGAGAAAAAGCTTCTCTGTTGTTAAACTAATGATTGTCAGAGTTTAATTTCATCAAGCTGCCTAGAACAAAAAATATTTTAAAAACTGCTAAGCCACGAAAAATTCTGCTCAGCAGAAACAGGTTAACAGCTAAAAAATAACTTGTATAGTATATGATATCTTTGTATTATATCTTTGTATCATATGTATATTTCAATTTGTATAACTGTAAATGTAATTGTATGTACTGTAAATATTAGTGTACATTCATTGTCTACTTAGTTTTTACTTTTTATGTAAACTGGCTAGGAAAATTCTAAATAATTTTCGTTTTGAACAAAACAAAATTGACTGGAGCTGAACTAGAAACTGCAACCTACTGCAGGCAGGTACATGTAAGTCCGAAGGTTGCAGGTCCAGAAAATCTTTCTTTGTTCAACCCAAAATAAAGTACATTGTACAACAACTTTTAATGAATGTGAACCCATACGTAGATATCCCTGTTGAGTAGGCCTAGGGAAATTAATGTGGTACTACTGGACAAACTACATTGTAACTATAGGATTAAGAACATGTCCTTTTGTCAATATTTTGTTGTGAATTCAAATGTACTCATCCAACCAACCAAAGAACCTTAACAGTCTCCCAGCCCTACATGTAAGTTAATTAATAGTGCGCAGGTGCCAAGATGCAGGGACCAATTATGAACATTACACTGTAGAGATATCACAGGTCTAAACACACCAGGAGCATCCACATGGGATGCAACAGGAGGAGGCTCCAAACTCTCTTACATATAGAGAGGGTTAAGTAATGCATAGCTCCTGAAGACTGTGGTAAACCCTTAATATGGGAAGCAAGCCAGCGGGAGGAGTCATGCAGGGCTATTTATGACTAGCATTAATAGCAGTGACTCAAGTACTAAGGAATGTAATGTTGAACCCATGGATGGATGGAGGCAATGCAAAACCAAGGCCGAATCCGAATTGGCGGCTACGGCTACGGCAGTTGCTAAAGGTGTTGCTAAGAATGTCCTATACCTCAATGCATGGTGATGCGGAAATCTAGCCGTAGCTGTAGCCGCTAATTATTACATGGCCTTAGTTTCAGACATGAGGGTAAATCCGGTACTCATCATGGCCCAATTTCATAAAGCTGTTCAGCAGAAAATACTGTCTGACATTTTCTTTGCTCAGCAAAAATTGAGTGG
The DNA here is from genome assembly GCF_902459465.1 of Asterias rubens. Taxonomy (NCBI): domain Eukaryota; kingdom Metazoa; phylum Echinodermata; class Asteroidea; order Forcipulatida; family Asteriidae; genus Asterias; species Asterias rubens. The sequence goes on from NC_047067.1 coordinate 7,966,461, forward strand.
GGCACCAGTCACAACAATGTAAACTTAATGTAATTTTGGCTAGTACCCTGTTAAACCTGTTAAGCAATACTTTTCTGTGCTTAGCAAATCGTTGTTCTTACGGTCTTCATGATAGAGCTACATGTACTGAAGTAGAAAATCCTGCCAAACAATTTTCTGCTAGGTGGAATTGAGCAGGATACAAGTGACAAATGATACATGTGGCATTGTAGTTTGGCTAGTAGCCTTGTTCTGGTAAGCACAATTTTGTTGTGCATAGCTACTTTCTGTGCTGAAGCTGAAAGTAGCTTAAATTCATAAAGCAAATAAAAAGGCTTACAAAAATAAATGTCCACTTGAAAGTTTTGCTCTCCATCAGTCACAAAGAGGATGAAATGTAAGCTTGGTTAAAAATCGTTTCAGTTCAGCGAGATTATCTCCACAAACAAATAATTGCTTAGCACGGAAAAATCTTGCTTAGCAGAAACAGGTTACCAGACAAAATACCAATTATTTGTACATGCTAATGGCTGTTACATCCCCACAATAACTTCATTTCTATTTACAACTTATCATTGGTTGGAAAAATGTTTCTGCAATAATTTAAATGAAAGCTTATAACATTCTTGTAGCTAAGAAAATAGCTTTTTAAAATTTAAATCAAAATTTTCCCAAGTAAAAATCGGCCAAAATTGGACCTGACATCTTTAAAGTCATTCTTCTCCTACATCTGTAAGCCAGAATCACTGAGGTCAACCTTTTCTCTTCCACGAGAAGGCTTTTAATTTACACTTATTATTAACTAATACAAAGGAAGGTCATTTCAATTGTGGGTGAGACAGTCTCATAAGGCAGGGTCAGCAGTTAAGAATCTTCAGGAAAGATTTAAGGACCTTTAGAGAAAAAATATCTGCATCTTGGAACGGATGCAAGTATGTGTGTCTGAGAAGGATGAGTGCAGGGAGGAATGCACACCAAAATGTAAAACAACCAATCTCTTCAAGTAGGCATTGGAATGATAAACTGTACCATGTCTGCTATTGAGTATGAACCAAAAAAAAACAAAAAAAAACTTTACAGACCGACTTGAGATTGTCTTTCCTAGTAGAACGATCAAGTATTATTATCACTCTGCAGCATAATTAAATAGAGCAAGGAATGTAACTGATTTATTTGCTTCAAAGACAAACAAACAGTTGGCATTAAAACAAGTAAACGACAACTGACATTTTTGGATTGTAACCGTTTCCGCTAAGATGGGTACACAAATTGGCTTAGCAGCAAACCATTGCTTTGCCATTTTTTTTTGTAAATGGGCCAGAACTTAGGCTTGCTTAAGACCAGCTGGAATAAACTTTTTTTTTTTAATGTAAATCAAATACTATTCTCAATTTCTGTTTTATATGTTTATTATTTAATCTGAGTTGGCATTGATATTTTGTTCAAAAATATTTGTGAACGGTGACAGTTTGTCTTGCGAAAGTAAGACAAACTAGTAGTTTAAACTGTACATGTATATTAAGTTTTGAGTTTACGTACCTCTATAGCCATGTAATCACTTCATGTACTAGACAGTGAGTGTCTTTACATACTACATAAGGATTTGTTGTTGTAATCTATAATTAAAATGCGCACCCGGCAATGTATTCACTTGAGGAATAAAAAGAAGCACAAAAACAATTATGCGTACCAGATTTAGGTAAACAACCAACACAACATGTGACACGTACCATTTGTGACTGGTATCTTACTCTTTATTGGTAAGCAGAAATTTGTGAAGCATTGTTTTTGTTTATAATGCCCTGTAAAATTACATAAAAATGTACGCCCAGTTTGCTAATTGAGGCAACGCCAAAAATGAGTTAACATGAGCGACTGGATACATATTTAAAACTTTGTAATTGGCTTGTTAAATATGATGTGTATATGGGTAAAAACCAAAATGAATAATCTTCATCCCCAATGCAAATTTAACATTAAACATCTATTAAATATGATGTCCATGTACCACTCCTAAATGTATTAACATTCAACAGTTTCCGAGTAACTGACTAACTAAATGAACAGTTTGAGGAATGTGCAAAAATACATGAGAGATACAGTTTCTCTGGTGGTGGGACATACAAGAAGCACTGCGTGAGCGTTATACATAATACATGGGATAGTATTGCACTGACGTAAGTCTATTTTGGACATCGCAAACTCAAGAAATAGTTGTGCTGTGTTGAAGTGTGGTGTGATCCCCGCGCGAGGCCCCCACGTCTGGTATGCTGGGCATGTACATCTCTGCATAGCGGGATGTCCTCCATAGCTAATGCTAAGATGATGATCATCGTGATAACAAAATATCACGCCCGGACATGGCTTTCAGATTTTAACTATACAAACAAAATCATGGTGAAACTTGTGGCCGCTGCATTTTTTTGCACTTGAAGGAATATAGATAACATTTCTGAGAACCTTTTGTTTTAATATGCTAAGGAAGTTAAGGGGTGCTGTCATAGTTGGCTACAATTTTACTGAAATTGAGAGAAGGTTTGGGGTAAAAAAAATTACATCTCTTTGAGATTGTCAGTCCTGTGGCCGCTGCATTTTGTGAACTTGGAGGAACAGATAATATTTGTGAGAATCTTTCGTTTCAATATGCTATGGATGTTAAGGGGGTGCCGTCATAAGTGGTTACAATTTTACCGAAGTTGAGAGAAGGTTTGGAAGAAAATCGGTATATCTTTGAGATTGTTGGTGTGATGCATTCAATGAGGGATGCATAGACAAGGCGGGATTTTGATTTTGAACCTGGTCTCATTAGACAAAGGGAGGGGTTTGTGTAATGCTGTACTAGTACTACCTTAAAATGTTGAATATTTTGGCAGCAAGATTAGCAAATGTTTTGATCCATCTGTTTTAAGATTATCATAAAGTTGAGACAAAAAATTCACACTGAATCTTAACCTGATGTAAGTCTGTCAAAAAAAATGGTTATTTATCTATATTTCATTATATGAATGAGAAAATAGAATTAACTATTGCAAACTTCTAACCAACCAAAAAGACTTATGGTATAAATGCAAAAAATATTTAATGGCCTGAAGTTTTGACCCTAGCAAAGTCTTTCCCATTAATTTTTTTATGTGTTGAATAAATGACAGCCTGGAATCTGAAATTAGATATATTTTCTAAAATACATTTTACATTATTCATTTGTACATGCACCAAGCCGCAAATACTGTCAAATCATCTCAAATATTTCTTGATTAAACCATGTTTCTACAATCAATAACAGCGTAACCTTGAGTAACCTTTTAACGTAGAAGATCCCGCCCCCTGGGACTTAACACTAAAAGAAAATCCACAAATTCCCAGTATAATTAGATTTCCAAGTAAGCAAAGTCTAAAAAGTTATTGTGTCCTCAAAAATCTCACGGGCCATTTTTGTTTCTCCTCCTTATTTGTTTTGCCACCATTTAACATAGAAGATCCCTCCCCTAGGTCTAAATAGTAAAAGAGAAAATCCACAAATTGCTAGTATAATTAGACTTCCAAGCAACCAAAATCTAAAAACCATTTGTTGAATGTGTCCTAAAAAATGTCATGAGTAATTTTTGTTTTCCTCAATATAAAAGCGAGTTCACCGATGGAAACAGAGTTTTGTTTCATGAGTAAACTTGTAAGATTAACCTCCCTGTATAAAGATTAAGCATCATCAGCCCAAGATGCCAAGCAAGCAACGCCATGCATTAAAGCATATGGCAGCCCTTACCATATATGGTGCTACTCTGTTGCCGCATTGGTTAAAGGGGTGCTGCAGCATTGGCTGTATGGAAGAGCACAGTCATTCAACTCTTCCACTTCAACACTCCCTGAACATGTTACTTAAAGGGTCTAGGTACTTTCGAAGGACACAAAACACACATTAAACTTACAGAAGATAATGATGGCAGAAAACTTCCCTTAAAATATTACTTGCTGAGGTGTTGTAGTTTTTGAGAAATGAGTAATGTTTGTCTCGGTGAGACGAAACTTATTTTAGCATGTAAAAGGTATGTCTCAGTGAGACGAAACTTATTTGAGCATGTAAAAGGTATTTACCAGTTTTTGGTGTTTATACCAAAACTGATTAACACCTTTTACATGTTAATTATTTTTGTGACATTGTTTTACTCACTTCTGAAAAAAAGTACAGCACCTCAGCAAGTAATATTTAAAGGGAAGCTTTCTACCAACATTATCTTCAAACTATGTGAGTTTAATGGAAATCTGTGGACATTGTGTTACCAAAAGTACCCAAACCCTTAAACAAACCCATTAATAACGCGGTCTAACAAATATACATGTGTGGGGTTTATCAGAACAGTCTGCTTTTGTCAAATACGCTAAGAAGTTTCAAGTCAACTTTGAAAAAAAGTTGCATAACTTGGCTCATTTACCAAGTCATCATTTTGTCAACATACATTTTAGGCAGAAAATCTTTCAAGGTGTCAATTAAGTGTGTGTTTTGGCAAGATTTTGGCTACAACTTTGATAGTTACACGTAGTTCTCTATCAAGAGTCCCGCCTACATTGAAAAATCTCTTTAAAGTCACATCACATCGGCAGTAGTGCCCCTGCATGTTTCTTTAAGACAGTCCACGGTCATGTTAGACTTTGATACATATCTTAACAGCTCGAACACCGTATGCATTAATTTCCAATTGAATACGAGAGCGAAATATGGACTGATGTTGAGAAGAAAATTAAAAGTGGATCGTACATGGATGTATCTTGGGGGGTTTGTGTTTCTAATTCGTCAAATATGCATGGTATGCTTGTCGGTGCCTTTACTACATTCTACTTTGCGTACCCTATTGGGGTTACAAGTACTGTTAATACAGAACCCGTTATAATTTATACAATTGTGGTTTTTGGGGCTCTAGATTTCTTTTTAAAATATTGGAGCTGTCCTTTCCCCTTTGAATATCTACAAGATGTCTATATCATGTATTGTTCCTCGTCAGAGAAGAGGAACATCTTCAACATATTTTCTGACAACTTCCCTGGAAAGTTGTGTTTACGTGAAATGTTCCATTCAGTTTTACAAAACAATTTTGTTTTTCTTCAAAATACAAGTAGATAATGAGAGTTAGTTACAGAAACAGTACTGAGAAAACATTTTATTTTTTAAAGTTATTGGTTCCTAAGAATATGACCAGTGCATTCAATACTCTAAATTCAATACAAATTTCTCTATGCTGTGTTTTGACACATCGACTGGAGTAGCCAATATATATTCTATACGGATGACCCAAATGTTTATTTTCTTTTGTTTCCAGCTTTACTTTTGTCATAATAAATCAATGTCAGCATGTCCAAAAATAGCTGAGAACATTAAATGTTTATGATTTGTTAGTTGATTTAATTTTCCATACACAATCTATTTGAACAGGACAAAAAAATCGCACAGTCAAATCGTATGAAGCTTCTTATTCTTAAAAATTAAACTGAAGCAATTAAAAACAAATAAATTTGAACACAAATAGTTGTTTAAACCTCACTTCTAGAAAAAGCAGTCTAAGATTTTGCTCAATTCTTGAGCCTGAAATCACTAGATTAAATTTAAAATGAAAACAAACTTTCTGACGGAAGTATTTCAAATTGCCATAATTCCAATCACATTAAAAAAATATATACTAAAAATACAATTTACAATACAAACATTTATAAAAATAATAGAAATAATAATTTTCCTACCAGCCGTAACTCCCCCTTGGAATCCGGGTCCATTCCCGATCACGTTAAACTGGCACCAAAAAGTAGTCTTTTATGTCTTCCTCCCCGCAGAGAAAAAACACTAAATTCTCAACTCTTTTTTTTTTTTCACGATTCAACAAACTAATCCAATCTCTCTTTATTTCTTCGCCGAAGTAGGAGGCCTTTACAGCCTAGTTTCCCTCGTTCTCTTGATGTGGTTTGGTGGTAGGACTGCAAGTCAGTCCATCCCGATAGATTCAGCGGCGTGCAAACTCATTAACATAAACCAGTACACGGCTGCACACACTGCATTCTGATTGGTGGGAACCCCACAAGCCTGGATAGACTACATTCCAGTCAGATAAGCAAGGTGCCAATGATGTGGACGATTTGCATAAGCCCGCCTCTTGCACACTTCTAGTTGATGGTTGTGTAAAACAGGCCATGAATATGGATTTAGTTTATTTGTCTTTTCTTTGGTTTCTGGTATTTGATTGACACTGTTGGGCCAATTTAGCTTTAAAGACATTACATGTTAACTATACACACTTTACATGTGAACCAACCTTCACTACGCCACATTAATTGCATATGCAACAGCATCATGAATATTCATATTACTAAAACTGATCATGAAGATGTCCAAAGGCATCTAATGCTTGCCTAGACACTTTCCTCTGACTAACCCAAGCCAGAGAGAAAGGAACATAACGGTGACGTCATTACACGATACAGACCAACATCTTCTACATACTTTTCTAGAAAAAATGTTGGACCCCCTAAATTATTACTCTAGTTTCAGCTACATGTATGAGTATTATCAGTCAGCTATGTGTATTATCAGCATGTTGCAATGCTAATGTAAATGGTCCTTGTTCTATGGTCAAACCAACCTCCTCACCTCCCTATACAATGCAGGCAACAGATACCACTCATACAACTTACTGGTAGCTCACTGCTTACAATAGATGATTCACCTCTCATAAAAGACATGATCACAGCAAGAATCCTTTCAGAAGTTTGGTTTAGGGGAGCCATAAGGACAAACAGTGATCACACTAGCTCTTCTCAGAGCCAACATTTCTCCCAAAAGCAAAAGCATTTTTAGTGCATGGTTGTACATGTACCTTCAAGTTTACTTACTTATACGCTTCTCTTAATATTTATGCATGACGCCATAATTCTTAACCAAAATGAGGCTATGGGCGCAAGTTCCCCAGCACTTGCAGTGGTTGCGCCCATTGCCTCGTTTGGGTTAGCATTGTGACGTACCTCATGCATAGATATTAAGAGAGGCGTATAGTTAACTACATGTACATGTAACTTAGCTTATAAACTAGTGTCCCCTTTTCCAAATACTTTTCCAAATGAGTGTCGCATTTTTCTGTTTTCCCAAAATATTTATTTTAACTTAATGTCCCCTTTTCCATAACAGTTATCATAAACTATGTAATGTTCCTTTTCCAAAGCAGTTAATCTAAACTAGAATCAACTTTTCCACCAAAAAAACCCACAGTTACTCCAAACTAGTGTCCATTTTCCAAAACAGCTATTCTAAGTTAATGTCCCCTTTTCCATAACAGTTATTCTAAACAAGCATCCCCTTTTCCAAGACACTTATTCTAAACTAGCGTTCCTACTCCCAAACTAGTTATTAGAGGAAGCCGCTCAAATGAATCTCAAGACACGAAGTCACAATCTCAGTAATCAATTCTATTACAACTCCATCCCGAATGAGCCTCTCCGATGCCGCACCGATGGAAAATAAATCTGTCTCTAACTGGCCACAAACAACACGTCATCAAGAAACCTATCTACGCAAGTAACAATGTAAGTCGCGGAATAAAGCAGCAACATCATGCTATCAATCGGTCTTACCACGCTGTCCCGTTTTTTTTACTTGACACATTTCTAAGCAGTGTGTCCTTGGTTGGTGCGATGTGTTACTGTATTAATTTGTAACCCGGTCTTGATTGTCACCTGTGTTAAGACTGGTTTTTTTTCTAAATGAGTACAACAGGTACTGTTGCTTTTGCATTATCATTGATAGCAATCAGCTTAGTTGATGTTATTGTTGTTGTTTCATTGTTGTTGTTGCTGTCGTCTTCGTCAGTGTTGGTTTTGGGGGGGGTTTTGGTTTTTGGTTTTTTTTTGGGGGGGGGGTATTAATAAATAAATTTAAGATTGCTTTATATGCATTTCTTAATGAAAGCCACCAGATATGCATAAGGTGAGATCTTCCATTATAGGTCATTAGTAAAAATCCATTTTATCATTGTTCTAAAAGAAAAATGTACGTCTGATAGTTAAACTTCTTGTGATAATTGTATTTGAATCAAGTTTTGAATTAAGGTACTGCTCTCTCTCTGAGAGAATTAATTGGTTGGCTCTGTATGGGGCAATCCCTAGATTTGTTGTATCACCTCTAAACAAAAACTAAACACGTTTTCATTATCTACTCTTCACAGGAATCTTTAGGCCCTCGAGCAACTGTGATAGTCACCTGTGAAGATTCGTTGGTTTAATAATGAGAAAGAAAGGTATAAACAATAAATATTAATAACTATCTCCATCACCAGATATTTACCCTATGAAATATGGTGAAATGGTGGGCTATTCATCAAATATTTTAACGGGAAAATGTTGCATTTGGTGTGAAAGATTTATAGGACGAAAGATAGGTTTGTGCCAAATATTGAAATGGGAAAAAATATTGTGTGGATTTATTTGGTAAATGTTTTATTAGGTTTGATTTTGTAAAAAACAAGGAAAATCCTTAAAATCTTGTTGAGGTTCAATCACTACCATATTGGATCATAAAGACAAAAATCCCCCTCCCCGGTGAAACCTAAATCCCAAATGTGATAAAAAGTCAAAAATTATCTGTGCTTCACTCCTAAATATCATAAGAAAAAAAACAGTACACAAGAAAATAACATCTTTAAAAGGAAAAAAACTCCATCCATGAAAAAAAAAAAACGTTCCACGTAACACACACTGTTTTGCTTTATCTAACACGGTTTCCTGGCATTTACACCCGTTTACCGATATCCCCGATTCTGGCTTTAATTGGCGATCGTTTTTACAGAGGCTGCCGTTCTACTGTAAGCGCGGTGTCATATTCCAGCCCTGTGGGAAACTATTCATTGAACAGGACACGTCTCTCTATACCTCTGTCTTGCCTTCTTTAAACACTCCAGGTAAAATGTGCACAAACATTGAAATTTGCAATTCTTGTAGACAATTTGGAGTTTTAACACGTCTGTAAATTTTCCGAGGTGTTGTTTTTCCCAATATCCAGTGTAAAGGTAGACAGGTTTGGAGTTTCCACACGCCTGGCATTTTTGAGCTGTTGTTTTATTCAAAGTCCTATATAAAGGTGTCCTGTACAATGTGCTCAGATGTTAAACTGATGGTGTGTGCTGTTGATACGTAATGCCTATCTTTAGAATTATGTTTCTTTATTCCTGCTACTTTTTTCTTGTAAGGGCAAAGCACGACATACTTAAGGACACCTTTTTGAGGGAAATGTTATTTTGTATTCAGACATTTCCAGGGGCACCAAGGCAAAGGCCAGGGGCATGGAGGCAATTGTCCTGATACCTCCATAAAGTATTAGGCATGCACAGGCGTAAAGAAATCCACTTTCACAAATGATTTCTTTTGATAAAAATTCAAATATTTGTAACACTTAACAAAATAAAATTTCATCAAATCAAGCCTGTATGATTATGAATTTGGGTAACAAAAACTGTTTTACTCCTGTGTAATGCGACCATTTAAATTGAAACACTTTTATATCCACTTATATTTTGGCAACAGCTCAAAAACCTTCAACGTCTTTGTGCACGTAATTAGATGTCGATATTTATGCGATCCTGATAACTTAACCAACCTTTTGCAAACAAGATTATCTTTATATCAAAGGTTACGCAGAGTCACAAACAACAATTTCTTTGATCGGGCGTCAGATTTAAGAACTAAAAATACTTCTATAGACTTATTAAAATGGTGTGACTCTCTTGACATTAACTTTAAAGGTATACAAAAGCAAAAAAAAATTTGCATGCAAGGTTTTTTTTTCTTCCTCTCTCCCTTGTGTAAGATTACACTCTATTAATGGACTATTAAAAATTAACAAAGGGACACCGAGACAACGTCCTCCTTTCATTCCTTTTCCACCAAAGCACGGCTGAATATAAAGTGGCTTTTGATGAATGTGAGACATTTGTGCTGAAGAGACAAAATCACAATTGCGGAGACTTTCCCTAAGGGGGTGGTTCTTTCGCTTTGAGAAAACGTCCCCGGTCTTAAGTGGATAGCAACTGGTTTTTACAATTTAAGGATATTCCCCTTAGGGCAGATGGGAGGGGGAAAAGAGGAACAATTTTACTGTGAAGGGTTCAGCTGGTCAAATCTTGTAAGAAGGTCAGTCACTTAATTTGTTTTGTGTCCTGCTTTCTTTTCTTTCGCTATTTTATTTTATTTTTATTTTTATTCTTTGGACAATACAATAATTGTTATAACAAGCAGAGGCTGTCCAGGGAAAGGCAAAAGTAAAAAAAAAACTGTCATCAAAAAATCATTTGCCTTCCCAGACCTTGCTCATAAAAAGAGTAACATTCATATACTGTCTATAACACAGAAATCTAAAATGTTCATTTCTTTCTGTAAGTATTATCATAAACTTGTGCTTGAATGTATTTTTTTCTTTTATTTTTCTTCAACAATTTAGTATGTTAAATACAATTGAAAAAGAAGATTTGATTTCAGAGAACAAGATAGCCTTTGTTCTAGTTGTGTTCTCTTTTTTGAAACGTGCGAGACTTGCACAGTGTAATATGTGGGGTGTCCCCAAGAGGCCATTCTAGTTCAAAGTTCTTACCTGTCAGATTCTTTGGTCTTGATGAGACGTGAAGGACCTAAACAGAGACAAAAATGAACAAGAATCAATAAATGTTTTGAATGTATCTAGAGGTAAGCATAAGTTGTTGTTGATTAGTGATGATAATGAAATTTCTAGAAACAGTTTAATACCATTAAAAGAAGACAAATCAAAGCTTCTCTTTATTCACAAATAAAGATACTGTAAAATAAGGTCTTTAGGTTAAAGTATAAAAGTATTATGTATTAATCTAGAAATTCCAGTGAGCATGGTTTATACAAAATAATTAATAAATGCTTTAGCATACATCTGGACACAAGCCCAAGTTATAGTCAATTAACGACAATGATGAGATATCTAGAAAAAGTTTTCCATAACATTACAAGTACACAAACCAACACTTCTTATTATTTCTCCTTATTCACAAATAACAATACTTATTTGGGTAATGTAAAATAAGGACTTATGTCCAAGAATACAATTATAATACATTGGAAATTTGCATTGGGGATAAAGAATATTATTTTGGTTTTAAGTATTAGTACTGAGTAAACAGAGCTAACACATCAGTGTACATGGGTAAAACCAAAATAAATATAGTGCATTCATCTAGAAAGTCAAGTATCACGGTTTATAACACATTAGTGTCACTAAAATAAACAGCATTGTATTACACATCACAGCTGCCGCAAATCACAAAAAGCATAGCCCCAAAAAAATGTTTACACCACTGACAACAAAATTCAGTCATATCTAGAAATAGATCCAGCTGTTAAAGCTCTCCATGAACGACGACAGAACGAGGCAGTCTCCTCATGCAGCCTACTTGAAGGTTTTCATGCACAGAGCCAATCAGGGCCTGGTGAGCAGACAGGGCTAGTCTCTTCGGTATGTTTGGTATGCTGGATATGAGAGGTATGTCAGGGGGACCTTTTGGGGCAGACTAGAAGAGTATTTAAGATGCAGTGTTGGAATCATTTCAAGAGTTATCGCCACGGAACATGCAACAGTTTATGAAGACGCAGACTAGACGAGACCTGCAGGCTGTTCCATCTTGAGAAACCAGACGCTTTTTCATCTTGGGAGAACCCGAGGCCGGTTCATCATGGCGGTAAAGAAAGAGCAGCGAGAGGAGACAAGATAAAGAAGACAGAGGAAAGAGAAAAGCATGAGAGAAAGTTTGAAATTAAATAAACAAGTTTGAAGAGAAAAGGAAGATTCTTGGATGTCTCAGCAACTTCATTTCCGCGCGTCAAGTCAAACAATACACTCATAGTTAAAAAGACCACAACTGAGAAGGCCACCCTCCACTCTCAAGGTCATGATTAATTCATGATCAAATCTCTTTCGACTAAAAAAAAACATATCTTGAGAACTCATTCCTCAACTCCGCAATTTCATTTCAACGTTTTCCTCAACACCACAAGTTAGACAAGACGTTAAACAGACCACAACTGAGAGGGTCACCTCCCACTCTCGAGGCCATGAATAACTCATGATCAAATCTCTCTTGACTAAAACAGTTGACTTGAGAACTCATTTCTTTAAAACCCCACAATTTCATTTCAATGTTTATCTCAACACCATAAGTAAGACAAGATGATGAAAGCACATCCACTTTAAAGGCCATGGACAATTCATGCTCAAATCTCTTTCAACTTAAACAAAATAACAAAATCTTGAGAACTATTTCTTTTAAAGCTCAATTTGTTTTTCGTTAAAAGTGTGACATGACAAGATAAAGATAGTGGGAGAGACAAAAGAGGAGAAGTGTTTGATTTACTGGAAGTACAGGCGAGGTAAACAAAATTAACTCATCAAAGACGACCCCAGCGCTTCCCCAGAGAGAGTTTTATATGCAAGGCAAGGCAGATGGTACCCATGTACAACCCCCCCCCCCCCAACCCAACCCAATCTTCCAATAAAGATTCATACCATCCTATAATATTTCTACCGGCCTTCCAGATTCCCAGTAATTGGTTCTTGCCTTTCATTGGAGTGCTTTTAATTGGGATGTCTGACATGTTTAAGCAGATGTGACATATAGCTTTCTGTTTTTCTTTTCTTTTTTAAAGGAATACCTTTCATTAAAGCTTTCATTAAATTGAGACTGCGGGGTCATGTCAGGAGGTGATAATTCGTTTACAAAATGTTTATAATCAACGATGAACTAGGTTTAATGCTTGATGTCAGGTTGGTTTTTATCACAGGATTTTTGTGAGTTAATTGAACAGTTTTCATTGAGAGGATATGTCTAAAGCTAAATCCAGATGTTTAAATTGATGTCTTGAGTTATTCAACGAAAACGTCTCTGTAAATCACTCTATCATTGAAACTTTCTTGAACATTTTTAGGGATTTGAGAGACCAAAATATGATTGTAATCATACTTCAATCTCTGGAAACGTTCTCAAAATGAATTTCATAAATGTCTGTGTACTTTTCCCATCCAGATGTGAATCCATGTTTTATGAAATAGTTTGCGACAAAAATAAGATATATTTATTTCAATCTCTGGAAACATTCTTAAAATTACTTTCATCAATTTCTGTGTATTTTTCTATCCAGAATGTAATGTAATAGATTCTAGACCAAAATAAGATTGTCATCATATTTTTGTCTCAGGGAAAGCTCTTGACATGACTTTCAAAAATTTCCTCCGTCCTTTTTTTTCCAGATGTGAATCCCTGCCAAGTGGAACACCATGCAGTATTTGACATTCTCCTCCTTAGTATAAAACATGTGCAATGTATCCGAACACCAGCACTCTCCTTGGAAGACCCAGTCTGTAACTATGTACTCATCATCATTGCTAAAAACAATTTAGCATCTCTCTTGGGTCTAGTCATCTGAAACAAACCTCACCCTGGGCACAAGCCAATAACCCTCCCCGACCTTTAAGGAAAATATTTCAGGTATTCTAGGTTGTCTAAAAGATGAATGCACTTCCAAGGAAGATGTGGAATGATATTTGGTTCCAAAGTCTAATCATACATGAAGGAATGTATTCCTGGTTTGAGGAGTACAACTACAGACAGACAAACCAACAAAATATCCCACAGACAAAAATACAGACTTCCTGTATAAGGTGTAGACAAACAGATTGCTAACAAATTATGTCTCCCTTTCATTCAAGTATGCGTTGTTATCCATAATGTAAATTTTCATTCATAATATATATAATATGAAAAAAAAAAAAGTTTAAAAACTCCTCACAAAACACAGAGAAGAGCAATCTCCAAAGAAGAAAAAAAATGCTCGCAAACCAAAACCGTTTTTTGAGCTAGTATTTGGTTTCCACAAAACCAGGTGTGTGTAAATAATATGTGTGCAAAAAAGCCCACCTACTCAGCGGCAAGCTGGCGGGTACTCAAAGGCCTGACTGTGCAAATACTGCCTGCTGATTGATCCTGATTGGCCAATTTACCTGTGGTCTGGCTCCCTGTCCCCCTCCCACTGTGAAGACAGGGAGGACGACAGAGGGCTGTTGACTGACTAGGGACAGATATACTTATATCTTGGATTATATAGGAGTACAATATTAGGAATGTTATATGATCTAAAAATACAAAGGTGACTTTGACAATGTATGAGATAGAAAAGTGCATTGACTTTGAAGGTGTAAACGACAGAAAGCATGAAGATAAAAAATGTGGAATTCTGAATTAAGAAAGCAAGATTCTGTGAAACATGAGTGGAATAGAAATGAAAGGTGGGAATTTGTCATAGCTATGATGATAATACAATGTATTTACATTAATAATTAGATGGAAAGCAAGGGTGAAAAAAATATATTCAATACATGTATATTTGTTTAATTTAGAAGGGAAAGGAAAACTTTGTGAAGATCATTAACATTCTTTCCAAGCAGACATGAAAAAGCGAGACTACATACATATTTTGTAATAGTGGAAAAAAGAGAACACAGCTGATGTACAGTTCCAACAAGTTTATTTCAAATATATGCGAAATTCCTAAGCTCTACACATGCTCCGACAATGACATCAACTTCTATTTTTTTTGCCGGGAAAAAAATAACTCCCACACAAAATATTTCACTTCTGAGTAAGTAAATCCAAACACGATGCACGACGGTAATCAAGGGTACAGATTATTCCCCCCCAAGTGAAAATGAAAAACAACAGTCTGGATGGTCTGGATATAGCACGTTCCATATTTCTTACGCTACATTCTTGAAGTTATTGATATATGATCCCCATGTGTTAGTCATATACAAAGAACCTTCCGCCCCCGCATGGAAAAACATATCTCGCCAGATCTACATTTCAAAACGTAACGCAAACAACGCAAATCATCACTCCCTCAGTTTCAATTTTAAGTGGTAACCATGAAATAGGATAAGACAACAAGTTCAGTTGGCCAAGTTCAGCTGAATTATTAAGCACACTAAGATCGGTATCAGATTTAATCTTGAAGAGCAAGGTGAACTTGTGTCTCCAATTAACAGTCAATACAATCCACAGTCAATTAAAAAAGGAAGATAACAAGGATTTCAAAAAATATGATACAAGTGCTTTTTGTGACAAAGATAAATAAATCTTTCTCTAAAAATAAACTATAAATATGAATAGTAAACTTGCGGGTACGACCCTGTAATAATTCTCTTTTGAGGGAGTGTTGGCTCTGAAAAGAGCCGGTTTGGTCTTGACGTAGTATACTCTGCTCGTCTTCAGGAGAAATCTTCCTACATGTAGGTTAGCGAACGACTGTTAGTTAATAAACAGAAAACATCATATGCATTACTCTTCAAACCATATTTATTCAGGGTGAAGAAATACAAAAAAGAACCCAGAAGCCATGTTTCACACAGCTGCCAAGCAGATATACTTGCTAAGCTAATAAGAAACCAATGTAATTTTAGCTGGTAACCTGTTTCTGCTTTGCAAAAGCTTTTAATGCTTAGCAAATGTGCTTAGCAGCTTCATGAAAACAGTTTAAGATTCATCAATATTAATATCTGTGTCTTGAGTATGTGCATGATTGACATTACAGTCATGAATTTTTTTCCCAAATTTATCTCTTGTTGACATTTTGTCATAACGCCGACTCTGAACATTCCTTTCTGGCCAATTACTTTAAATGGTAAGCTCAATCAATACTAAAGCAGCATTGAAGATGACATCTTGTTAACCTAGTTTCACTCTAACCTTTGACACTTTGTGACCCTTTGAGCTGGAAAGGTCACAGCCTCAGCTGGCAAAGTGTGCGTAACAACATGTCACCTTTAAACCATATTCATATTGCACAACCTACACGATTCTACCAAAAACAATTTACAGGCAAAACACTTCCAGCTACATGTACTTTCAGATATAATACCTGCTCTTTCGCTAAAGTTATCAATCCTAAAATTCTCTTGAATGAATTGCACAATTCAAAAAGAGAATTAACTACAAGCATTTACTCTATTTACAAACACTATGGGTGAAACAATACAATGTGCAGAACATAATATCTTTTAAAAGTTGAACAGCTACATCGGTGCCTGAAAAATTCTGCTAGTAATCACTTTGTGTTTATCAAAACAGTAAAAATCTGGACGGAAACAATGCTTTTATCAAATTTAAAGAGGATAATTCTGTTATAAAAAGGCTCTTCCATCTCCAAAAAGTGGCACCTTTTAGTCACTTATCATCTTGCAGAAGTCAGTGGGAATAAAAATTAAGCTAAGATCAAAATGGACGGGCAATTTCTTGGCAAGACATTGTTGTTAACTTTGATTCAATTAAGTCGTCAAACTACCACTGTTTGATGGGACATTCAACTTTCAATCAGTGCTTCATTGTGCAAATAGTATCAAACCAACTGCACAAACCTCTGGAAAGAAAATCAGACTTTAAAGATATCTGTGCATTACTTGGAATTTTGGTGGAAAAGTTCAACTTAAAAAGTAGCATGAAATGAATGGAATGCATTCAATGTATCAAATGTCAAGAGAATAAACTCGAGAGGGAAAAATTATTACGTGGGAAAATGACATTAATTTTACATTTCAACAGCCATACCTTGATCAGTAGAAGTGGTCAAATATATTTACTTATAGTAGAGGAACATGCTGGAAAAGCTAGTGGCTTATATAAAACGGAACTTGATTCTTGTGAACTACGACAATTAAAGTAATCTGAACACAACAGCAGAAGCATGCAATGACCTAAAGAACTACATGTATGTCTACTAAACGAACAGTGACTGTACCTTCAAGTGAGATATACGGGAATGGGTTAATTTCGTTTGGATTATGACAAGAAAAGAAGATTGAGGGGTTACAACTCTCAGTAGAGTAGCCTGGATAAGACAGTCCGACAAAATAACGATTCACGAGCACTCTGTCAGCGAGACAAAATGTCACCCCTGATATTGCAAGAAGGTACCACGCCCCGGGTCACACGCCGGCATAGCTTCAGGGTGGAGAGACCCCACCCATGTATCCAAGAGACAAGTTTCAATCTATGTCACATCACCTGAGGGGTGACGCCCATCTCCGAGGGCTCTAACTGCGCCAAGGCGCGATCACTCCCTACCCAGGGGATGACTAAAAGGCAGGCCAGAGATCGGGCTCGGTTTGGGTGCTACTACCGCAGCTGGGCGACAGGAGGAAGGAGTGTGTGTAAAGGATGAGGAATCGGGCACCAGTGGCTGCCATCTTCACGACTGAGCATTGTGGCAGCAAAAAGATTACGATGCCACGGCAGCTCATCATCCAAGGAACGAAAAACCGACATGAGACGGTGAAGTGAAGAAAGTGTGATGGAGGAGGAAAGAGGAAAAAAAAGAAAGATGGAAGGTGAGATAAAAAGGAAAGATAAAAGGTGGGAAAAATGTGCTTGGTACAAAATGTTTTCCCATGATAACCATGGTAACTAGACTAATCAAACAGTCCCTCATTACAATCAAAACACTCTAGTTGGACATGCAATACGCAAGGCATTAGAACACTAACACTCGACAGTGTATATGTAATCAAACAACATATCACTACTCTTACTAAATACGAATTTACATTTAAAACTATATAAAGTCAACCTATGTTTTCACTCACTGGTTTTACCATCACCAACAACTGTAAATAGATCAACAGATTCCCTACCGAAAAATCTTTGAAATTTTGTGAGCGATCGATTTCCCTTGTATAGCAGAGCAAAATGCTACACAGTCTGTATCAGTTGCTACTCTAAAGTCACCATTTGCTACTCAATATTGGCAATTCAGTGTACACAAAATAAGTTCATGCTAATTGTCTTGCTATGTAAAATTGCTGGACGCAATAACTCCCTGCTTGTTTATCAAGCTTCCAGAGCCGTTGACTCATCTCATAAAATAAGCAGCTGAAATCTGCGTCTTACCTCCAATCTTAAGAACAGCGGAGCACGTGGTCTGTCCGCGCTTGTTCTTGGCCTGGCACTGGTACACGCCAGCATCTTCGTCGAACACCTCCCCGATGATGAGAGAGTGCTTCTCGCCCTCCTCCGAGATCTGGAACACACCCTGGTTGACTTTGACGCCGTCCTTGAACCAGGCGACCTCTGGCTTGGGGTCGCCCTGGATGTGGCAGTCGAAGCGTACAATGTCGCCCTCGAAGGTATTGCGATCACCGAAAGCACGGACAAAGCGTGGGGCATTAGTAGTGGTTTCCGCTGGAACATAAAATGGAATTAAATCAACAGTTTGAATGAAGGAATTCGAAGATCAATTAGTGCCATCTTTCCGAATGGATATAATTGAAATGGTAGCAGCCCTAAGACTGTAATATGTCAGTGCTGGAAAGTATACAAAAAATATATTTTGAAACCAAGAGTGTATCATATTCATTTTGACTTTCCCAAATTTTTAGGTTGAACAAAAACAAAATCCAACTTTCCCCCTTAAGTTGCAGCTTTTACAGAACAAGTTTGTTTTCAGTTTGATATGTTTAAAGCTTGACATAGTGTGGAAAATAGGAAGCAATAGTTAACTTGCAGGAACAATCGTGTGCAAGAATCTCTTTTGGGAGGGGTATTGGCTTTGGAATGATGTACATACGAGTGAGATTTCGACCACAAATAATTAAAACTTCATTAAGCAACAGGAAACTTACATCCAATTCGTAGCTGAGCCACTGAGGTGCAATCTCCTGCATCGTTGCTTCCTTTGACGCTGTAAGTTCCCGCATCTTCAAGACTCACCTCTGGGAAGATGAGAACATGACTCAACCCTTGAGATGATACCTAAGAAGAAACACAACAAATAAAAAATAAGAATAACAATTTCAAATATTGGACATAAACATATAAATGTTAACATTTGAACCACTCATTGGCCAAAAATAAATAAAAACTTATTTGCAATGTCAATACTTTTCACAACTATACAATTGAATTACTTTCACAATACTTTTTTTTTTGTTAACTCTATAGTTGGCTGTAATTCTAAAAATCAATCAAGCCGTAAAGGTGTCTTATGGGTAGGGTCTACGTCTGGGTATTATGTTCGTATTTTGACGGGGTTAGGTTGATTAGGTTGACTGGGGTACTTAGTGAACATAAAAAGAAACAGAAGAACCGGTTGATATATGTGTCAAGAGATTTTTATTTTTTTTTACGGGAGTAGACCATGAGGATATTTTTTCAGATCCCCTTTGTAAACAAACATAAATATTTCTCTAACTCTACCTGAATATGTGCGCTAGATGTGATCTCTGTCCCGTCTTTAGACCATAGGACCTCTGGTTGAGGATCTCCAGAGATCTGGCAGTGGAACTCCACTCTCTCTCCCACTGCGGCAGACTGGTCAACCAGCGGCTCCACAAAGTCTGGTGGTGTCCTTGGTACTGCAGAGTAATCAACACACTCTCGTTATTAAGTTATTGTTAAAAAGAAGCCAATGAAAAAAAATCTTCTGAGATGAAATGGCGTCTTAAGCCTAGGTTCACACTTCCTGAGAATGCGATACAAATTTTGACGTCACAAATTTGCATCAAATAATTCGAAAAAGATGACTTGTGCTCAACTGCTGCGAAAATGCAGCAGTGACGTTGACTTTCATATCGCATTTGCATTCACTGGAAGTATGAATCAGGCTTAATAAAACTGCCGGTACTCATTGGAAGCAGTGGATAAAAGTGAAGAAGGACTGATTGCAACTGTAGAATGTTTTTACTACTACAGTGGCAGTATAAATACATAATCAGAGCATTGTCAGGAAACTCACGTCTAACTTGGTCACCGAAATTATTTTTAAAATTTCTTTGAATTAAATGATTACTCAGAGAAGAGCATGGGGGATTTGAGGAAAACCATCCTCCAGCCATAATTGTTGTCCTTTTCTTATGCTCGTACGAGTAAATTGTAAAAAGTGTTTAGCCACACAAACATAAAAGGACTGCAAACAGAAACAAGAGGAACCTGTAACTTACCATCGACACTGAGTACAGCCGATGACGTGGACTGCCCAAACATGTTGGTAAGAATCACTTTATAGTTACCGGCATCTAAGGGCCTGACGTGAATGATAAGAAGACCAATCTTATCTCCTTCTTTGACAAACCTCACTCGAGATGTTTCAAACACTGGCTTCTCATCCTTGAACCATTTGATCTGATGAGGAAATGCGTCAAGACACAAGTCAATTTTTGTTGCAAAATTTTAAAGTATTATTTAAAAAGAAAGGTATACAACTGGGGTGCGTTCCACTCGCGCAAACGACTCGCAACTGTTCGCGCAAACGTTTTGTTGTCTTTTGAACGATTGGTGCGTATACGCGATGTCAACATGGCGGCGCCCTGAAATGAAGATGGCGCGCACCATACGTATTTTTTTTTATACTTTGTTTTTGCTGCAATAGTCCTCTTTTTGACACCATTACATCAACTAATTAACTTTGTTATTCCAAATCTGCATTATCATCCACCGAAAATACAATGTAATTATGTTTGTGACAAAGAAATAATACCGTATGCTTGTCCGCCATTTTAAAAACCACTCGCCAACACCTTCGAAGTATGTTCGCCTAAAGTTGCCAACGTTCGCCAACGGTGGCAGCGAACAACTCGTTCCACTTGAAATTGTTGGCGAACGTGCGCAACTGTTGGCAACGTTTGCGCGAGTGGAACGCACCCCTGGTAATCAAAATTATTGGCATAAAAAGGCTTTGGTTAGAAGCCTACATGTTCATCAGCTTTTGACAGTAAGAAGCATTCTAAGAAACATTTCACTCTAAGTAATGTTGTTACATAAAAAGATACAAGTTTTCATGCCCCGAAATTGTAAAATTTTATGGAAGTCCCTTAACCTTTCTTGAAATCATCTAACTCCTTTGGAGTATGCAGCACCAGCACACTCCTTTGGAGTATGCAGCACCAGCAACCAAATGGCAAGCAGGTTGTCAATCAACAACCTCTCTAATATTTTATGGAAGTCCCTTAACCTTTCTTGAAATCATCTAACTCCTTTGGAGTATGCAGCACCAGCAACCAAATGGCAAGCAGGTTGTCAATCGACAATCTCTCTAAAATTTCATGTTTTATGGAAGTCCCTTAACCTTTCTTGAAATCATCTAACTCCTTTGGAGTATGCAGCAGCAGCAACCAAATGACAAGCAGGTTGTTAATCACCAACCTCTCACCATCATAATTAACCATAAACTCCTACATGATGTCTTGCCAAGGAACACAGGAGTGATGCTAGGGATTCGAACCCACTCTGATGACTCAACCATAAGAACTTGAGTCCGATTCTCAGAATGGGGCAAAGGAAAAAAAAAAAGCCAAAAGAATAAATTCTTACATCTGGTTTTGGAGAACCTTTGACTCTCCCTTCAAAGTTAATGACATCCCCTTCAGTGGCGGCTATGCTCTCAAGTGGAAGCACAAAATCTGGTGGCACTTTCTCTGCAACAACCAACAACGAAACTCAATACACATCTTCAAAATTTGTTTCTTTGTTTTTACTTGAATTTTATCTTACTTCTTTTTGAAAATTGGTCTGAATGTATGTCCTTTCTTCTGAAAAATTATTGTTTATTCTCCCTGAAACATATCTTGAAAAAATTTTTATAGAAAAGAATTGTACAACTGCATCATTTTGTATGATTCAAAGCAAAAAAGGAAAAAAGAAACAACATTTCAAAAATACGTTTTAACCAAGTTTTTCAAAAACTAATGTAATGCAATAACAATAACGAAGGAAATCGCAACGTCGCTTTGTTTATTGGTTATTCCTTAAAAACATTGTTTGTACTCTGTTTTCATGAAGTATGGAAATAAACATCAGTTTTGAATTGAATGAATGACTACCTTTGATTACGAGATGACACTCAGATCTGACAGCCCCATGAGGGTTCTCAGCTTCACAGTAGTATGTACCCGCGTCCGTGGAGCTGGGTTTCTTGACAATGAGGGCATACTTGTTGCCTAGATGTTGGAATTCGTACTCATCTGATGACTCACGGATAGGACGATCTTTGAAATGCCATGTGACCTGAATAGAGGGAACAGAGAAAGCTGTTAAAACACCATCTTAAAAATACAGAGTTGTGCCCAAGCGGCTGAGAGATGTAGCGCACTGCACTCAAATTCTAGTGGTTGAGTTGTGAGAATGGGGTTCAAATCCCAGCCAGGTTGTTGAAGATACTAGTGTCATAGTGCCAGATGTCAACTACAATGGGAGATTTTTAAGATGCTGGTGGCAGCAGACATTACAACCCTTTTTTGGCGGCTCTGAGCATGCGCTCACATGCTCAGTATTGTATGCATAGGTCTGAGCACACGCACTTTTGGCAAGAACTGCTAAAAAGGACTGTGCAAAAGTCTGTTGCTTCTCTTCACCCCCCCCCCCCCCCGTTATATAACAAAGAAAAGGGTGAAGCCTCTCCTTGTTCTACATGTTCAGCAGTTCTGACTACATACTCACCAGGTCCAGGGTGCTGAGAACAAACTAGGGAAGATGTATCTGGTCTCAATGCCAGGCAGAATTATGCTTGAAGCCATTAGCAAACTGGCATTAGAAATAACCTTTGCTACAACTATTATATATACCACTGTCATTTGAGAGGATACAAAGTGCTTTTGCTCGGACTGGTATAATGTGAGTGCTTTTCATCAGTATTTGTATGATTTTGAATGTTTTTCCTCGATTCAGACATGAAAGTTGGCTAAAGTTGGAAAAAAGTGGTTACATTTATCCAGTACAAGAGCTGACCATAAAAGGTGATGCTACATTCAGCATGGATCAAACGGCTAAAAAGTGGCAGAAAAAACAAGGGCACTTCATGGTGATAAGTCAAGACTTTTGCTTTCGATCAGGAAGTAACTTCTCTCTATGATTGGGTGCGTTCGATTAGCTTCCCCAGGTCCACCCCAGTGTGCTCATCCGGATTGCGTATTTACTTTTTTCAGGACGAACGTGGGCAGATAATTACCCACAATCTTCCTGGAAAATAAATACGCACCCTTCTCTTGGTCGACCCGGGAAAGCTAATCATACATATCCTTTGATAGGTGCAACATTTCAAAATTTTGAATCAGATGATGGGTCCAGACTAAGATTCTCAAGATGTAGAGTGTCGGAAGTTTATTTAAAAAAAAAGTGATGAAATGCATTCTAGTGATAGAAAAACTCA
This sequence comes from Asterias rubens, assembly GCF_902459465.1. NCBI lineage: Eukaryota > Metazoa > Echinodermata > Asteroidea > Forcipulatida > Asteriidae > Asterias > Asterias rubens. The sequence goes on from NC_047067.1 coordinate 7,989,666, forward strand.
AACAGGAAGAAATGAGAGTGTCTCTTTTATATCTAATTGCATAACAATGTGCATGAGCTATTGCAGCATAAACCACTTAATTAACTCACAAAGGGTGGTCTGTGATATTGCTTCTAGAAATGCAGAAGTCATTTTATAAAATCTTAAGCGAAAAGCCCTGTTCTAGCGTGATACCTGGCCCTTGGAAAAAGTAGGAATATTTATCAAGTACAAGAGCTGAGTTACACGCACATTTAAGGGCTTTTCTTTTTGTTTACTTCTCAAAAAACAAATTACTGATTTTTCTGGGGGAAAAAAAAACAAAACAAAAAAAGAGAAACTAAAACAGGCATGAAACCAGAGGCCTTTGTAGCCCCAGTTCTTGTATTGTGCCCCTTCAAAAGTTTCCCATGGACTTGACAAGATTTTCAAATGGAAGTGCCCTCTTTGCAAAATGAAAATGACCTTGCCCTCAAAGACAAAATTCTAGGCCTGTGGTACATGTGTTGTTTATTGGTGAAACAAAAACAACTTGCAAGAAATCCAACTAGAAAGAAAGAACCGAGTGTATTAAGTGATCTTTTGTCTCCTATTAGCCCAATCTACACCTGGTTCCGAAGACAACTTTCTAGGCCTGCAGTGCATGTTTTGTTTTGTGCTGGAACAAAATCAACTAGCAAGAAAACCAACTAGCAAGAAGGGGAAATAACCGAGGTGGTTTTGGTGATCCTTTTCTCCTATGAGCCCAATCTACACCCGGATCCCCACTGTGCTGTACACTAAGGCCGTGTCCGAAACGACGACTTCGGCTACAGCTACGTCTAGATCAGCGCGTCTACCAGTGTTGAAGAATAGGCAGACGCGCGCGATCTAGCCGTAGCTGTAGCCGAAGTCGCCGTTTCGGACACGGCCTAAGCATTTCACTACGTATTGCCACAAGCGATGTGATCACATATCGATGACTGACTTACTTGAACATCAGGAGGTTGGAAGCAGGAGGAGTTAGGAGAGGACGGAAGGGACAATGAGTCCCCTTCCTCGCTCTATAACGGACATTAAATGTAAGTGATGTTTGAAGCTTTGAATGGTTTGAGGGATATGAATTAACTATAAATAACAGTAAACTTGCACGTACAACCCTGTAATAATTCTCTTTTGAGAGAGTGTTGGTTATGAAAAGAGCCGACTTGGTATTGACGTTTTGAACAGTATACTCTGCTTGTCTCAGGAGAAAAGAACATTTTACTCTCAGGATGGTTCCCTCTCAGGTTTACCAGTCAACTTTGGTTTAGGCGATTTTGAAGACATATCTTTTCGTGAAAAAAAAAATAACTTGTATTTTGCATTATAAGCATTTAGTAGTTCTTGCTGTATTTTCTGTAATTTGGGTATTAAATAGTCCTGGTTTTTCATGCTTGACTTTCCAAAACCCCTTTTTAACAACTGCTCATTATTATTATTGGAAGATAGGGATCAGCAAATCGGATTCATGGTCCATTTTGATGGAGGCCGTCTTAAATGTTCAAAGGGCGGTCAATTATACTTGAATTTTGCTCTTTTTATCTTAATGTCATTAAACATAAAGCATTTGGGCAAAGAGTATAAACCAAGCTGGCTTCCCATTTCTACCACTGTTTTTACAAATCAATTGTTTTTTTAGTTTTTTTGCCAGAAGCACTACTGTGCAGCAGCCTTTTGAAAAGGGGGGTTTTAGCCATGCAAGTTGTTGACATTGCTTTGGGTAATTAACATCACTATTGTACGATCTTAAATCACTACATAACACAAACAAACACAGTGGAGACATTACACATTATTCATCGAGGGAAGGGTGGTAAACGGTCAGTAGTAACCTTTGTTTTGGAAATATATGTTTCGGTTTTTTTCTTTTTTCTTTCATTGTACAATTGTGAAGCCTACAGCATATGTGACATTTTACAGTCCTGTGGATAAAATGGCTGTTCAGGGGCTGATTTCACAAAGCAATAAAACTCATTGCAAGACAAATTGTCAGCATTACCAAAGTGATTTGTGATGTCACACTATACTTAGCAACTATGATTGATTTGCAGTTAAGATCAATCTTAGCTCATTGTGAAATCGGCCCAAGGTTGGCAACCATTCGATGGGAACCACGGAGTCATCCATTACCTTGGGTGGCGGGTTACCAACGATGAGGACCTCCAATCGCACTTGAGCACTTTCAACGACTTCAGTGGTCTGCTGGAGACTCTCTACAAACACAGGCTGGCGTGAAATCTTGGGTGTGGTTTGCAGCTGTAAGCTGGTCACACTAAAACAAAGCAAATATATAGACAAGACAACAATTTAACAATTGTACAAGGTTTTTTATCTCCTTCTTAAACCTTTAGGCATCATTCATTTTCTGTAAATCATCACATTTACTTCTTTAATCAAATTTTGTAAGTAAAAATTCCAACAGAGTTAACATGATAGAGAAAGTTGAGCATTTAATAACAAAAATTCATATCTGGACCTGACCTTTACTTTGACCTCTTTACATATGTGAATGAAATTAGATTAAACCTTGTAGGTCAAATGGAGTAGGTACACGCCGATTCTGGCTACTAACACAAGTAACAGACATGCCGCCGTGTTTTTGAGGGGAAAAAGAGGAAACTTGAAACGCTTACAACAACAAAACTTTGTACTTTTTTTCGATTTTCAAAGTCTTTAGAAAGAAGATAAAGGAGGACATTAGCTGATAAGCTGAAAAGTTGCATGTCTGATACAATCAAAGTCTTGCTTCTTGCAAATTGGGGACTTGACAAAACACTATATGTAGGGCACTTTTCTATTCATGCAATTTTACACCAAGGAAAAAGTAACAAACGATTTCATAAGATGGACCCGGTTAAAGCCATTGGACACTTTCAGTAAACAGTATTATCAAAGGCTCACACTTCGTGTACCACAACTTATATATAAAATAACAAGCCTGTGAAAATTTAGTCTCAATCGGTCATCGGAGTCTGGAGAAAATAACGGGGAAAACCCACCCTTGTTTCCCCACGTTTCGCCGTGTCATGACATGTGTTCAAAATAAATCTGTAATTCTCGTTAGCGAGAATTGATATTGTTTTACTATTTCCTCAAAAAGTAAAGCATTTCATGGAATAACATTTCAAGAGAAGTCTTTCACCATTACCTTCTGTAAACCCTGTAAATTATTTGTAAATCTGTGAACTTTTAATTTCGTTTCTGTACCGAAAGTGTATAAGGGCTTTAACATAAGTCAAGGGGGAGTTTTCCCATTTGGGAAATAAACAAATTCACTCTAAAACTTGAAATGGAGTGAAATGAGTTTCAAAAACCTGTCATTGAGATATTTCTTTTGACCCACTCGCCCACAACATCAAATTTTTCAAACATTGACAATTCTGAATGGCCACCAAGTGAAATGAAAACTGACAAGTAAGTATTGCAGGTTTGTCTTACTGAGTTGCTGGCTTCTCAGACACATCGATGGTGACTGCGTTAGACTCCACTCCAGCCGCATTTGTGGCGACCACCTTGTATGTGCCTGAATCGTCAGGTTGAGCATCTTTGATGACCAAGGAATAAATCTCCTTGTGTCTCTTGATCTGCAAAATGGCATCACACCACAAGTAAACATGATTCTTTATTTTAAGAAAATTCAAATCAGAACAATATTTAAAATTTCTTCCCGCAAGCAAATTGCACAACATTATTATACCCGGATGAACTCTGTTCACATCAAACATGATCCTTGACGTTAGTAAGAATCTCATCAATATCTCTTCCCACCAACTATTCACACGAGGAGGAAAAGGAAAAGGTGGGGTCCCATGCCACTCATGAACCTAATCGAAGCTCACACCTCTACGAGCAGAATATGTGGGAAATCTTAGTTGGGTAAACTATTCCAACTCCCTCTCCGAAAAAAAACTCAACCCCCAAACAATGAATGAAGGGTTCCCGGTGAGATGAAAGACGTTTGAGCTACTTGGAGGTACATGTACATGTTGCTTTAAAGCGATGGAGCTGGTGTTACGTGGCATTGTTTTGCAGAAGATAGTTTTGGCAGTGGGCAAGTTTAAACAATGACCATTGGTCGACTAGGTACTTCGACTTAAAAATGTGTGCTGGATACCAGGCAAATTCAGCCCTTAGCCGACTAATGGTCCTTGTGTAAAGCTTGCCCAGAATGCAAGTTTGCTTGGTTTTTGTTGTTGTTGGTTTTTTTTGCTTAAGTTCATAATAGAATTTGAAAGGGGACAACAAAATGGGAGAAAATCTGTCAGCATAATTTGACAAGAACTCTAGAAAGTGGAGGTTGCAGAAAAGTCAAAGGAAAAAGGGGAAAACATCAGATAATCAGATTGTGGTATCAGATTACTTAACAAAATAACGAAACTCATTTTTACTACAGTAAACGCTACATTTACAAAGATTTCCAAAAGCATGCATTAAAGAACAGAAATGAATCAACTCAATAAAGGTATTTAAAACGACTGCGTGACTATGGTGCCTTTTTAGGGGGAAGGGGATCTACATTAAGTGTACGTGGTGGGATTAGTTTGTGTACTAAAAACCGTCTCTTGAATTGTAAAATCCAGACTTGGTGATGTTAGGATAAAAACTTAGTAATAGTGAACAATGATTTTAAAAATCATTTTTCTGTACGGATATGATTACTGTGTCAATATTATAGTTGGTGCTGCGAGAGTAACGCATTGAGTAGTGCGTCAAATATTGTTAACTATTCCAATCCCCCAAGGGTGACACAAAATGATTGTCTGACAAAACCCTAAATTGTCCAGCAATTTACTGTAATGCACATTACCAGCGAAAAACGTTACCATACAAAGCAATTTCTTTTTACTTTCTGATGGAAAAAGGATAATGGAAAACTCTGGAGCCAGTCACAAATTTTAAGATGGCCTCATGTTGGAAAAACCTATATCTTTTGTACACAAACAGGACAAAGAATCTGCCATGTTTTTATGTATTAACATCTTTACCGGATGTTGTAAATTCAAGCGGCGATTCAGTCCATAGACAGAAACTTCACAAATATGTCAAGAAAAAATAATTGTTTAAGTAGCTTCCATGTTTTCAATTATTTTATAGACAAAAAGAAGTTGTGTGATTCATACAGCATACTCCGACAACTTATATGAAAAACAAAATCTGTTCAAGTTCTTTTCTCCTTTATAAGGGGAAGTAGTTAAAGCAAATGGAAAAAATATGGTTATCAACAGAATAGAAGGAAATATATGATAGGTAAATGAATGGGAAAGGCAGTGCCTTCAAACGGCCAAACAAAATAAGGAAAAAGATGGATTAACTCATTGAAAAACGAAAATAAAGAGAGGGGCAGTTACAGAGTCACAACGGGTACTGCAAAAGCAAAATATCAAGAAAAGGAATCTTGGGAAGTAATAGCAAAGGCTGTTAAATAAAGGAAAGTGCACTTTGTCTTATTGTAGTTATTAAGTGTTTTCAAAACAAGAAGGAGACTTAAAAAAGATTACAAAATTATATTAGGAATGTGCAGTTTTGCATTAGGGAGCTATTCTACTTGTTTTGACTTTGGGTGTATAGTAAACTCCGATAGGGCGAAGCATTGCCCAATTTCTTGGCTCTGCTTACTCTAAGCGAAGAATCAGCACTTACGGAAACGGGGAATTCCGTTCTTACGCCTAGCGTATTTCACATGTAAGCATAGAGTGTTTGCATGTGGATGTGCGTACTCCACATAACCAGCCATTTTTGGCTTACACAGCCAGCCCAGAAATGTTGTGCTCCCCCTGTAAGCAAAGAATTGCGATCCCAAGCACGGAATAGGGCAGTGGTAATCAAAGCCATGTATGAAAGGCCCCTGGTCTAATATTTTTTTGCTAGAGACAACTTGATGTTGGCATCATAACAAGAAAAGCTAGCTGTTGCTTTATAACTATCTACTCAGCTTAAAGCAGCTTGGCTACATTTTTAAAACTATACTCAGCTGTAGCGTGGATTCTAAATGTGAAGAACAAGCATGCATGTATGTATGGCATTATAATACCAGTCATCTGTTAAACCAATGGATTCACTATAAATATATATAATAGGGTTTTTAAGGAGAAAAATTAATGAGGAAAGAACGTTAATAATGACAATTATTATTACTTCTAAAAAAACAAAGAAACAAAAAATAGTTCTGCTTCGTGTGACGGGCTGTCTACAGTGTGGTTTTAAAACACAGTCTTGTGTTAGTGGGAAAAGGACAGAGAGAGGTTTTAGTCCGAGGGTCTTGAATGGGATGAATTCAAGTCAATCTTCCTTTCTGAAGAAAATTCGCTCAAAATCAGAACTTTTTCAACTTTCATCTTAACAAGGTTTCATTTTCTCAATCGATTCCCGTAGAGTGTATACTCTTCAGAGACACATGAATAAGTTTTGTACTCATTTTTTCAATCGGCAATATTCGAGTCAACTTTGGTTTTAAATCCTTTTCATCCTTACAGACAAAACAAGTTTTGGCTGGTCCTCTTTCTATCAATGTTGTTTTTCCACTTGCTTAAAGTTTTTTGGTTTCTTTTTCTCTTTCTCCAGAAAACAAATTAAGTATCGTCACAAGGACAGCACTTTTCGGAAGGACTGGAGTTTAAAAAATAAATAACAGGGGCAGGGTGTTCAGTTATTTGTCATTTTTCATAAACTTTCCTCCACATTTTGCAGAACAGAACTCATGAAAACATGAAAAACAAATTAAATCCCAAGATTAAAGAAGGTATTAATAAACCTTTATCGCACCGTTGCCATCTCGGCCCGATTCCCTGTCTGCAATACTAATCAAAACAATGGCATGCAAAAGGGGACCAGTCTATTTTGGTTTTCAGCCTCAGTTCGGTTTATGTGCAATTGTGAGAGGATAAAATATCGATGGCTACACGGGGGATAAAGGTGTATTTAAAAAGGAGGAAGAGTTGCAGAGAGTGTAGGGCGGCAGTTTTGGGTAAGAATGAATTAGGCCTTCATCTACGAACCTCCTTAGACCAAGTCTCAGTGTACTTCACACACTGAAATGAGATCAAAATCATCCAATAACTGTCAGCTCTTTTGGGGTCAAACATGGTCCCAAGTCATTGTGTGAACAATACATGAGCAATACGTCAACAGCGGGTGTTCTTGTAGCTGCTATCTAGTTTGTTTGTGAGTTTTTATGGGAGGTAACAGTTAACATCAAAAGAGAAGTTATAGGCTAGTGGTTAAAGAAAAAAGTTCATAGGATAAAATGCAAGATTTTGTGGGTGAAGTCTACTGATGGCATCTCCTTTTCTGGTTGACATCTGTAAAGTAAACATGTTTAACAATTCTCCAAAGTTCAGTTTTTAATAACAGCCTGAGGCATCAGTTCTAGTAGCTTCTTTCTGTACATCTTAATCAAAAAGCAGCCATCTTGGTCTAATTCCCAGTGTATAAATTGATACTGATAGACCTTAAAACACACTTGGTAATTGGGACCAGACTATTTTGTTTCTGTCTGGCCTCAGTTCGGCTATGTTGAGTTGAATTATAAAAAAAAAAAATATAAAAAAAACCGCCACCCCAAAACAAAGATAAATATACACTTAAACACTGGAACTTTCAAGCCACCCCAAAACAAAGATAAGTGTACCCTTAAAAACTAGAATTTTCGAAACAAGAAAGTAATGAACACAATTAACCATCATTGGTTGGCTGAGACTGCAGCGTGAGTGAGCACCTTCCACTAAAGATTTATAAAACCTATCATTTGTACACCAAGGTCTGGTACATTTCAGTTTAGTATTTGTCATGTTGCATTTTAGTGCTTATACTGTATGAAGTACAGTATTTATAAAACCTATCATTTGTACACCAAGTTCTGGTACATTTCAGTTTAGTATTTGTCATGTTGCATTTTAGTGCTTATACTGTATGAAGTACAGTATTTATAAAACCTATCATTTGTACACCAAGTTCTGGTACATTTCAGTTTAGTATTTGTCATGTTGCATTTTAGTGCTTATACTGTATGAAGTACAGTACTTATAAAAACCTATCATTTGTACACCAAGGTCTGGTACATTTCAGTTTAGTATTTGTCATGTTGCATTTGAGTGCTTATCTTGCTGCAATGAAGTACATGCTTGGCAGGAAAAGTACATGTAGCTTGCTTTAAAAGGATCACCAGTTTTGCTGGAAAGCATGAACTGCATATTGCATATGCTAAGCACCATATTTCCGCTTAACAGTTTTCATAACTTTGGTCCCAGATTCAAACCAAATAGTAGAAAGAGAAACCCATTTCAAATACAAAAAACAAACATGAAGAACACAAAATTTGCAGATAAATTTGCTTAGCACCATATTTCCGCTTCATAGTTTATAAATTTGGTCCCAGATTCGAACCAAATAGAAAAAAAAGAGAAACCATTTCAAATTTGAGTAAAAAGTATGAATTAAAAAAAATGAGAACTAGAAACAACTGCACCCTACCTCGACCATTACGATTTCCACAAAACAAACAGTTTAAAGAGAAACCGTTGACAAATACATACAACAATATATGAAGAAAACAAAATTTGAGAACTAGAGACAACTGCACCCCTACCTCAACCGTTTCGGTTTCCACAACCTCCCTCTCGTTGCGGAACCATTTGACATGAGGAGGAGGCAGGCCTGAGATGCGGATGGTCAGACGGAGTTCCTCTCCTGGGTTCACCATCACTGTCTCCTCAGTTGCCATGTTGATGCAGGTCGGTCTTCGAGATGTATCCATATCGTCGGAAGAGGATACATCAGGAGCTAAGATTTTAAAAGAGGAAAATTAAGAAAGTTGTTGGAGGTTATAGTAAGGTTTGTGGTAACACCATGTAATGACGTAACACCATGTGTTTGCGGACACGTAATTACATGGTGTTAAGGCAAACCTTACTATGTATATCGTTTTTCCACCATACAAAGTTTCAAATCCTACTTGTTTGAGGTTATTTGTCTGACTTGGGGATGAACAAAGACAAACAAACTAAAGCGGGATTTGAACCAACGACATCCATGCAGTTTAACATGCTAGTGCTCTTCCAACTGAGCTATCTAGCCCTAGAGTAGGGGTCAAGCCCGATTTCTGGTTCACATAGCAAGCATCCATGTTAACAGGTTTTCTCAAGCATGTGAGCTAGTGAGGCATCTTTGGTTTTAATACCAGAAACACATATTTATTATAACAATAATAATTATTATTATTATTATTATTATTTCATTTTATCACAGCATGCAAAAGAAAGATCTCATTTTCCTTTGTGCCGGTAACTCCTCGATTCGGGCTACGTCCCGTAGCCTTGGATCTCAAGGGTCTTTCTCAGGATCCTCGCTGTTCCCAAAAGCGCTGCCTTCTGTAACAGATCTACCCTCACATTTGTCCCTATTTCATCTAGATGTTTCCCCCGCTTTGGGAATGGTGCCAAGTGCTCCAACCACCACGGGGACTACTTTTACCTTTACCTGCCAAATCTTACGAAGTTCCCTGGCCAGGTCCTGGTACTTCTCATTATTATTATTTTTATTATTATTACTTTGCAGTTGACTGAAGATTCCTTCTGTTATTTAATTACCTTGTACCATGACCTCAGCAGTGGATGTGACCACTCCAGCCGGGCTGGACGCAACACACTTGTAGCTACCAGCATGCTCCATATCAGTCATGCGAATCCTCATGATGGCCACGCCCTTATCAAAGGAAATCTCGTACGGTGGATAGTTGCCGATAGATCGCTCATCCTTGTACCATGTAACTTTGGGCGGCTGGTCAGAGGAGCTGATGGCACACTTGAGCTCAAGGGGTTTTCCTTCTTCGGCTACGACCATCTCATCGGGGAGCCTGGAGGTGAATGTGAGAGGTTCTGCTGGCTGCTCTTTGGGTAGAGCTGTTGGGTGGAGATTTGATGTAGGTTTTAAGTAGAGTGTATACAACTCTTAAAGTTATGTGAATAACATTTAAGTGGTACTGGTGAGACATTTCATTTGCAGTAAAATTGCAAAGGTTGTGGGTTCCAATCCCACCCGAGTAATATGTCTGTGGATATTTTTTCACAGGAGTCAGGAATGTCTAAATATACAGTGCTTGACAAACATCAGTTTATAACTTGACATTCAACTGTTGTTAAATTTGTTGATTAAAGGTTTTATCTGTGAAGAATATTATAGTCTATATAAACTGGATGCAAAATATAGTGGAATACGCTTTTGCCACACTGAAGTCATGATAATTTTCTGCTACATGTATGTAACCAAAATGACATAAGAATGGTAAACAGTCTGGTTCCTTTTCATGTAAATGAGCTGAATTTATAATGGTCACTGAGTATCAAAACGACAAAAGGGGTGGAAAAGGACTCTGTCTTCGCGACATTAGTATGAAAACAAGTTTCTTATGTATTCAACCGGTGCGGGAACAGACATTAGACATACCTTCTACCATCACCTCTGCCGTTGAGGTGACCGACCCTGTTGGATTGGTAGCAACACACTTATAACTTCCAGCATGCTCTGGTTCGGTCTTCTGGATGTTCAGCGAGGCCACGCCCTTATCAAAGGAGATCTGGTAAGGTGGATAGTTGCTCACTGATCTCTCGTTCTTGTACCAGTTAACAGTGGATGGAGGAGTGGAGCTGATGGAGCATTTAAGTTCCAGGGGCTTCCCTTCTTGGGCTACTATGGTCTCCTCAGGGAGTCTTGAGGTGAACTTGGGAGGAACTCCTGGCTGCTTCTTGGGAAGGCCTGTTGAAGATAGAGGTTTGTAAATGAGAACGGTAAATGAAAACAGAGATGCCTGGCTTACACCTGCTAACAACTAGTTGATTTATAAAAAGTTGTACCTCTTCTTGAAAACAACAAAAACATCACTCAAATAATTAAGCTTAAGGGGGACTCAGCTATGGAGTGGTGATATCAAAATGGCCTACTGCAAATATGCCAAAGGTTTAGTTGGTTCAGTGTGGGGGGTTTTTCATCAGAAAAATCAAAAGATAAGACTTTCCTGTGGTTGCTTGTTTCTTGTTAATGAGCAATTTTGCTCTGACCATAGAGCTTCTTCAGCACAAGAAGCAGCTAAGCACAACAAAATCATGCTTACCAGAAAAAAGGTTACCAGCCACAATACCATGTCACATGTACCATCTGTGACTGGTATCTTGCATATTTTTCCCCCAGTAAACTGCAAAGCAATATATTCTGCTTGAAGCAGATTTCAATAGGTTTGCACAGAAAAGTATTGCTTAACAGAAATAGGTTACCAAACAAAATACGATTAAGTTAACATTATTGTGGCTGGTGCCCCACTCAAATTTTTCTAAGCAGAGAAAATGGATGGTCATTATTTTCTGCTTAACAGCTTAATTGGCACCAGATGATTCAACCTTTACCTTTGACGACGACTTCTGCTTTGGAGGTCACTATACCATTGGAGTTTGAAGCTACACATTTGTAACTACCGGCCTGATCCTTCTCTGTTTTAGGCACCTTCAAGGTAGCTACGCCACCGACGAAGGTAATCTTGTAGGGCGGGAAGTTACGTATGGTCCTCTCGTTTTTATACCAAGCGACCGATGGCAGGGGCTTGGCGCTGATTGAGCATTTCAGTTCCAAAGGCTTCCCTTCGTCTACAACCACAGTCTCCTCTGGGAGTTTGGTGGTGAATAGTGGAGGTCCTCCGGTTGACTTTGGTAGACCTGTCAGGAAAGTATGTGTGTTAGCACTGTATACATGGTATACTCAGTATTTTTTCCGAGCTCTGTGAAAAAAACCACAGGCATATTACTTTGGTGGGATTCAAACCCTCGACCCTTGCAATTCTAGAACAGTGTCTTACCGACTAGACCACCGATATTGCCCAATAGCTAAAGTCAGTTCGAATCCTTTATCAAGATGCATCAAGCAGTTTGTCTGTCTGTCAATGACATGGGTGCATAACAGACAAATACCAAAGTAATTTGGGTGATTAAAGCACTTTGCAAAGGATCTGAAAAATGTACGAATTGATTGATCATGGGAGAGTAGAATGAGTCTCATAATTTTAATAGAGTAATTAGAAAAGTCTAAATCTAAACTGAGTTCTGCTTAGGTACTTCCAAAATTGTGCTATGTAAAAGGAGTAGGTCTCATAATTCAAACGTAGTCCCACATACCTTGCAAGAAAATATTGTATGTTAAAGTTCCTTGAGCGTCACTGAGTGACGAATATGCGCGCTATGTAAGAAGCCACAAGTAGTAGTAGTAGTAGTAGTTGTTTGTGTTTACCTGCAACCATAACTTCCACCGTTGTACTGACTGACCCAACAGTATTTGTGGCTACACACTTGTAGATCCCAGCATCCTCAGGGGTGACTCTGTCCACATCCAGCACGGCGATATCCTTCGTGTAACTCGTCTTGTAAGACGGCTTGTTCCTGACAGGTTTGCCATCTTTGTACCACGTCACCGTCGGCTCGGGCTCGGCCACTACTTCGCATTGAAGATGGAGGGGCTGTCCCTCTGTGATCGGGGCAGCTACCTGGAGCTTGGAGGTGAACTCTGGTGGTATGGTCTTGTTAACAAAGGCTGTGGTGAGATGAAAGTTTGTTTTAAAACATTTATTTATTCGATATCCAACAGCGGATAACCACCATTTAAAGGTTTAATTTAAAAAAATTAAAGATAAAACTACGTATTATAAATACATATATTAATTGGAAATTACAATTACAAAGATATTTGGAATATAAAAAAAAAATGAAGAAGCCAAAAACCAAAGTCCATAATACACATTAAGTTAACAATCAGGCCTGTGAGCGGGTCATGAAAAAAAAAGCGGAAAATTGTTGTCCGGATTTTGGGCCAAAATTACGAACGTAATAAAGGGCTTTAATTAAAAACTGAAGCGTAGACAACACTTTCACAGAAACAGTAGGCCACAATTCTTACATGTAACAATGTGTTGTGCATCCTCATTTTCAATATATTTTTGTAGCATTCCTTTAGAAATAAATCCACAAGCGCGATGAGTCCTCGTCATCGACTGCCATATTATACATTACTTGTCGCAAAAAAAAATACACTGTACACACAACGTACGTACGGACGTCGCATGGGGGAAAACCATGTGTGCCTAATCTTGTCTCAAGGTGTTGGCTTTTTAGTAAAGCGCCCTCTGTTGGTGGTATTGAATAATGACATTGAAGTACATGTAAATAGACATCGTGCTGAACGAAAAATTAACAACAACGGCTCCAATGAAAGACCAAGACGGAGCATTTTACTGGGTCTAACCCCAGACTCATTATGTCAAAATCAAATCAAATCGCAATTAAAGTGCTTCCCGATTCCAGGTACGTGCTGCTTGACGATCTATTTCGGATGTAAAAAAAGAAGATAAAAACGGAACGAGAAAAAGCGGAGCTCACAAGAAAAACAAGGAACGGAAAAAAAGCGGAACCAACGAAAAATGCGGGCTGGGAACATTAAAAAGAGCGGAAATCCGCTTTAAAGCGGAGATTTCACAGGCCTGAACAATGGATGCCATTTAAAAAAATTATGGCTGAAGTGTAAATTACTTTGATGGACAACTTTTCCAACCACTGTCAATGAGTCAGAACAAACTTTTCAACTTTTGAGAAGGAAAATAAAACTTATTTTAATCAGTCAAGGTTTATAATACAGTTTTTCACATACATATAAAAAAATATGCAGCTTCAACAATTTATTTCCCCAACACATTTTTCACGATATCAATAGCACAGCAAACATAATATTTGACTGACCTGGTACCATGACCTCCACTGTAGTTCTGGATACTCCGGCTGGATTGGAGGCGACACATTCGTAGACCCCAGCATCCTCTGGTACGGCATCTTCTATATCCAAAAAGGCGATCCCCTTCACAAAGGATGTCCTGTACCGGGGCTGATTCTCAACGGGTTGGCCGTCCTTGTACCAGGAGATCTCGGGTGTCGGCTGGGCAGAGACCTCGCACTCGATGCGGTACGGGCGTCCTTCGAGAAGGGGCTCTGCTTGCTGCATCTTGGAGGTAAACTCTGGAGGCTTCTCAAAGGCTATGGGTAATATTGAAAGGTGAGCAGATCGGAAGAAAAGATCAAATGTAGTTGTGAAAAACTAATAAATCCAAAAGGTAGAAAAGAAAAAAACGAGTTCACCGATTCAATGAAACTAATTTGGTAGCTGAGCAAAATGAATAATTTTGAAAGTTAAATTTTCCAACCAATATCACTTTAACCAGAACAATTACTTTCTTATTTTCAAGTAAACCTTAAGTCATTGACAGAAAAAAAGTTATAAGTAGTCAAGCTTTATCACAAGCTTTAAACATTTAAAATATGCAATTTTATGTATTTAATAAATTATGCGACTGACCTGGCACCATGACCTCGGTTCTGGCTACACCAGCAGGATTTGAGGCTACACATTCATAGACTCCTGCATCCTCTGGCACTGGATTCTGTATATCCAAACAGGCAACCCCCTTCATGAAGGACGTTCTGTATCGAGGTTGATGATCGATGGGTCGGCCGTCCTTGTACCACGAGACTGTGGGCATTGGCTGGGCTGAGACCTTACACTCAATGTGGTACGGTCGCCCTTCTTGTAGAGGCTCAGCTTGCTGCAACTTGGAGGTGAACTCTGGAGGCTTCTCAAAGGCTAGGGATAATATTAATAAGTGAGCAAAAATATAACATGCAAATGTGGAAATCTAATAAATCCAAAAAGGCAGATAAGTTAAAAATGAGTACCAATAAGATAAACTACTTTGGTGGTTGACAATGGCTAAAGTTTACATGTTTTGAAAATTATATTTTCCAACCAATATCAATGAACCAGAACACATATTTGTTTGTTTTCAAATAAACCTTCAGTCATTGACAGAAAAAGTTAATAACAGTAAATCTTTGATATTCAGTTTTTTCAAATATACATTTAAAATATGAAACTTTATATATATTAAACAAATTATTCAACTGACCTGGCACCAAGACCTCGGTTCTGGCTACACCAGAAGGATTTGAGGCTACACATTCATAGACTCCTGCATCCTCTGGCACTGGATCCTGTATATCCAAACAGGCAACCCCCTTCATGAAGGACGTTCTGTATCGAGGTTGATGATCGATGGGTCGGCCGTTCTTGTACCAGGAGACTGTGGGCATTGGCTGGGCTGAGACCTTACACTCAATGTGGTACGGTCGCCCTTCTTGTAGAGGCTCAGCTTGCTGCAACTCGGAGGTGAACTCTGGAGGCTTCTCAAAGGCTAGGTGAGTAGATTGGAAGAAAAGATAACATGCAAATGTGAAAAACTAAGAAACACAAAAGGTAGACATGTCAAAAAAGAGTGTTACAATTCAATTAAACTAATTTGGTAGTCCAAGAAAGTTGAATAATTTAGAAAGTAAAATTGTACAACCAATATCAATGAACCAGAACAACTTCTTGCTTATTTTCAAATAAACCTTCAGTCATTGACAGAAAACGTTAATTATAGTCAATCTTTGATGTTAAGTTTTTTTCAAATATACATTTAAAATATGAAACTTTATATATATTAAACAAATTATTCAACTGACCTGGCACCAAGACCTCGGTTCTGGCTACACCAGAAGGATTTGAGGCTACACATTCATAGACTCCTGCATCCTCTGGCACTGGATCCTGTATATCCAAACAGGCAACCCCCTTCATGAAGGACGTTCTGTATCGAGGTTGATGATCGATGGGTCGGCCGTTCTTGTACCAGGAGACTGTGGGCATTGGCTGGGCTGAGACCTTACACTCAATGTGGTACGGTCGCCCTTCTTGTAGAGGCTCAGCTTGCTGCAACTTGGAGGTGAACTCCGGAGCCTTTGGCTTCTCATAACCTTGAGAGAAAGAATCAGAATGATGAGAGTTTGAAATGATGAAGCTAGTCAAAATTGTCACGTTTAAACATGTTTTAGAGAGTAGACTAATGGTAAAAGCGTAAAAATACAAGTGTAAACTTATGCAGGAGTTATTTTTTAGTATGCATGTGTATATATCACTGTTGTGCACATGCAATTTAACCCTTCATAAAATGTAGCTTGAAGCTGTGACAGGAATTGAAATTGTTACCTGAAAATGTTTCATAAACTGTCCATCAAATCTGTAAAGCTACATGTACATCTCAATACATCTCGACTGAACAAAACCATTTCCACATTTTGAACAAATCGAAAGTCACACCTACATGTACAATGTTATCCACGTTTACGAAGGCCCCCACTTTCTTCAAGTGTCCCGTCATATTTTGCAACTCCCCTTTAAAATAGTTTGCCGATGTTCACTTTATTTTGAGTAAGAATGGATGGAAAGACTGTCCAGATGCATACCTGGTACCATGACCTCAACTTTAGTTCTAGTTGTACCCAATGGATTAGACGCAACACACTCATACACCCCAGAGTCCTCAGGAACAGCATCTTGGACGTCCAGACCAGCCATGCCCTTCACAAAGGATGACCTGTACTTCTTATCGTCAAAGAGCGGCTTGCCGTCCTTGTACCATGAGATGGTGGGGGTGGGTTTGGCCGATACCTGGCACTCAATGCGGAAGGGTTGGCCGTCTCTCAGGGGTTCGGTGAGCTGAAGCTTGGTGGCAAAATCTGGGCGTTTGTCGTAAGCTGAGACGGAAAATTAAATTGATGAGAAAATTTTAGTATACCGCTGGCAAAGATGACTGCTGACCAGAAACAAAAACAATTTTGCTCGAAACCCACCAGGGGGCACTATGTGATATGGGTTTAAGGTCTCTACTTGACTGTGTTGGTTTTCCTCAGAATAATTCTCTGCAGTTCACCTCCCACATCTAAAAATGAGATTTCTTCATTGTCTTCTCTCTTCTCGTCTGGCTCTAATAAGAGCATTGAGAATAGATATTGACTGCGCAAGTTTTCCCTGGAATAATTCTCGGGGGTTTTCCTCCCACATCTAAAACTGAAACTTCTTCATTGTCTTCTCTCTTATCGTTTGGATCAAATCCAAGAGTAAACACCAAGATTATACCTACCAGGCACCATAAGTTCAACCTTTGACTTGGTCGTTCCGGCAGGATTGGAAGCCACACACTCATACACCCCAGCATCCTCAGGCAGCACCTCCAGGATGTCCAAGCTGGCGATATCCTGCACAAAGGACGTCTTGTAGCGTGGTTTGTTCCTAATGGACTTGCCGTCTTTGTACCAGGAGACTGTAGGTGGTGGCTGGGCAGAGATTTTACCCTCTAAACGGCAGGGCTGGTGCTCTTTGAGAGGAGATTTTAGCTGCAGTTTGGAGATGAACTCGGGCGGTCTGTCTGCATCCAGGGCTGTGATTAAAGAAAGTGGTAAATGTATTTTGAGCCATACACTTCTATCTAAATATTATTGTTTTTTTATGGGTTACTTCAACAAGCCTTAAGCCAATTTCATAGAGCCGCTTTAGCACAAAAAGTAGCTCAGCACAACACAATTATGCTTACCAGAATAAGGTTCATGTCTGAAACCTTTCTCAGATTCAAATCTTTTGGGTAAAAATTACCTCTGTCTCTAAAACTACAATACTGTCAACAGCTCTTCAGTCTATATGGTTTTTATCTTGTAGAGAAACTACCAAAAGCGTACCCTACCCTTAGTGCAGCACCGGTTGTTAGAAGATTGAATTAATCAGTAAGGATCCCACCCTACACTAATGATTCACACTTCATGTCTACAAATAATTTTGGCAAGTTATCTGAATGGAAGTTTACTATGTTAGATAGGGGAAATTAAGATTAGACCTGAATAGGAATCAGTAAAAATTTTAACAACTGACCAGTCACAGTGATCTTGGACGACGTCTCGTCTCCTCCAAACTGATTCTGCGACTTGCAAGTAAACCTTCCAGCATCATCCTTGAACACCTCCTCGATGGTCAGAGTACACACCCCTTGTCTGTCTCTAGTAATGTCGTAGTCGGGGTTGTCGTCGATGCATGAGCCGTCTTTGTACCAGTGGACAGACGGGGTTGGATCCCCGGTCAGTTTACACTGGAGCTGGAGCTGATCTCCCTCGGTCACGTTCAGGTCTTGAAGAGGGCTCATGAAATGAGGAGAAGAGCCACCCTCTGTGAAGAAGGTTTGGAAGAAAAGAGACAAGTGGTTATCATCAACTTCTGGATTATGCTGCTTGTGTTACCCCAAGCTCAGCAGGCCCAGTGTTTACCTTCTTTTTCTCAAGGAGCCCAGTGATACATTCACAGTCACACACTCAGAAAAAAAAATTAACACATTTTAAAAATGTATTATTTACATCAAAGGAAGAAATACGAGCATTGCAAAGTTTTTAGCAGCTCACAGGACAAGTTGAGAGGTGGTGTTTACTAGCCTGGAGCAGTTCGGTATTATATAACTGACATACAGATCCTTGTCAATTGATTGGTGGAACTTACTTCACGTGACATTCACTATTACTCCCATCCGCACAGGCGATCAAAAAAACCTATTCGCCAATGGGGCATAGCATTTCCCATTCAACAGTTAGGATCATCCTTGTTCCCAATGTTTTTGAGCAGTACAGCGCCACCGCGCCGCTGCTAAAACAAAGGAGCATCTGTGCAAAAGGTTGTGATCCGATTTGTGCATTGTTGCCGCTACCGCGGCGCTATATGATTTTTGGTTGTCAGTAATTTGTGTGATTTTTCATAATGTTATACTTTTAAAATACATCAAATGACAAGGATCTATATGTCAGTTATATAAAACAAATTTGGACTGCTTCGCCTCGTGAAATGGAACAGTCCAAATTTTACCTTGCGATAATATTCCTCCCATTCCACTCTGAGCCACTCAATATTTGTATACTATCAAACGCTGTTGTAGGCTTCTTCTTACTAAAAGTTTTTATTGCAATAAGTTTGAAGAGTGATTAGCAAGCGTGCACCTTCCCTTCAAGTCAACAAATATCCACTCTATAATACATACATGAAAGTGACATTAACGAATCTCATTCAAGTAAAAGGTCAAAACGTTTTGCAAAAAAAAAAGAGCTTGGGTAAGATTTCAACAGTTTGACAATTGACTGTACCATTGACAGTGATCTGGATGGTGCATTCAGCTCTGCCCACTGGGTTTGTAGCTGTAGCAATGTAAGTCCCTTCATCCTCTGGTAGCACATCATCGATGATCAGAGAGTGGGTCTTCCTGTCTTGCTTGAAGCGATAGAAGTCATCTCCGAGATTCTCACCATCTTTAGTCCTGTAGACGCACAAATTAAATACCAGTAAAGAATTTAACATACATGTAGTTGATTTTGTCAAGATGTCATTTCTCAAGTCAATCTGATTTTTTTTTTTTTTTTTTTTTTGAGGGGGGGGGGGGACCTAATCGATTCTGTGCATGGAAACTGTGAACACTGATTACACCAACAATTCTGAACCATTATAAAATGATTTTATGAAGTGTTTTACTGGGCCATCAATCTTCGAGATCCATTTACCTACGAGTGAATTTTCATGATGTAAACACTCAGTATGCACCGTTTTGGAGGTCCCCAATTTGGGTGGAAGACCACAGTGATGGTAGGTCTGAGTTTCTTACTGGACCAGAATGTTTTGTACATGATCAGAAGGTACTGGACACTATTGGTAATAACCTAAAATAATTGTTAGCGTGAAAACTTAATTGATAATGAGCAATGGAGAGCTGTTAATAGTAAAAAAAACACTATGAGAAACGGTTCCCAAGGAAGTAATGTAGTTTTTGAGAAAGGGGTAATTTTTCACCCAATTTTTACAAGACTTCAGGCCTGAAGGGCATTTTTTCTTTCATTATTCTCTTGCAACTTTGATGACCAGTTGAGACCAAATCTTATTTTATGCATACATGTATGTTGGGATACACCAAGTGAGAATACTGGTCTTTGGTGACCAGTGCCTTTGAAACGCATGACAGCTTACCAAGAGACAGTTGCAGGTGGCTCTGCTTCAACGTCTACTGACAGAGTGAAGGGTTTACCCTCATCTATGGTCTGATCTCCAGGTGTCCAGGTGAACTTTGGTGCCTTGTTTGAAGCCAGATCGATACGACCTGACGACACCACAGACTCGTGCTCAGGAACGATCTTCTCAAAGGAGGCTACAAAAGGAGAAGTATGAAATTATGATAGAATGAGTAAATAGCTAATTTATTACCACAAAAAGCTAAGTAATTAAAAGGGCAAAAATAAGATCCACAAAATATGATTATGTTATTGTGTTTAGCTCCTTTTTATGCTTAAGCAGCTCTATGAAATTGGGCCCAGGTGTATTTGAAGATTTTGTACAATTCTCAAACACAAGGCGGGTTAAAGCAATCGCACAACATCGGTAAACAGTATTGTCCAAAGGCCCACACTTCGTGTATCACAACTTATATAAAATAACAAACCTGTGAAAGTTTAGGATCAATCGGTCATCGGAGTCGGGAGAAAATAACGGGAAAACCCACCATTGTTTCCGCACATTTCGCCATGTCATGACATGTGTTTAAAATAAATCCGTAATTCTCGATATCGAGAATTGATAATTGTTTTTATGTTTTCTCAAAAAGAAAAGCATTTCATGGAATAATACTTCAAGGGAAGTCTTTCACCATTACCTTCTGTAAACCCTGTAAGTTATTTGTAAATCTGTGAACTTTTAATTTTTGTTCTGTTCAGAAAGTGTCCAAAGGCTTTAAGAATAAATGACTCACGCATGACAGTCAGCTTTGCCGAGCAGATTGCCTCGCCAACACTGTTGACCGCCTTGCAGACGTACGTCCCCTGCATGTACGGTTTAGCCGGTGTGAAGTTCAGCGTGCAGGAGTCGTCCTCTCCAAACTCCATCTTCATCTCGTGGGTCTCCTCCAGCTGGGCGCCGTCCTTCTCCCAGAAGACATCTGGTTCTGGATCACCTTTGACGACGCAGTCGAAGGCTGATGGAATAGCAAGAGGTGAAAAGAGGCTGGGATGAGTTGTGTTATATCTAGAATCGCAAGAGGAGTTGTGAAAATACATTCCAGGGGAATACTTTTGAGACGCTGGCAGCAGCAGACATAGCGATCCCATTTTTGCAGCTCTGATCGTCCAGAAGTCTCCCAAGTCTTCTGAGTGTTTCAGCAGTTCAAAACAAGTTTAATTGGTCCGTAACTATTGCTGAAAATGGGCCTTTACCATTTGGCAGCAATCTTGTTTTACTCGCATTCAATAAGTATAACCAAAAGGAGGCTGGCAAGAAAACAGTTTGGCCCCTTTCAATGTAAAAAGAGTCGATTCTATCCATAGAGTTATATATAAGAACTAGAGGGCGCACTGGTGATGCTGCTTGCACAAACGTGACGGGACCGCAAGATGACAAGCGCGCCATTCTGTACGCGCGTTAAATATGAAATACACGTTTGAGTTTTGTTTATTGAATGCTTACACGATGCTGTTTGTTCAACTTACAAAATGGCCGCACAAACACACGCTGTGAGATGGCCGTTTTGTCAACTTAGAAAATGGCCGCCCGCGCGCATGCCGGGGCGCGTATATAGGCCAGTGCGCCCTCTAGTTCTTATATATAACTCTATGGTTCTATCAGTGTTACAGGGAACATATCTGACAATGACATACATGTAGCAGGCCATCCTCTCTTGCCATGGTCTTAGCCTTGGTGCCCCTTCAAAAGTTTCCCATAGACTTTAATATTTTCCAATGGAAGTGCCCTTCTCAAAGATGAAATTCCAGGCCTGACAGAGTGATGCAGATTTTGATCTTTGTCAAAGGTCCTGTAATTGTTAGATTCTGACTTTGGCAAGATTTCTATGATTATTTTATCACTCTCATACTCACTGGCAAATCGTCCTTCTTTGACGCTACTGTCACGTGTGATTCTTGTGAAGTACGGCAGGGTCTCTCGTGGCTTTACTTCTTGTACCTCCGGAGCTGGGAACTTCTTGCCATATTTGGGTTTTGTCTGTAGCAACAGATAACGACAGAATAGCGCAATCATAATAACTTTAAATAATTAAATCCCCGTTGAAAGATTTTGTGGCCGTCTAACAGAAATTCTGCAAGAACAGCTACCATTTGCAGGGTTATGCAAAATTCTGCGAAAGCCGCGCGAGTAAAGAATGTGTAGTGGGCACACCGACAAACAACTATCCATTGAAATACCTATAAAGCACAGCATAAAAACTGTCTACTACCCTATGTGCTAATTTGTTGCTTACAATAAGACGCTGAGCCAGGAAGTTGGCCCACTATAGTAGGCTTTAGCAAATATATATTCCTTAAAATGAAGCTCAAATGTCCCTTTCACATTCATAAATCATAAAGCAAGAATGCAAAACAAAATTTTGCTTACCAACCGCAAAAGGAACTATGGTATAGGCCTAAATGTAAAAAATAGTTTTCAACCTAGCAGAGTCTTTCTCGAAGGAGTAAGACTCTGCTGGGGTCAAGAAAGACTCTGCCTTCGAGAAAGACTCTGTTAAGGTTGAAACGTCAAGCCATAAATATTTTTTGCAATTTTTTACTAATGTAAAACTCCAAACTAGCTACAATTGCAATGACAGTGAACTCAGTGCCTTATAAATGGTATCAAGTTTGACATTTAACCTATGACCTCATGAGAACCTACCTCAGGTAATACGACAATATGTAAAAGATGGTCATATTCCTCTTCAGGTTCATTCATGTCTTGATCATGTTCGAGACCGTTAGAGGGTCGGCCATTGTGGGTGGGTTGCTCATAGTCAGACTCGGGCAAAGCCAGCTGGGAGGGGGTAAGGATTAAATGGAGGAGGGTAGGGGTCAAAGGTTAGAGAGGTATAACATGCAATGGAGAGCTGGGCTGCTTGATAGCATAAAGCCCGGTTCATACTTCCTGTGAATGCGGATGTGATACGAATTTTGACATCATAAATTCGCACCAAATAACCGTTGAAATGTGCTGAGCTCCTGCGAAACATTCGCTGCAGTAACACCATGTGACGTTAGAATTCCCTTCGCGATTTTGCATTCGCAGAAAGTATGAACCGGGCCCAAGGCCGGAAAACCATGCAAAGTTTAAAACCCTAAGATGTCTAAAAATGACAAATGCATAACTAAATTAAAGTAAATCTAAGTGGACCATTAATCTAATGGGTTTGCTAGTTAGATTTTTTCTTAGCATGCTTAGCACATTACTCATGCATGCATGCATGCATGCTAAAATTAGTTTTTATTGGTAAACTTAAGGACATAAAAAAGAGGCATCAAAATCAACTAGATAAGTTTATTATGAAATATATAAACTGCTGTAACAAGCAAATATTCAACAGGAGTTCATTCATGCCAGAAAGTATTTATGAATATGAAATGTTCCCATTTTGTAAGCCTGTGGTCTGCTTTATAAAAGCCAACCCCAGAATACACGCATGGAAATGTGGTGACAAAAAACTCACGTCAAAGTTTTGAATAATCAGATGATTCAAGCCTTTTTTAGACTTCCTGCAAATACGAATGCGAAGCAAATTTTGGCAGCACAGTGCTGTTTTCGCTGGGAATATTTAGGAGTTCAGCACAAGCATTCGCATTCACAGAAAGTATGAACCGGGCTTCAGTACCAGGGGCACTCAGAGACAGTGTAGCACCTACCTCATCAACAGCTGCATCAAGCTCACTCAGATCCAACTGTGCAAAGGGAGGGTTCAGCTCAGCCTTGGGCAGGGGCTCCTCAAACACTACAGGCGGGGAAGACTGGGAACAGGGAGGAAAACAATGGACACAAACATGATGCCATGCAACACAGATTAAAGCCCGGTTCATACTTCCCGCAAATGCGAATGCGAAACGAATTTTGACAGCACATGTCTGTTTTCGCTGCAGCTATATCGCAAATGTTGAGCACAAGTCAACCGTTGCGAATTTGCATTCGTATTCGCAGGAAGTATGAACCGGCTTCAGTATTAGGGAAGCTCAATGACACTGTAGCACCTACCTCATCAACAGCTGCTACAAGCTCACTCAGATCCAACTGTGCAAAGGAAGGGTTCAGTTCAGCCTTGGACAGGGGCTCCTCAAACACTACGGGTGGGGAAGACTAAGAAGGGGGGGAAACAACGGACACTAGGTAGATGCCATGCAATACAGATTATAGCCGTGTCTGAGGTGGCGGCTAGGGCTACGGCTGGATCAGCGCATCATCATGTATTGAAGTATTGGACATCCTTCGCAACAGTCCTAGCCGTAGCTGTAGCCACTAACTCGATACAGTCAAAGGGGGGGGGGGTGGCTGGCTTGGATAAGGGTTATATACTCATGACTGAATTTGATGGAGCTGCTGCAGCATAAAATAGTGTCCAACAAATTTATGACACGGAAAACAAAATTAAGGAAAACCACTAAACATTTTGGCTGTTAGCATGGTTAGCCTGTTATTTTTTTTTTTAAAGTACATTTTTTTCAAACCTTTCAAATATGCAGTTCTATGAACTTGATCCGGGCCCAATTCCATGGAACAACTCACGGAGGAATTCTGTGCTGACTTTGCCTCGTAAAGAGAGTGATTGGCCATAAACACAGAATTCCAAGATAAGCGGTGCCATGAAATTGGGCCCTGTTTAGAACATTTTGGTTTTAATGGAAGGTTTGAAGTATGCATGGGCAAAAAGGATGCTTAACATTATCACTGCCCCTTAGCTCAGTAAATTGTACAATTGCTGATAATATTTCAACTTCGGTGATAACAATTATTTGCACTCTTCCCATTAAGAGATATAAACAAGAAATTGAGTGTTTTAGACAACAGAAAGGCTCAGCATGCGATGAATGGGTCAGAATTCTACACATCAGGTCCAACATTTCTAACTTGGGCAAACTTGCTTATCGTATGTGTTAGCCTGCAACTAAAGAAAAACATTTTTATGTCTTTGGTTTCTCTCAAAATGACGACAATCCGGACAAATTGTCTTTTAGCTTGATACCATTATCAACTTAACGATTATCAACAGAATTTGAAGATAAAAAAAACCTGTACATCAACTTGGACACACAGCATGAAATAAGAAACTTTTGTGTAAACAGCTGATCAGGAAAATGCAAATTAATTCTCAACGCTTAATCTAAGCTTTCCACTTGGCGCCCAGAGAAAAGTTACAGTAAAAAGCGTACAGACCGTCTAAAATATAGCACATATCAAAGAGCAAAGGGAGGAGGTTGAAGCCATTTTGCTAATCATACAAACCTGGACTGGGTCCACAGCCTGCATGGTTATAAGCTCTCCATCATCACCTAGCTGGGAGGGGAGGGGTTCAAAGGACGGCAGGTCATCTGCAGCTAATAGCAGCTCTTCAAACACCGAGGGTTTGCAGGACTAAAGGGAAGAGGGTTAGGGTACAGGATTGGTGGGCGTGACTGCTATTTAGCTAAGGCCAGCTGCGCATCCAGAGAGTCAAAGCTTACAGGTGTAGATGCCCGTGCCCCCATCACAAACAGAAACTAGTTCTTGAAACTACAAATCTGCAATGGTTTTTCCCCTCCTTGTTTTAATGTGTTTGGACTTTCAATGTTGCCTTCTAAATAACCCAATTGTTTGTCCAACCAAAAATTGGTTTCTCAGCACCTGACTGTGATTGTCAGTTCTTTCACTTTCAGCATTTGCACTGTTAGGAGGGTGTTAGAAGTTGAAAACATCTTCAACAATGGGTTCAAGTAAATATCGTAAAGGTGTTAAACTGTGGCCATCGTGTGGGCTACTCTGGATGCACAACTAGCAAGCAGTTTAATTTGCATGCAAGAAATATAAAAAGCCTGTGCACTTTTTTTTTTTAACAATAAAGCAAAAAAAGGAAGTTAACAAGTACCTCTACAAAGAAGGATAATGATTGGTCTATGGCTAAATGTTAAACACGCTGCACTGATAATCAAAACCTCACCCAATGAAAAAGTTTGCACAGCCAATTTGAGTGGATGAAATTATTTTGAAAGGGCTTCCATTTGAAGCATAGTATGAAAGTTATTTTTGAATTGCACTCCGTTTGACATTGTAAACTGTGGGAAATGATTGCAATAAACTAATGTTTGTTTTCTTGAGACCAATGTCATACCTTCCCTTTAAATTCAAACTGCACAGGAAGCTGTAAAGCAACATATGTGGTTCCACTCCTTAACAAAAGCACTAATTTTTGAAAATCAAATGTACACTAAAAAGACAACTGAGGTGTTTTCAATTTCAAAGAAAAACTCTCACAACTGACAACAAATAACTTGTTATACACATATGTCGCTCAAAACCACAGTTCTCAGACGTATTTCCGGCAAAACCTCAACACACACAGTATGTATAGGAAATAACTCAATGCAAACAGCAGGCATTCAAAGGTAAGAGAAGGGCACTAGCATTATTTGCAGGGGTTGCTACAAAAAGGGGTTTAAACTTGCTGGGAGTCTATTAAAGGCATGGACACCTTTGGCAATTGTCAAAGACCAGTATTCTCACTGGGTGTATACCGACATATGCATACAATAACAAGCCTGTGAACATTTTGACTCAATTGGTCAACGATGTTGCAAGAGAATGATGAAAGACAAAACACCCTTGTAGCACAAGATTGTGTGCTTTCAGATGCCTAATAAAAGGCTTCAGGCATGAAGTCTTTTATTATTTGTGTGAGAAATTACCCTTTTTCGCAAAAAAAAAACTACATTACTTCAGAGAGAGCCTTTTCATACAATGTTTTATACTTTCAACAGCTCTCCATTGCTCATTACCAAGTAAGTTTTGATGCTAACTTTTATTTTGAGTAATTACCAATAGTGTCCAGTGCCTTTAACCATTAAAAAGCCTCAACCACCGCTTCTCCTTCACCCACTCTTACCTTGTGCTAATTCACTCTCCCGGTACCCATTCTTAAATTCATGAATAATAATCTATAATACTTATTTTGAAGCCTGCATACCTCAACTGGTCCAACGCTTTCTTTGACAATGACCTCATCATCTTGAGGTTCACGTAGGGCATCAAGGTTCAGATCGTAGGACGGCTTATGCTCTGACTTAGCCAAGGGCTTCTCAACTACGGGTGGTTTGGAAAGCTACGGGAAGGAACCATGCAGGACATTGGTATAGGCCAGAGGAATCATTGACAGGAATTTGGAGTTTTGTAAATTTTCTTTTAAGTTTGAAGTGGTTTACCTTATAGATGGATTGCACATGACATCATTGACCACCATCATTGATGAAACGTGCACATAAAAGGGTATCATTGGCTGAGAGTTAAACGCAATGCGTACACCAGGCACTTTTCTATTGTTTATCATTAAATATGGCGGTTGATTGTGCTTTGTGCATTCCATATATCGCTACTGTCTATGAGGAAATACCCAATGAATTTGTTACATTTAAAACTGGCAAAAGCTGGGGCAGTTATTTCAAGGTATGTGCCATGATAATAACTCGATCGACAATATTTATACTTGTCACAACTGACTGGCACCCTTCAACAAAGCCAATAACAAAATAGGAAAACTGCCAACATTAGGGCTAGCTAGCTCTGTTGGAAGAGCACCTGCATGTTAATCTGGTGGTCGCAGGTTCAAATCCCACTCTATTCAGCTTTTTCCTTGCCAACCCCCGAAATAGAATGAGAAATAATAAAAAAAATCCAACTCAGTACCAACATGAGACTTTCAGGTATGCAATGTGGCAGCAGACTTTAACAGGTAAATCTAACTGGTCTTGGAAATAGGCTCAGAACTACAAAACAATGGAAGATTATGCTGGAAGCCTGCTGGCACCTACATGTACCAATTTGTGACATCCAATGGGTCTACAAAGCATGCAATGTTCTGTTTGACAGGGGGCATCATATAAAGGAACTGTGCATTAGACCAGGATTCTCAAACCACTTAACCGATAAAACTCCTCACCTCAACATTTCCCAAGGAAGTCTTGAGTACTGGAGGCAGAGGCACAGCTTCCTTCGCCCTCCGCTCTTCCTCAGCTTTCCTGCGATTCTCCGCTGCTTCCCTCTTCTTTTTCTTCTTGTCTTCCTCCAGGCGGTCGGCAAGATGGAACAGCTCGTCGTTCTTGTTCTGGAAGGCCGACGCTAGTCGTTTGTTCTCAAGGTAGAGGTTGTTCAATTGGCTCACGAATACTGGTGAATTAGGGCCTAGGGAAACAAGGCAAAACAAAATTCAGAATATGAATGTCCAAAATTGTTCACACCTGTCCGTTGCTACCAAACCTAAGAACAGTTTACAACTCTTCAAATTTCAGTACATATTGCTTGATATTTCTAGTGTGTCACTCGCGAGCGGTCTGGTAAACTGGAGTTAAGGCTCTAATGTTTCTGATCAGCAAAGTGTTGTTTCAAGACCTCGTCTAGACACTCGTGTCCTTAAGTGAGACACTTCCATCATCCATTTACAGTTGTTTTGACAAAATGGCTGTTAAGGGCTCATCAGTTTTCTTAAAACAATGTTCACATACAGGTCTCACTGAAATGTATAGTGCACAATACGCAAGCTCCAGACTGTTACAATAAGAGTGGGTTCTGGACTGCTCTCAGGACTGCTCTAAAAAAGAAATAGGATATACCAAATGGAAGTTCCAGACAATTTATCTAGGAACACTAACCGTAGAGTTCTCTTGCGATGTCATTGAGTTTCTGCAGTCTGGCCTTCTGGGGTTTGTCTCCTTTCTCTAAGAACTCATCCACCTCATCCATCAGCTGGTGGGCTTCTTCCTCAGTCTGGCAGAGGGGGACCCTACGACCGATGGCCAATAGTATCTCATTACCCTTGTTCTGCCACTCCACGGTCTACATGATATGAGAAAGACAGAAAAATCTTAATAAAAAATCTACAATTCTACAAATCTACAAAAAGTTTGTTGCGGTACCCGCTGCCAAAACATAGGATTCGAACTGCCTCTAGCTACCGGGCAACCTCGGTAGTCTAGTTGGTAAGACACTGCTCTAGAATTGCAAGGGTCGTGGGTTCCACCCGAGTAACATGCCTGTGATATTTTTTCACAGAGCTAACACACATCGGTGTATGGGTAAAAACCAAAATTAATAGTCTTCCAGAGGTTTTTTAACAGGCTGAAATGTCAGAACAATTCAAAACCCAGGTGAAAACATGTCCGTTAACTTTGTACCACTGTTAATTTTCCCTTCACAGCGCTTATGGCCCTCACGATGATACTATGCGCTAGATGTTTTAAAAAAAATTTTTTTTTATTATTGTTATTATTATTATGTAAATGCAGATAGAAACATCTTTGAACCAAGACCAAACAACAAGATGAAATACGAAACCTTTTGGAGGCGTCACTCACCGTTTTATACAACCTTTGGAACTCAATTGCCAGTAGGAGTTTCTCTCGATGGTCATCCATGTCTACATTCAGCGTATTCCACTGCCTGCTCAACTGATCCATGTCATGTCGGATGGTAGGAGACTCTGGGGGATTCTGCCTCAGGATGACGTTAGCCGAGCTGATGAACGACTTGAGTTCATGCTCTACAGGCTGTGAAGTCAATAAAGTCAAGATTTGGTTTTCAAATATGAACGTTTGCCAAGAATACTGCTCACTTTTGGTGATCACCGCTATAAACAAGTTTTACCTTGGGGCTGCGACTCTCAAATGTTTGCATGATATTTGGCCCTCAGAAATCAAAGTAAAAACAGGTTAAAGGGCTGATCTGTATTTTATTACAATTTTCGAGATTTTCCCGAGGGCAACAAAATCGGAAATCAGACTAAAGGAGAAAGAATATCATGCCTGCAAATGATATTGATTGTAATAAGTATATTAGGTTTATTGAGTGTCATATCATATATTTTATAATAAAACAATCCAAACAATTTTTTAGGCTATTTGACAGCAATTTTTGTGATTTTTCTAAAGGCCCAAAAAACAGAAATCAGACTTAAGTAGGAAGCATATCATGCCTGCATACTCACCTCAACCTGTGCCCTCCAGTCGTCAAATCTACGGAGGTTGACAATCGCTGCTTCCTCAGTGTCCCCATAGTCACCCTGCATACCTTTCAGGTCCTTCTGAGCTTGGGAAAGGGTCTTGGTAAGCTGTGACAGACACCATGAACAAAAATGGTTGTCAAGGTTATTTGATTAGTGTCAGTCAAAAACAATTTAACTTAACTCTAGTTGTCACTGTGCAATCTGTTTAACTAGATGATTTTGTGGTTTGATGTTCAGAGATTAGTTACTTGCAATTATTTATAAAGTTATGGTTACAAAAATCTCAAAACCAGAACATTTTAAAGAATATTTGATTTCTGATATTTGTTCAATGTAACATCAATGAAAGTGCATTGTCCATCAGTTGCTTCATTTTGAAGCCCCATATATTTTGCAAACCTTTGGATAATTCCCAGTGAAAATACAATTGCTATTTAATTCAGACATTTACTCTGATGATGGAATCATCTTTGAATCTGAATCTTAGGCCCTGTCTTAACCAAGTGCCTTCAGTAAGGCTGTGACCTTTTGGCTGTAGCGACAACATTAAAGACTAGGCCTTTCCAGCAATCCAGCTGTAGCTACTGCCAGAGCCATCACTACAGACCCCTTACCTCAGATTTATGGAGTTGCAGTTCAGAGAGACCCTTGGAGTTGTCAAGCTTTCTCTTCTGTTGTTCCAGATTGGTGAACAGTCGATCTTTCCTCATGCCGGTCTTGTGGAGGGCCAGCTCAATGTCAGCCTTGGAGACAAACACTGGATCCTGGATACAGATTTCAAAGCAGTATAATTAGCCTTCAAATAAAGACTCTCTGGGTCACAAGCTTCGTCAATTTTAATAAAATTCAACTCCAATGTGTAGCAAATCCCAATCCAAAAAATTCAAACGAAATTTGGGGGCAGATAGAAATACAAACTTGAACTTACAATCTTCTGGATTCCGACGATCACGCCTTCTCCCTTCTGTACCACCTTGTCGAACTTGTCATCTACATCTTTCTTCTGGTCTTCCAACCTCTTCAGACGGATGCTTGCCTCCGAGACCTTCGTAGGAGTGAAAGGAACTTGCAGCTCCTTCTCTGCATCATCCATGGTTTTATTCAACTGCAAGGCAATCAAGAGTTTGCATATTGATAACTGAACTGTCCAAATCGCGAAGTGTTCAACAGCTTAAAGTGGTCGTCTCACACAAAAAAAGAGTAAAACTAATAAACTGAGGTTGAGATTGAAGGGACATGAACAATCTTGAAAATAGATAGAAAGTCCCTCTTTGAGTAGAGATCAGGCATGATATTTGGTCTAAAGAAAAAAGGCTGACCTACTTGTACACAAGTTTTGGAAGAATTTTCAGGCTACTTAATAGTTTTTAAAAATCAGTTTTTTCCATAGGTCGAACAAACTGGAAATCAGACTAAAGTAGGAAGAATACCAGGCCTGAGAGATACATGTAAAGCCACAATATTTCAAAATGTTAAATTGTAGAGGTTTACATATTCTCTACATCATTTCAATTAAGTATTTGATGGTTTATTTCATAGCAATGCCTAGTCTTTCATCTCTGTGATGGCAATTTCACATCTTTACAGGAAGTATGTGAGGTGCCGGGAGACCGAGGACAAATCCTGATAAATCACGTGCCTGAAGTAAAGGTAAAGATGTTGACTGCTGGATTGACAGAGCTGCCAACATTTGCATCTTGCAATCAGGGACATTTTGTACAACAAATCGGGAGTTGATGAGAATTATTTTCAATATAATATGGAAAGAATTTCCATATTCAGGGAGATTGTCAAAAAAAATCATCAGAACATCGAAAGATTGGTATATTTTGGGGAGGTTTCTGCAAAATCAGGGAGGGTTGGCCGCTCTGGATTGAGTCAAAAAAATCATTCTGTCATCAAATTTGAATTTTAAAAATTACTGCAGTGTAAAAAGAAGCACGTCTAGAAAAAACCAAATTTACCTTGTTGTCATCATCATAGAAGCCCACAGTCATCCTTAGCAGTGTACGGTATTTCCCAGTTCGGTCCAAGAAGTGATGATACAGTTTAGAGAGGTCATCCATAAGATGTTCCCGACCGCCCTTCGTATTCCCCTTCTGGCCCAGGGAGTCGGCCGTCTTGATGCAATCTTGCAGCTCATCACCAACTCTCTAAATTAATGATCAAGGATGGATAGTTAGTCCTTCAGAAGTCCTACCAGTCACTTGTGACTTGAACCAAATAATTATGACTGAAGGCCATTGCAAAAGGCAGCAAAAGTCAAATTTAAAACCACGCAGTCAAATAAGGTCCTCTTACAATTTGTCAATGTTTCCATGTCAAGGTACCATCACTAAAGAAATAAAAAATATCTTGTTTACGTACATGTAGCATCTTACTTTCCCAAAAAGTTTTTACATGAGGAAACAAAATTACAAAATCTGCCACAGGTTTTGCAACTCGACTTTCACTGGACCAGAATGTTTTCCACCAGACATAAAATTTGTCCTCTTTCTTCATTTTTGCTGTACTTGCATGTGAAGGTTTTGAGTTGGAAAGCATGTGGTTAAATAGTTAAAGGTGTCCACTTACAAAATGCTAGACAGCAGGACTTGTTACGTTGTAGAATTATTTGCCAGAACTACTGAACAATGGGCAGTGGGGGTTTTGATCTCTGTAATAATCTCCTCTGTTACATAAAGAGCCAGTGGTATTTCTCTGCATATCCTTTACTGAGCTATAGTCATGGAGAGGGGACCGAACTTGACTGGTGATCAACTTACCTTTGCGATGTCTTCAAACTCATCCAATCTTCCGTGCAGTCCCTTTGCATCCTTTGGGTTTCTGCTAAGATCAGAGGCGACTTGTGGGTAGTACTCAGCCTCCGTCCTATGAGCCTTGTCCATGGTCTAAGAGGTTTGGAAAGATCAATCCAACAATAGTTGTTGACAGCAGCTATGTAAATGTCTGACAATTTTATACAGCTCACACACACACAAAAATGCTTAGCACAGAAACATTTTACTTAGCATGAACAGGTTACCAGGCAAAATACCTAAATGTTTCTCCAAATGCTATCAACTATCGCAAGCTGCTGTAGGCCTCTAACCAATAGTTTTTATTGCTGTTAACTTTAAGAGTAATTACCAAACTAATACCTTCCATTTAAGGGATATGTTTCACTATACCTGTCTGGCATCTTGTACAAATTTCTGCCACTTGGTCAGGAAGAGTTGTCCTGAGCTGAGGCGTTTGGTCAGCATGTCATACAGGCTGCTCAGATGATTCTTACGCTCATCAAAACTCCTCAGAACGTTGGAGACGTACATCTTGGAGGATGTGATGTCCAGTTCAGGATCGTTTCTTATCTGGAGGATGCAGGGGACAATATTATATAGTTTTAAGTAAAGCAAAGTCCAATAACTGTTAATGAGAAATATATCATACAATAAGAGATTGTCACTTAGTCTTTTTGTTGAAATACCTCAAGTGTTATCTAGATGACAGATTTTGTTTGGTTGTTGTCTCTGTCTGGTTGCTGTTGTTTCCATTTTGGGTTTTCTTTTTCTTCCAATTGGGTTTCAGTGCTCGTGTTTGAAATTCAGGAGAATTCAAATATCTTTTGCACTTAGTGTTGTATAAATGCAGGTCTTCATGTATGGAACTAAACAATTTTGTTGGTTTTCTTCATGCATTGAAGTTTTTACAATTTTGATGGGAATTCCGTTCAATTTCTAGCAGACAAATATGAATATTTAATTATGCTAGATGTTATTTTTAAAAGAGATCCCAAAAAAAAACTTGAGAGAAAGAAACATCTTAAAGGTGTCAATGACTGAGAAAATTGAGAGAGAGTTAAAGCTGCGATGAGATTTGTTGAATAAGAACATTCCTGAAAATTGCTTGCGCCCAGAACCTTTCAGATGTTACAGTTCAGGAGGTTTATAGTATCGGTACATCACCAAAAATACAAAACAACTACAGGTTTGAACACAATGTGGACTATTTCCTTTTCTGTTTAGTGACTGCTTTATTTCTTTCAAGAAGATTCAAATGCTCAAGGAGATTTTAAAAAACCTTGAGAATTCAGGACAAATTCTGAGAAACCTGAAGGGGAATACTCACGGATGAGGCCTCAGAGATGAAGTTGTCCCCAGTCTGTTTGAGTTGAGTGTGTATCTCAATAAGGATTCCCCATTTCTCTTGCATAGTCTGTACCGTCTTAGCGGGAATGTCCGGGGCATCCATACTGATGTAACAGTTCAACTGCTCCTCCATGTTCTCCATCGAGTTAGTCAACTGTAAAAAAAAAAAAAAAAAACGTTAATGGCCTGACCATTCAACCCTCAGAGTAAAGTAAAACTGATAAAGTAAAAATTATACACTTTAAGATTCTATGTTTGTCATTGGTCAGTTCAATCACCAAAGCGAACATATTAGATTTGTTTTGAAACTAAAAGTAAACCGAGAAACAGACATACTGAATAATTTTAAATCAAACACTTAATATGCCGTGCATAAGCCAAAATTTCCCACTAACCCCTGAAATAAGCTTGACGTAAGCGCAGACTTCCCTGCTTCTGCAAACGCCGATTTGCTTACGGTAAGCAGAGCCATGAAATTGGGCCCTTATCTCTTTATGAAATTCAGCCTAAAAACGAACCTGCTTGGTGAGTTTATGGAACTTGATGAGTATCTGAATACAGTGCAGACGTTTGTCTACGCACACGGTCACGCCAGACCAGTGCTGCTGGAGTTTATCACAGCGATTCTGCAGAGCGTTGATCTGGTCGCGATCATGAAGGGTCGGGAACAACTGGGCAGATGTCTTGAAGACTGTGTCAACTTGCTTCGTCCGGTCCTGTAAATGGTACAAAATGAAAATAAAGTCTTTAACCCTTTTGATGCACAGATTATATAAATGACTTTAAAAATAAAAAATAGACAGACACAAAAAATTAACCCAATTATTCACTTTTCCAACGACCTCTCTTGACCTACCAGTATATCATTCATGAGCCTCTGATGACCGTCCTGAAAGTCCATACTGGTCTGGAGCTGATCGCCCATGTCAGTACAGGCCGATAGGAAGGTATCGGCCACATTGACCAGCCACTTAACGATGACGGCGTAGTTCTCATCAAAGGTGACCTGGAGTGAGGATCGATGCTGGGCCTCCGGGCTGCATTCTGACTGCAGATGCTCGGACTGAGACTGAATGAATGCAAAACAAAAATAGCCTTTTTATTGCAGAAGTTCGTGATTCTTTAATATTTATTTATTGGTGTTTAATTTGGACTGTTAAGCCTGGTTCATACTTCCTGCGAATGCGAAGCGAATGTTGACGTCACAAATTCGCAACGAATAACTCGCAGCATTTCAATTCTGCTAAAATCACTTGCGAATATTTATGTCATATTTGTTGAGAAAAAAATTAATTGTGTATGTGTTTGGAGTTTATCGCTCAGTGAGCGTTTGATTCATTTTTCTTTTTGCATCGATGCCATGCAAAAATGGGTTATCATTTTTTCACTATTTTCTCCTGACCCAGATGGCTAATCGATCTCAAACTTCTACAGGTTTGTCAGTTTATGTATATGGTGGATTACATATAGTACTTACACTAACAGCAACTGTTTGGTTAGCAAAAATCAATTCTGTAATGTTCCTTTAAGTGTTTAATAGTTATTTGGGGAGGGCTAGTTTCTCTCAAGTGCAATTTCAATTTGTCAAGGGTATTTATAAGTAATTTGGTCAACAGATTAAAACCAAACAAAACCTACCTCAAGCAGATCCACTTTGTCCTTGATGCCCTTTGACCCCGGAACCCCTTTGCCGACCCTTTCCAGAAGCGTATGCCCTTCCTGGATGACTGGTTCCGATATCTCAGCCACTGCGTTACCGAGCTGGGCAAAGCGTGCTGCTTTACTGTGCGGCTCATCGGGAAGCTTACCCGGGCTCAGCTGAATCTCAACCTGTGAAAGGTAAGTCTGGGCCTGAAGTCAAAATTAAAAATAAACAAGTTTTGAATTATTTGAAAGAGGTGATTTAGCAAAATAAAATTCCCTCTGAGAAAAAAAAAGAGTGAGCCAGGTCTTCACTTGTTTTAATATGTTTACCGTAAGAACTTATCCAAGGTTTGTGTTTATCCCCTACACCAATGTTTGATAACACTGTGTACAAAAAATGCCCCTGAAATCAGAAAAAGAAAGCATTCCGATATTTTTTTAATTAATCTAGTCCTGAAGGAAAAATTAAAAATAAATTTTTGGGTCGAACAAAGAAAAATTTATATGAGCAGGATTTAAACAAACGACCTCTGTTTCTAGCCCTATGTTTGTGGTTGCCTATTTTGTCCATAGCTTCGTTTGGGTGCCAGTTTATTATTTAACATTTGGAAAAAAAAACTAAAAACTCACAAGTTCAGCGTTCTTGTAAAAGTCCAGAGTGGCCTGTAGTAAGCGCCCTCTGTTGGCCAGACGGCGCATGTAGTCATCACAGAGCGTCTCAATTGCCCTCGTCTGGCTGCGGAGGTGGTCTGTATGCTCGGGATTGGAGTGAGAGATCTGCTCAGCGGTCTGTCGTAAGCGATGCACGTTGTTTTGCATGTCCTGTCCAGGGTAATATCCGCAACAAAATTAGTGTTAGGACAGGCAAATTATTACTCATAATAATAAAAATAATAATAATAGTGAATCCTGATATAGTGCTTTTATCTCAGTGTTGCTCAAGGCGCTTCAACATTCAATATTTTCCTGCAAGGTATGGGGGACTACGATTGAATCATGACACATACTCTTTTTATGAGCTCTATATAAGAAGTCACCATTGTTTGATTTTGCAAAAATATGTTCAGTTTTTGAGGGTGTGCAGAAAATATCAACAAATGTCTGCAAGTGAATCAAGGCTTTAGTTTCAAATACTGAAATGTCAACTCACCTGTGCAGATGTCTCAAAGTTAAGATGTTCCTTCAAGAGCCGCTCAGTCGACGGTGCATCCTCCCCTACGTCCTTTCTCTTTAGATACTCCTCTCCCCTCGTCTTGAACCAATCCGAGATCTGAGGCAGAATTATGGGACACACAGATTGGGTTAAACATGCCGAGTTCTAAATCTGAGGTCTCAAAATCAAATTCGTGGAAAATTTCTTCTTTCTCGAAAACTATGGCACTTCAAAGGGAGCCGTTTCTCAAAATGTTTTATACCATCAACCTCTCCCCATTACTCGTCACCAAGAAAGGTTTTATGCTAATAATTATTTTGAGCAATTACCAATAGTGTCCACTGCCAGACCTAACATTTCAACTAGTCTATTCTATCATTATACGCAACCAAATACCTGCTACGTCAAACAAACAAAAACACTGATTGAGTACCTGATTAACCTCCTGGTCAATCTCACTCAGAGCGATGTACTGCTCCAGCCGCCTCCTCTGTTTATTCCAGAGTTCCTCCAGCCCCTTCCGTCTCTCCTGTAGATCCTCCAAGACATTCTGGATGCCTAGGGAGGAGTCCTTGGTGGCTGCCTTGTCTCCTGGGGAGGCATCTTTACTCATCTCATGGAGGTGTTCCAAGAGATCCTTGCCCAGGTTCATGGTATGCATAGAGGAGGTCAAGACATCTGGCAAAGTTTGAGAAATAAGACATTCTTATATTTTGTATCTCGAATATGATTGGAGCCCCGATTTTATAGAGCTGCTTTAAAGCACAAAAGTTTTTCTTAGCAGAAAAAGGTTACCAGCCAAACTACTATGTCACTATGTGAAATTTGTGACTGGTATCCTGCCCATTTCTGCTTAGCAGTCAACTGTTAAGCAATATTTTCTGCTTAAGCATCTCTGTGAAATTGGGCCCAGATATTTTGGGTTTTCAGCTACTTTGATTCTGACTCAACACTTTCATGTGTAAATTCATGTATGAATAAGAATTGCTTCAAAAACACAACTGTAAAACTTCACAAATATTGAAACTGATTTTACTGTTACTTTTTGAAGGATTCCCTACTAGATTTTGTTCAAACTTTTACTTTTCTGGACAACATCATATTGGTTAACAAAAATGTGTAGCTTTCGATAAAGACTCTGCTAGGGTTGAAATGTCAGCCCAATAATAAAATTGTTAATTTTTCTCCTTTAGGGTGTTCAATTTAAACTAAACTTGCACATACCTTTTCTGGCCTCATGATGATCCTGCATGAGTTTGTCTGCAGCGGGTATACTAGCAGGAAGGTCTGGGTTGCGGAACAGGGCGTTGGCCTTGTCAAGTTTATCGGAAAACTACGGGAGAAAGCAAGGTTCAAAAATGTGAATTTAGTTTCATTGAGAGGAAATGGACCCTGCAGTGTTAACTTTTTTTTCTTTTTTCTTTTTTGCCCTTCAAAGTTCACATAGAATTTTTTTTTTATTTAGTCATATTTCAATAACTTCAAAAAACAGTTAACTAAACAAACTTTAAAACGGCAGATTTCAGTTGTAACTGTAAACACAAAAGTTAAGGAAATGTGTTGTTTGCATACTGACAATTTTGCATGGTCTTTCACTATTTTCTCCCAAATTTTCACAGGTTTGTTATTTCATGGTTGATCACACAAAACATAAACACTGTGACTATTCTGACAGCTCTACCAATCCTGTATAAACTTTTTCAATAACAACAGGGATGTGATGGGGAAAAAAACTGAACTAAGAACACAAAGCGCGAAAGCTTGCAAGCTTACATACATCTATACCATGGCTTTGAAAGCACCACTCTACACTCTAGGGATTTCCATGTGGTTTTATCTTCATTATCCTATGAATTTCATCTTAGTTATAAAATACCTACAGATAAACAAATTATAAAAAAAATTGTGGGGTTTAAAAGAAACAGATTTACGATTAGAAACGGAAAAATAACCCTGTAGTAGAGAGAAAGACTTATACCTCGGCAGCATTTTGATGGAAGGCCACAGCCTGATCTAAGAGTTGTCTCCTCTCCTCCAGCTGTAGATTAAGATCCTTCCAAGCCTCACCAAGGGACTGGGCCATGGCCTCGTAGACATCTTCATAGAACTGCTGGGTGGACACTAGGAAGTCTGCTTGGGTTAACAAGCTATTCACATGCTGCTGCTTGGCCTGTGAAAGACAAAAAGGGGATGTCAATTTCAAAATGCAGGCTTATATGGCTTAGAGCTGCATAGCTAATATGCTATTTAATTTTTTTTTTACAAGAAATGTGAGCTTGCTTCGTTGAGATAAAAAGTTCTGGGCCAGAAAATGATGTTAGACTACCGTCCATTGACCAACCAGTCCACTCCCAATATAAACCATCAACAAACACACAACATGAACCATGGCCATTTCCTTCATAGAAAAAATATTGTTCATGAAAAATAGGCCTTGCACCTAAGATCTCCTTGGCCTTGTCAATTTTGAGGGAACCCTACATCAACCAACCAACATCGTCCCAATATAAAGAAAAGTTTGAAACCAAATCAGAAAGAAACTATAAAGACAGCACAACACTTTGAGATAGAGATGTCAACCCACTGGCTCTTCTCTCAGCTAAACACATTACACAAGTAGGTAGTTACAAGGTGTTACCAATTATAGGACAACTCCAACATTGCAAAGCTTCCAATTCACCAACATGAACAACAACAAAAACAACTCCATAAACTGTTTTTACTTGCTACTTAACATCTTTATGAGTCTCCAAATATATCATTTGATACAAGTTCTCAGGGATCGCTACAATGTACATTCCCAAACCAAGGGTTATAAAAATGTATACAAGGTCTACTTGCGTCAATCCTTTATCTGACAAAAAAATAACTCTCACTTCACATCAACATCTAAAAGTTTCTTCTTTCATCACCCTTGTACAACAACCCTACATGGTTCCAGGACGAAATCCATAAACAAAGTTTTATTTTTGTACAGAGTAAAAGTCCACATATCTCCAATTGCCTATGCGGTATCATCGAATTCATGACAGTTTTTTTCTGTCATTTAATGACACACGCTTAACATAGTTAGAGTTTTGTAAGTCTGCTTGAAAAAAACAAGTTTATTAAAGCCAAATTATTAAAGCCAAATGAATGTTCAGAATATTTAAAACATCAAAATTTCTTTCCAAAGTTTTCTTAGACTTCCTTCTATTAGCTAAGCTGTTAATGGGAGACTTTTGGACGGTCCTTTTTCACAGTTCTTGCCAGTAGTGCGCTCGCTCAGACCTATGCACCCAATACTGAGCATGTGCGTGCATGTTCAAAACCACAACAAAACTAGACTTGATGACAAGTTGTTAGGCGCTGCCTATTTGTCTGCCGTTCATGCAACAGTCACAGTGCGATTATACACATGCAATGGTCGTAGGTAGCGCATAATTGCGACTGACTCACACACACATACTGGGATCGAGGGTGTGTGTACCGTCCCCGTAACTTCACCGCGCTCCAACTGCACCGCGCTTAACAATTACTGTCTTGACTTAAAGACTACAACAAAACTTGCTTTTGAACCGAGTCTACATGTTTGCATGTGATGCCACATCTATGCTAATTAGACACCCATGACCCCAGCAGATTGAACACAAAAAAATTCTCAGCATAACCCAGACTGGTTTATCAATTCCCAGTTCCTTCAGCATTGTGAAGGGTCTACTACAGATAAGAGGTCACCGACTTATCCAAACTCAGAGATTGTGATAAAGTGTAGACAATCATTCTCTCAGACATAATGAATATTCTCTTAACCCGACCTGCATGCCCTTGGACCTGTATCGAATTCTTGATATGTATTAGTGTGTTTGGAGTAACAGGTGGGTAGCTGTCAGAGTGTGTGAGTGTAAACTTGTTCGCATACAATGTGTCAGATTTATTGTACAAAAATACGTGTATGGAGGCCTCCTACAAATTCTGCTGGAGCAGAAAATATTGCTTAACACTAGTTTCTGCTTAACAAAAATTAGCAGAGTACCAGTCACACATGGCACATGCAACACAGTAGTTTGGCTGGTAACCTTATTCTGGTTAGTACATTTTTGGTATATTTTTTTTTTCAGGATACCAAAACCGAGGGGATTACATGTACCAAGCCTAAATCTAGATGGATCTTAAGGGAATACTTTCTAGTCGATATTTATGGCCCAGGAGGAGGGCTTCAGTGATTATTAATGACCAGATGAAACCCCAAAAGGACCAGTTTCCATCCATCTTCCTGTTAGTTTCAGTTTCTATGTTTAGAGTTAATTCCCGAGTGGTTGCACTTATTGTGTTACTTTTGGCTCTCTATATCACCCTGGAATTTCTTCTCAATGACATCCTTTCCCTTTTTCTATAATATTTCACAGCTAACAAACGTCAGAAGTTTATCACTGTGTGAAAACCCAATTCCACTGGAAAAAGAGTACTTTACTTTCTGGGTATGCATCATAGAGGCAAAATGGTTTTGTTTAGTGTTTAGTGTTTTTAAAACTAACTTCTAAGGACACTAAAAGTATGCATTTTGACGCTATAAGATGGCAGTTTCATTACACAGTTCATACAACAAAATTCATAAGAGCTGAAAATGTCAACCAAAAGTATGATTTTTGGCATTAAGATGGAAAGCAACAGTCTTACGACACAACATAACAAATCTCAATGTGGGGTTTGAAGTTTTCACCCAAAAGTATGCGTTGCGGCATTAACAGTCTTTTTAACTGCTTTGTTATTCTACCTGACATGCAACTGCTGACATGTGTACATACCAAAGAAATTCTCTTTTAGGCAATAAAGCAGTGTGCATTTTGGCAATTCTCAATCAACCCAACCCTAAGGTCATAAGGTTGCTCAAAGGCAGAGAGTAAACTTGCAAGATATTCAAGTTTTGCTTTCTTGCTGTTATTTTAGCAGATAGAATCAGTCCATTAGACATTGAACATTTCATGTTTGATTTTTGAGAGTGTGATTTGTAATAATTTATGAGTAGCCCAAGGGATAGAGAGCTCAGGTAGTTAGTGATAACGATGCAATAAACTCAATCATAGTTGGGTTGGATTTTACTTGAGAAACCTCCCACTGCATACCACACCTATGACCAAATTGTATAGAAAAAAGAAAAAAAAAATTTGCAAGTAAAAATCCATAGTTTGGGTTTGACATCAGAATAAGATACACAGCTCATGTACATGTATCATGTCAGAGTCATTTGTTGAAATGCTTGGGACTTCATAAACATACAAAGATAACTTCCGACTGCTATAGTAATATGCCAATCAAAATTAATTTATTTTAAGTGTCAATGTCAGTGCTCAAAACATGAAAACATCCATAGTCATCCATTGGTGTTGTTGCTACCGCCTTACCCCTCCTTTTTAATGTAAAAATTGTCTGACTCGCCTGTCGCTGTTGTCAATTTAAAGGTCGGAAAGTGAAAGGTTCACAAGTCAATTTGCTAAAAGAAGAGTTTTTAAAAAGTCTGAACTGAAAACAAAAGACGTTTTTTCAAAGTCAGAAAGTCTGAATTATGCCAAAAGAATCTCATCCTTGAAATGGAGAACCATGATCTTTTGGCTAAAATAATAAGGTAAACAATGCCATAAAACTTGGCCCAGCCAAGACGGCCATTTTGGCATGCAGTTTCCTGCCAACCCTTTGCTATAACGCCAGAACTAAATTAAATCTTTTAAGTCAATAAGAATCCTGGCGCCTTCTATCGGATCTCATTTTAA
Source organism: Asterias rubens (assembly GCF_902459465.1). Lineage (NCBI taxonomy): Eukaryota > Metazoa > Echinodermata > Asteroidea > Forcipulatida > Asteriidae > Asterias > Asterias rubens. The sequence continues at coordinate 8,032,293 of NC_047067.1, forward strand.
AATCAACAACCCAAAAAGTTTTATAAAAACAACTGTGAAGGGACACGAGGGAATCATTTGATACATTTTAGTGCATTCACATCACATGCTTTGGTCCTGCTCAAGCTTGCTTAAAGGTACATGTAAGTTTGTGACAGAAAACATATATTGTACACAACATGTAATTCAGTTTATCGCATACATACACATTGTACCTTCCCCCATACTCTGATTAATTTTCCTACAGAAAGCACCCAGTATACAGTGGTTATTGGCTTAATTATTACATCTATGTACATGTATGCAAGAAACCTTTGAAAGTTTCATTGGACGTGCTTATGCTCAAAATGTTCAGCATACAATTATTTTTTATTGATTTTATTCCTCAAACAACCAAATCTATACTCAAAATTCTTGAAGGTGAACACATTTCAAATGGTTGTTTGGTATAAATACCCAATCTAATTATAATAAAACAGATTGAAAAGTAGAATTTACTATGAAAAAAGTTCCAAATTTTAACTATGTCCTGCAACCAGTGGAACTTTCCATCAAAATATATTTCTGCATCAATATATTCATCTTTAAACAACTTACAAATATTTTTAATCCAATTTTCCTGGAATCAAGGAAAGTTTGGAAAAGAAGTAAAACTGTAAAAACACTAAAATAAATGTTTATTTGCTACCTTTTGGGATTCAAAACAGTTTTGTCATTTTCTTTTCTGACAATCAAACCCCAAACTTATAATCTGATGTATTTTGAGCATAGCATTTTATTTTCCCTTGTAACGCATGGAAACTATATAATGTCAAAAGTCTGAAGTTTTGTTCATTTATATCTATCCAACATCTTCAGAACCTCCACCATCTCTTTAATCCCGTGTATTTTTATCCCGTGCAGCATTTTTAGCGGATGAATCTTGCTGAAACCCAGTTTCTCTCAGTGGTGCGCTTTGAAAACAAACCGTCCAAGCATTCCTAGCCAATGGGAAATGCTTTACATTCCAACGGCATCAGTTTTAAACTTCAGCATCGGCTGGAACCTGAGAGAGCTATGGACATGATCTACTGCCTAAATAGCTTTCTATAATTGTAACTGAAGGATCACAGGATACGAGAGAATAATTTATCACCATCATTTTCAAAGATTCTGGTTTGCCTTCTCCTCTTTTATGATTTATCATCAGCAGGTTTTCGTTCTATTTTTTCAAAGGTATGCTTGACAGTATGGAAAGCTTCCTTAAAGGCAGTGGACACTATTGGTAATTACTCAAAATAATTATAAGCATAAAAACCTTACTTTTAACGAGTAGGCCTAATGGGGAGCTGTTGAAAGTATAAAACATTGTGAGAAACGACTCCCTCTGAAGTAACGTAGTTTTCGAGAAAGAAGTAATTTTCCCGGAATTTGATTTTGAGACCTCATAATTAGATTTTGAGGTCTTGAAATCAAGCATCTGAAAGCACACAACTTTGTGTGACAAGGGTGTTTTTTCTGTCATTATTATCTCGCAAGTTTGACGACCAATTGAGCTCAATTTTCACAGGTTTGTTATTTTATGCATATGTTGAGATCCACCAAGTGAGAAGACTGGTCTTTGACAATTACCAATAGTGTCCAGTGCCTTTAATGCAATTACTTTATTGGTCAAGTTCCCTGAGGGGAAAGTGTGAAATTATCACAAGACCGGATCAATAGCAAATATCTTGTTATCTTGTGTTTATTGTGGCTCAATTCAACTTGTATAAACCACAAGCTATTCTTAGTCTGGTTTTGCATAACTGTTTATTTTAACATTCTTTCAAAGGGTCAAATGTTGAATATGGTACAGGCCTCATACTTTGTTCTTGTCAGGGCAACGCAATGGGTCAAAGGGCACCTCTATGGAAAAAAGATCATTTCAAAGGGGCACCAAGGCAACGGCCAGGGGCTTGGAGGTGACTGCCTCCATTGCCTCTGGCATAAAGCTGCTTTTATATGAAAATATTCTGCTTAGCAGAAATGAGCAGGATACCGGTCACAAATTGCACATGTAACATGGCAGTTTGGCTGGTAACCTTTTTAAGCACAATTTTGTTGTTCTAAGGTACCTTTTGTGCTTAAGCAGCTCTATAAAAATTAGGCCCGCTGGTGAACAGTCATTTGTAGTTGTACAACAAATTCATTTGTACTTTGAAAACAACAAAAATTTGACCCAGAAACTTAACTGCTCAATCAAATCGTTCATCTTGAAATACAAAACTCTATTGGCAGCAGATACGCATAATTCACATGAAGCTATGACCACTCTCCTAACATCTGCCAAATAGATTGAGGGATTACTGAGCTTACAGTGAATTCATATTGAAACTTAAAAAAGACTGTGCTGCAAACAACAAGCTTTAAAGGCACTGGACACTATTACTCAAAATAATCGTTAGCATAAAAACTTACTTGGTAACAAGCAATGGACAGCTGTTGATAGTATAAAACATTGTAAGAAACGGCTCCCTCTGAAGTGAGTCTGTGACGTATTTTTTTCAGAGAGAGGTAATTTATCAATCAAATGTTAAAATACTTCAGACCTGAAGCCTTTTATTATGCATCTGAAATCACACAACATTGTGCAACAAGGGTGTTTTTTCGTTCATTATTCTCTTGCCACTCCGCTGACCACTTGAGTAAAAATTCCCACAGATTTGTTATTTTATGCATATGTTGGGATAAACCAAGTGAGAATACTGGTCTTTGACAATTACCAAAGGTGTCAATGCCTTTAACCATTCTCAGCTGGCCACCCAAGACAAGTCATTTTCGTCATTAAAACCCTCCATCTGACTGATCATTCAATGTCTTGCAAATGAAATTCTTTTTGTATTATTGTGGTATGATTTAAATTAACTCAAAATGCACTAACGTCAGCCAATAATGTTACCATCTGGCGAATGAATGCTCCAAGAGTTATAACCACATTGTATTGTATACAGTCACTCCATCATGTGAACTAAAAACCTGTCACTTGTTTGGTTTGTTGCGGTCCATCTCAAAGTGTGATGACATATTATGTTGACATGTCTTCTTCGAAAAGATCAGCGCAGAAAATGCTCAGCCTGAATGACTCAGGTCAGAGTTTTCGTCAGCTTGGCAAGATAGTTTAAGTTTTGCACAACACTAATCAGGGCTCAAATGTTACACTGGACAACAGGCCCGACGCAAGTGATTTTAGCGTCGGTCCAGCAAACTCATGACTGAACAAGCCCGGCAATCTGGGGTTTTTTGTTTTTGTTTTCATTTCAAAAGTAATATATCGCTGTGTAATATCTTGAACAGAAACCAAATATGTTAAAATGTTGACTTTAAGTCCAATAGACACCTTCCCATTTTAGTGAGTAATAAAAAAATACATCATACTCATGAAGAAAATGAGGTCAAACTTCTCTTACATGACATGGTGCGCTTGTTAAAAAAATCCCAAGTTAAAGTACATGTTGTGAATAATGTTTTTCTCATTTTGATTCTTGTCATGTACAATTATTTATGGTCCAGTAATCATTTTGTGATACATGTACATGTACTTGTACACAAATTCCTGTGGTCTTGTGGAGTGTTCCCCAAAAATATCAAGCTTAACCAATAAACTTTTTTGCTTACACAATACATGCACAGATCAGCTCTCTATTTCTGGGCTGCCAAGCACAACAAATTGCAGAAAACAGTTTTGCTTAAAAACCCATACAAAAAATAAAAAACAACCAGCAAAAAATAAGATGCGAATGAAACTCCTTTACAATGGGTTCTCAACTGGATTTCAAAACAATATGTAAAGAGAAGAAGCATATACAGGCAGTCTACATCGAAAGTGACATAAGAATCATCAGACGTCTTTACACAGCTGTAATATCTCCTGACAGGGTCAATCTTTCTGTACTTTCTTGGCGACTGCTCAAGCAATTAAGATCCGTGTGACCTAATAATCATTAACTTCTCATTCATATTTCAGAACAATTTTTTATCTAACAGTGATAAATGAGGAATGTCATCTACAAATCGTATCGAGGACTTTAAAACATCATCCTGCACTTTGATGCAGTAAAAAAAGAGATTATCAAACCTCATCTTCGTCCTTGGAAACATTCTTCTGTAAAGAAGGTGACTGGGATGATTGTGAATAGTTTTAAGTTTTACTGTTATAGAGCCATCTAATAATAATTAGTGTTATCTTGATGGGTTTGTGTGTGAACTGGATCTCAAGATAAATAATAATAAACCAAACAAAAATTAACAATAAAAAAGTCAACAAATAAATAAGTTTACAAGTTATTTGATTGTTTGTTGTTGTATTGTAATTATTATTATGTTTGCATATCCGCTCAAATCATTTGCATATCAACATGCAATTCAGGAGTAGAGGCCACACACATATAAAAGCTTATGTGTAGGGAGAACATTGACTTTTAAACTACTTTGTATTTCAGTACATTAGTAGGCTTTCAGATCCTCTGCAAAAGTTGAATTTACTTGTTTTCAATCTTAGCAAACCTAATGTTCCACTGAACAACCTCTCCAGGAAAGCAAACGTAGCTCCACATACCTTGCGGGAAAAAATACTGAGCACTTTGATACACCCCTTGGGATGTGATATAAAAGCGCTATTATTAATCTTAGGGTGGTGGGGGCTGAACACATACCGCTAGTTGTTTGAGCATTTCATTATGCTGTTGTCGGAGCTGCAGAGCTTCTTCAAGGTTTTGGCCAACGTCGGTCATCTTTGGGTTCATCTCCTCCACCTTTACACGAATCCATTCTGTGGACTGCAAGATAAAACATATAATCGCGATAAAAAAATCTGAAAATAAAATTAGTTGTTGCAAACTGCTTACCAACCAAAAGGACCTATGGTATAGATGCAAACAAAGTTAATGGCCTGACAATTTGACCCACGCGGAGTCTTTCTCAAAGAAAGACTTGAAGAGAAAGACTCTGCTAGGGTCGAAAAGCCAGGCAATTAACTATTTTATACCCAATTGATAGTGTTCAGTAGCTGGTGTCGGAACTCTCTGGTGGTGAAGTCTTTTCTAAAACAGAGCAGCTTTTAGGTTCAAGTCTAAAACATTACTCTCCTAAAAAGATTAGCTGCTCAGCAGAATTAAACAATGCTTTCAAAACAATAAACTCAGCCAAAACCTATGGAACCAGCCACAACATGAAGGTACATCTAAAGAACATCTTAGCACCTGTACTCACTATTTTCTATTTCTGCTAAGCGAAATCATCCTAGTGTTTAGCCAATTATTATATTTAAAAGTCTGATCGTGGCCCCTGACCAAGAAGCCGATCCCTTAACAGAATGTCAAGTACAATAATATTCTGCCATGGATTGACCGGCACGCGCTTCACAATTTACTCCCACTGGCACCTCAATGGGTGAAGAATGCGAGAGCCAATTTTAGTTTGGACCCCTACTGGCAAAACAACAGCATGCAATGCTTAGGAAGTTAATGGAATAACGAGGCATAACCTAGAAAGACAGAAATCTCAAAAACTTTTCCTGTTGCTATAAGACCTATTTCATGTTTTCTTAAAACGCACTTATCAGAAAATAGTATATATAAAAGTACTCTCAAAAATATATAAATTGTTGTTAATCAAATCTAATTTTTTTGTCATCCTCAGTTTGGGTGCTTGAAATAATTTGATATAATTTGATATATATCTATGTAGGAGTGATGAAAGTTTCTACCAGAGCTGAATGGTCATTTCTACTGCACAATTTTATCACTTACTTGATTTGTAAGAAAAAATAAGGCGCAAAACACAAAAAGTTTGACCCCAACATTCTACAAAATAACTATATAAAACTTATCGTCGTATAAAAACTAGTTCAGGGACATGAATAACTTTGATTCTTTTGAGATCATTAGCATTTTTTTTTGCGAAAAATTTCAGAGATTTTTTTTTTCAGTATACACATTCACAGACAGTAAAACTTAACAAATACGCAAATTATTACTATATTCAACCTTCTTCTCTCAACTGAGTATCAAACAACATGTACGTATCATGTCCAATCAAAAGCAGAAACCAAGGACCAAGTGAAAAAAATTCTTTCGAATTGGCCCTGATCAAGTATACATGCACAAATATGGGCCTTTAAGAAAGTCCCCACCTATGTCATGACCAGAATCACACCTTACAGCATTACAAAACAAAACCACATGCGTCCCGTCAAGTTGTGATTTTTTATAATAACTTCATACACAGCGCCGGACAGACGGATGGCCGGACGGAGAAGCAAAACCCAAACTCAAAATGAATTTCAAGACCAGAGAGAACCCTGTTGAGCTACAAGGCTGAAACTGGATCCGATCCGAAGTGAGGGAAATTAAATGCCAGACTCGGGGATATGGCGAAAGGAATGAAGAAGAGACGCAAAGCTGGAGGGATGAGGGACGACACAGCATCAGGTCCTATAGAGGAAGGTCCTGGGGGATGCAGTAAGGGAGAAATCTACTGATGGGGATAGTTAACAAGGACATGAAGCTTTAGCTTCAGGAGTTGGTGTCAGTGAACCATAGTGAATAAGAGATCCAAGGTTTTGGTCGTCAACTCCTGCAGTTATTTTCAGGGATGGCTGAAAATCAAGGCAAACAATTTTTTTGAGATGTTTCAGAACATAAAAGTTGTACAGCACAGAAAAATTTCTCTTGATATAATTCATACACGTAGGTCCCTAAAACTGAACAAACGGCAGGTAACTTTTGTCTGACCCCACACTGACTTGGTGGAGAATAATATTCAGCTAAGCAGCTAATTCCTGCTTAGCAGCTCAGTGAGCCTAGTACAAAAATTGCATAATAAACACACTGATGGCATACACAAACACTGTAAAATATAGCTGTGTACATAGTGTAACTTGTGTAATAATACAGAACATTTACAATGTATTTTCACCTGCTTTCACTGTCTATCATGTGAGCACAGCTGTTTGAACTAGGGCGACAAGAATAGATTGAACAAAAAGTTTTTTATAACTAAGGAGGAGAACTATGAATCAATTTTCTTTTAGGCGTGAATTTATTTGTTTTTTAATTCTATTTTGTATTCAGCTTTTTGTTTTTATTTTTTTTTACTACAGTTGACAATTAAAATGTACTGATTAACCTTGTGTAATTTATTTGTTTCTTGTTTTTAAACTACTTCTTGGGGGGGGGGGGGAGACACATTTTTCTAATTCTCAATGCAGTAGAATGTGTATGTGGGCTTACATTTAGCCTACAGTGTAGTTCTAAAGTTCACACAAAACAGGTCAACAGGGATACAGTTTACGTCCACAACTAAATAACAAATAGTTTGGGTACGTTACTCTTGTACAGCAAGAAGTTTAGACGAAGTGTTCAAAACTAAAAAATTAGCCAGCCCTTTCCCACGAGAATATTGGACCGATTTCTGGCAGCAAGAACGAGCTAATCAGCAGTTACATTTTATGACCAAAGCCCAACAGATTTTATGAGATCATGAGAGCTGTTCAAGTGTCATGATTTCTTACCCATGAAATGTGTACCAACAGATAATGTTTTGGTTTTAGGGTCGGTTTTTTTTTTGGGGGGGGGGGTGGTGACCTTTCACTTTTAGCACTTGAGTAATGTTGACTACCAGCTAGTAATGGAATAAATAGTCCCTGATCCTTCAACTTGTCACGTTTATTATCATTTCTGATAAGCCCTCGCCGTCGCATTCCTTAGATACCATTATGAGAATTTTATTGCATATCAGACCAAAGTGATTGATACACAAACCAGCAGAGCTTTGGAACCAACTCCTCTGAGCCAAACAGATATTCAGTAAGTGTATTCAAGGTTTGCTAAGCAGAAATGGATTTACAAACCAAAAGAATGTAGGGCCTACATGAAATGTGTATGACTGGTTCCCAATGCTAATTTATGCTTGGTAGATAAATTTACAAAATTGGTTCCTTGTCTCTCTAAGACTGCTTGATGAATGTGTCTCAAAGAACATTGAATACCAATTTGACAAACATGTAATTTTTACTCCCTGACTGATCCATAAATAGTATAAATTCTGTACTAGGGAAAGTAGAGATTTAGAAATCTGTTGGTAATTTTTTGCAAGTCCATTCATGACATTCAGTTGTTTCCTACTGTTCCTCATGTGAAATGATTGACAATTCACTTCTCTCCAAGAATATTAACAGCAGCATGTTTATGGACAAAAAATACAAGTATGTCATTGTCATCCATGCCAATTATGTTAGTATGATTTGTTTAGGTCCTAGCTAGCAAGTTAGTGCACAGAGGCTATGGCCCCTGATAATATTGGCCTTGGTACCGCTTTTAAAGTTTCCCCAATAGAAATTCCCTTTGCAAAATTAAAAATGGACTTGCTCTCTCAAAGATGAAATTCCAGGACGGAAGGTCTTGAAAGTAGAGGGTTGGACTTTAAATCCCAAAAGCGTTGCACTGCTGGTTTCAAATAAAGAAGTAACTGAAACACTACATGAAGGCACATCAGTGAGGAGTTTGAACGTGTATGAAATAGTTTCTAATAGAATACCTCACTTTACATCCTACAGCCTGAACCCCCAGGATAATATTTCAGCTCAGGAATGACAAAGATCAACAAAATTATTGTCAATATAATCTAAGAATCCTTTAGAACTAAGTTTACACAACAAGAGAAACTGCTTGAACCAACAGAATTGACAACTGGGGCCACTTTCAGCACCTAAATTTGCTTAGCATGAAATTTTGGCCTCGATAAAAACGGAATTACCAACCAAATTTCCACGAGGTTTTGAGGATAAACAAACAACAGCTGAATACAAGTAACAAGCAATATGCAAAAAATGGAAATGTGGTTGGTAATTCTGTTTTTATCAAGGAAGAAATTTCATGCTAAGCAAATTTGTGTGCTTAGCAGCGCTATGAAATTGGGCCCTGGTCTTGCTGGTAATGCAGACTTCTTGGTATTGTGACGTCATGACCTTGGTAGTAATGTATACACTGTACACGTATATCACTTATCAAGCTAGGAAAGGTCACCTAAAGGTATACAATTATCTCACATCTCAAATCTCACTGGGCAAAAATGTACTTGTAATCATTTAAAGTTGTCATTATTCAAACCTAAACAGGACACATTGTTAAGAAACAACTCCAGCTCCCAAAACACATTCAAACAACACGATCGGTTAGAAAAGCTAAAAAAAGCTAAGAAAGGTCACCTAAGGTATACAACTATATCTCACATCTTACATCTCACTATAGGCAACTGTACAATGCATTTGAAGTTGTAAATATTCAAACCTTAAAACAACACATTTTTTAGAAACAATGCCAGCTCCTAACACACATTTTCCAACAACACGATCGATTTTACTAGATGTTAAGTTTGCATCGGGGATACACTGTAGATAATGTTCGATTTGGATTCATTACCCATGATAATAATAATAATAATAATAATAATAATAATAATAATAATTATGTACAACGACGTGTGTTAGCACTGTTAATTCAGTACTTTCCTGAGTGCTAACACACATCGGTGTATGGGTAAAACCAAAATTAGTACGATCGATTTTGTTTAGTGTAAAACTTACTCTGAGCACTGCCAGAACAATACGGTTATTACCGGATTGTACGGCAACAGTGCTGACAGCGGTCACAGGTAACTTCGTTGCCATGTTAACGTGTAATTTCCCTCATCCAGTAAAAAACAAAACCAGGACTCCACAACACACTGCACAAAATCGGCACCACACACTATTACATCATTACGACTCCATCCCTATACAACTGACTGAAATTAGGACGCAGGGGGATGTTAATAAAAGAGGCCCGGGTTCTGACGGTTACTGCCCACTGAGTTTCGGACTCGGATGCATGTACACTGTAGTTTTTAGGTTCAGTCGCCTCGGTACCTTGCTGAGATACTAAGCAGTGGCACACGCCAGTCAACCCGGCTGCCCCTGGCTGCCTAGCAGGGAGGCCTCACCATATTTAGCTAGACCGGTGCTGTGGTGTTTGTGATTGGCTGGTTGGTGAGGGTACAGTATAGTAGGAGGGCTGGATGTTGTGGTAGTGATGAGCATCACTGACTGTTAATAGTGTAGCAACGATACTCTAGTCATGTACATGTTATATTGAGATAGCTTCTTCCAAAGAAGTTACTACATACTGATTCAGGTACACATTCATGAATCATATATTATACATGTAGTAGAATGGTTATAGCTTTTTGTTTACATGAAATGTGTGCACAATATTATCCAAACACTGTACTCAATTCACATTGTGGACTTATCCTATAGGCCTATGTAATCTCCCTACATGTACAACAATGATGATATCAAGGAGAAAGGACCAGATATACAAATCCAAAAGTTTGCAAATTAAATATATAAGCTTGAAGGTTGGGGTTCGGTACAGTAGGAGGGCTGGATGTTGTGGCAGTGAGGATCACCACAGTTTATTGTTGCAATGATATTCTAGTAAGGCCAAATAACAAAAAATACTAGTTGATTGTCCAGATTTGTCAAAAAAGAAGAGTATGAGGGCCTTACTTTACTATTTACTATTTTTTTTTCAAGATGGCCGCAAACTATTTCAAATCAAACAGGCCACCAATTCTTCAGTTTGAATCAACCGCAAACTTATTTATACCCATTAGTTGCATGAGGACCTGTGTTAACACTAACACTAACAGGGTCGGATAACACTAAAAAAGATTTGCTGGTAGGCATTCACTAATATTGTTTTATGAAACAGACGGTTACAAGTGTTTGAGAGCATCAAGTTAGATTCGGTAAAAGCTCCTAGTCAAGTCCTTTTAAAAAGATGGATTAACAATTTTTACAAAAATCAAAAAATAGTAAATAGTAAAAAAAAAAAGGATGCGGCCCCAAAAAAGGATGCGGGCGGGGAAGATCAACTGGTATTTTTTTTTTATTTGGCCTAATAGAAATTACTTGTACACTCATACAGACTCAGGTGCATACGTACACATACTAGTGTATTATGGTTTTGCTGTGTTTACATGAAATGTGTGCACAATATTATCCAAACACTGTACTCAATTCACATTGTAGACTTTTCCCCTAGTCCAGCTGCATGTAGGCCTATAATGTAACTCCATACAAAAATGCGTTGATACCAAGTAGAAAGAACCATACCTAAGTCCACAAGTTTGCCAATTAAGTATAAGTTTGAAGGTTGTGTTTGCAGTTTGACTCTGACTTCAATGGGGGATGGATGGAGGATGGGTAGGCATGAGTGGATCTTCAATTTCCAGACTCATGTTTCATCTGGAATGTCATAGTAATAAGCTGTCCTGGGATTAAGGTCAGCATTAGCAAGGGACCCATTGATGAAAATCAGCATTTAAAAAGCAAATGCACTGCACCATCTCAAAAGATAAAACTACTTTTGTTTTTTGGGGTTTTTATTTGTGGTTATGAAATTCACAAATTTTGATGAAAATCAGCATTTAAAAAGCAAATGCACTGCACCATCTCAAAAGATAGCCTATAACAACTTTTGTTTTGTATACAATTCACAAATTCTAAAAAAAGATCAACCAAGACACAAAATGTTCACCGACTTCCTGAAAACAGGTACTAAATGAGCATATCGCAAAAAAAAAACCTACCAAACATTTAACACCAAAAGGTACATCCAGCTGTTTAAAAGATTGTTTTCTGTGCAAGTTTCTTCTCTTATATGTGTGTATTATGCAACTAGGGTGTGACATTAAGTGCAGGTTTGGAATTTCATCTTTAGAAGGGCAAGGCCATTTTCATTTTGCAAAGGGCACTTCCACTGGAAAATCTTAAGTCAATGGGAAACTTTTGAAGGGGCACCAAGGCCAAGACCAGAGGCAACAGGGCCATGGCTCAGTAGCCTGCATATATGTTAATTCTGGCCAGTAAAGGTACCTAAGCTTTCTAAGGTATCCCAAAGACATCACCAAGAAAAAAAGGCCACAAATATCAATGAGTATTACCTTTAAAATGTATGTTTTTTTAAACAGAGTTGTGGGCCTACACCTTTATTACATGAAGTAGGCAAACACGATGAACCAATTGCTGGCCTGGCTAGATGGTCAAACCATGGTCAAACTAAGTCACTCCATGACAAGCCTTTCTGTCTATACACATAACAGATTTGACCAGTCTTCTTCTGTGTAAATCCCTTTGTCCCATTATAAAGAGCATGTTATATTCACAATGTGTGGCAGTTGACATCCTGTTCAAACATTTGAGTGTGTACAATACACAATTAAAATTAGTCTCCTGAATGAATGGAGCAAGCAAGCTAATCGAAGCATTGAGACCAATTAAGAACTCACTCCATGGTAGTGCAGTTAATAACGTTCCTAAAAGCTAAAGTAGTAGTCCCAGCCGATTTTCTATACCTTCCGCCCAGGAAGTAATTAAAAAGCAGGACAGTTCTTTTCAGAACTGAGAAGTCTCCCGAAAAGATTCTCAATAAATCAACTCCAGGGTAGAAGAATATATAGTACAAACAAACTCTACCTGGCAAGAGGACACACATGGTGTTACCGCAAACCAAATATATAATACACAATTACCTGGGACTTTTCATTACTAAAGATGAAGAGAGTAAGTTAGCTTTACTCTGGTCTTAAATCAGGGGTATTCTTAACGACTTGACAAGAGTGCGCTTACAGTGGTCAGTCTCATATTTAGGAGTGAGAATGAGATTTTGTGAGGTCAAGTTCAGATTATTAACGATATGTATCATCAGTAAGTCAGCCTGACATGCAAATTATCTTATAACATCATAACAAGACCATCACAACTTCCCCTAGACAAATTGGATATTTTTCAGAGAGGAACTTTGAACTGAAGTATCCCATTGGTTTTATGATGTACATTACATAGGCACAGAATGTCTCATTGGAAACTATTAAAGGCAGTGGACACTATTGGTAATTACTCAAAAAAATTGTTTAACATAAAACCTTACTTGGTAACGAGCAATGGGGACAGGCTAATAGTATAAATAAAACATTGTGAGAAACAGCTCCCTCTGAAGTGACGTAGTTTTTGAGAAAGAAGTAATTTTCCACGAATTTGATTTTGAAATCAAGCATCTGATTGCACACAACTTTGTTTGACAAGGCTGTTTTTTCTCTCAACTTCGACGACCAATTGAGCTGAAACTTTCACAGGTTTATAATTGTATGCATATGTTTGACAATTACCAATATTGTTCAATGTCTTTAAGTTTAATTGAAAATAAGACAAGAGAATTATTGTCAAGAAAAGAAAGTACGTGTAGGTTATACAGTCAGAAATGGTGCATGGTATTTTTGCTGGTATCCTCATTCTGGTAAGCATAATTTTGTTGTGCTTAGCTACTTTTAGGCCCTGGGCTTTATTCACAGATTTATGATCCCTTAAAGCTAGAACACATTACACAGGGTCGAAGGGTTCTGACTTATGTATTAGTGTCGCCTTCAAATATATCTAGACACTGGATTTGGGCAATCATTCATCTACATGGACAACTCTTCTCTTTCTATTTACACACTGCAGGGGTGAGAGTCATTACCAACGAAAAAGTCTGAAACTTGGATACAAATTCAAAGGTATGTTGAAATGATGCCATTTCTACCTTTTGGTAATCCCAGGGGTTATAGATTCCAATGAGCATTTGGAAACAGTATCCAAAGCACTAGAGAAGTAGACCAATGAGCAGGATTTCTTTTTTTATGGAAACAATAATTGTCTGATTTTCTTCACCAGGCCAACATAAAAAGCATGAATTCAGCCAAAAGTCTGAACAATCTCATCCCTGAAATTGTTTGATGAAAGATAGCATAAGAACTGTCCGACAGTTATACTCTCACGAGACTACTACTATGAGTTTGACTACTGCTCTGGCGACTACAACCCAATTTAACAACTGGTAAACCCTGCATGCTGTTAGTGCACAGCCCAACAAGCTCTTCAGCCTATCATGTTTGGAATCATCTGACTGGCCAATTTTGTAAAATCTGTAAATATTCAAACTAAAGACCTAATTGAATATTAACAATTCTTTTTAAACAGGATATGGTATGGAGTCATCCACAAGAGAAAAAAATTAACATCAAAGTTAACCCATAGAGTAGTTGAAAATGTTAAGTTAGGACAAGTACAAGTACCGTAGCATAAGGCATGCATAACTTTTAAAAAAAGAACCGGTTTTACATAACATTAATTTTTGCATATTCTTTATAGCCGATGCAAATTTAACATCTACTATAACTTGTAAACAAGTCTACTCTTATCTAGACCACCATGAACAATGCCATCAAGGACAAGGCCATTAATACAGTTAAGTCTGTCTGACCATTTCAGTGGGCTAACCAAAAAAATTGCCTCTCATTCTCTTCCTTATATACAAATAAACGAGAAGAACTCACCTCATAAACCATTGCTTCAAATTCATTCAACTTTCTCAATGCATCGTCTTCAGGCTTGCCACCTCTTGGTGAAGTGTGCGACGACGGTGGTTGACCGTTCTCATTGGGAGGCGGGGCAATCCTGCCATTAGGTGGTGTTGGTCTCGATATAGGAGGAGGGGCAGACTGAACCGGAGCTACAGCCACTGCCCTGATTGGCTCGTCCACCGAACCAGGTCGACTGGTTGGTCTGCGGTTGGGAGGCTGCCTAAAACCAGGCGGAGACATGCTATCATGAGGGGAAGACACACTTACGGAAGGCGTACGAATATGCGGGGAAGACATTTGAGGAGAGGCTAGCCTGCGCCCTCCCTCATCAACTGGACCTGATGTTCGACTCGGTGAAGTGTCCATCCTCTCTGGCTCTTGGTTGTATCTGTCATAACTTGGACCCCTCTGGTGGCTCGGACCAATCCGTCCGCTACCATTGGGGGTCCTTCTGTCCAGAGAGGTCACTTGTCTGGGATCTTGTCTGGGATCTTGTCTCCCTTGGGTCATTCGAGTTGGTGGTGGCATTTGACTGTCTTCTCTGCGCGTAAGGGACACAGGCTCACGGACATCCCTCCTCTGGGTGACATCCTGCCAGTCTGGGATGGAGCGCTGTGAACTGGAGCGCTGCCACCCTGGGGAACTGGAACTGACCGGGTGACCCCAGATCTTATCCATCTCTCGTTTCTTGGCTTCGAGTTCTGAAAGTCTCTGGCTGATGTTGGTCACTTGGGGTTGGAGCTCGTCTGGAACGGTTGCCCGTGGAGACTTGACAGTTCTGATGAAGAAATTTAAAAAAAAAAAAAATCTTATTTGAAGAAACATTTTAATGTATCACAGAAACTTCATCACTAACATTTAAACTGAAGTTCATTGCAAATCATTCTTTTTATGAATGACCTTTGATGAGCTGAAACATTTAATGTTGATCTTGTTAAAGACAGCACAATTTTGTCGATTAAAAAACATATTTTGCTAGCTCCTAACAATAAAACAATTTTAAGTTTGTTTGATACGTAATCACAATAGGATATTTGTCCCTTGGAAAAAAGAGAACTAACTTAATGAGTGCAAGGGCTGATCTATTGTACACATGTTGTAGGTAGACATTTCAGGCCTATTTAATCACAATTTTTTATTTGTTTTATGGAGGGCAAAAAAAAGGGAAGATTATCATCCCTGGTAAATCTAAGAGATTTGGTGGACCAATGTACCTGTCTGGTGAGAGGATCGGTAGCACCATACGATCTAGCAGAGCTCTACCCATGGCCATAGTATCAGCATAGTCTCTTAGCAGTGAGTCTCGTCGTGGGGTGTAGGCCTGTAGGAGTCGTTGGCTAGTGTGGGGGTCAGACGAGGTGATCTGGGGGGCAAGCTCAAGGCACACTCGGTCCATTTGGTCAATCAGCTGTTGGAATAAAGTCAATTAGATAAATAAAAGATAACTATTTTTGCTCTACAAAAGCCCGGCTCATACTTCCTGCAAATTTTTACGTCACAAATTCGCTACGAATAATTCGCAACAGTTGAACTGTGTTCAACTCCTGCAAAACATTTGCTGCGAAAACAGCCATAAGACGACAAAATTGCTTCGCATTCGCAGGAAGTATGAACCTGACTTTTAAAGACACTGGACACGTAATTGTCAAAGACCAGTCTTCTCACTTGGTGTATCTCAACATATGCACAAAATAACAAACCTGTAAAAAATTGAGCTCAATTGGTCATCGAAGTTGCGAGATAATAATGAAAGAAAAAACACCCTTGTCACACAAAGTTGTGTACTTTCAGATGCTTGATTTCGAGACCTCAAATTCTAAACGTGAGGTCTCAAAATCAAATTTGTGGAACATTACTTCTTTCTCATAAACTACGTCACTTCAGAGGGAGCCATTTCTCACAATGTTTAAAACTATCCACCTCACCCCATTACTCATTACCAAGTAAGGTTTTGTGCTAATAATTCCCAATAGTGTCCACTGCCTTTAAGTAAAGAAGAAATCCTTGTCACTTTCTTTAATACCCTGGAGTAATGAGTCCCAGGGCAGAAGTATCTTGCTATTCTAGCCAGACATCTATTAAATACTTGTGCAAAGCACCTCTGTGAAACCGAGTCATGAACGACTGCTGCTGTTTAAAGCATTATTCGTAAGGCTATGTCTGAATGAAGCCAATTTGGCCATGGACATTGGTGGCAATGGTGAAAGTTAGACACTCATAGCAATCCAGCCATGTAGATATAATCAAAGCCATCCATTCTGACTGTGCCTTACAATGGAGTTCATAAGGCAAGATAAATGAGTTGGTAGAGCGCCTGCACAATCCGTGGGTCGCAGGTTCTAATCCCACTCTAGTCATTTGTTCTTTGCTCAACCCAAAACCATTTGTAGAGTGTCATGGTCGAGTATCGAAGTCAAGTTCTGATGCTATGTCACCAGAGTGTGGGTTCGAATCCCGGTCGTGACATTTGTGTCCTTGAGCAAGAACTATAATTGCTTCTCATCATTCGAGGGTAGTTGTTTATATTGTGAAGGAAAAAGCCTTCGGAACGCCAAGGCAGCTCGGGGCTGTATACTCCCTATATACAGAGCTGAGAACGATTAAACGGACGTTATTGGCCCAATGACCAGGGGACTAATGTAAAGCGCATTGATATGGTTTATTGTGAAATGCACTATATAAGAATTTGTTTTTATTATTACTATCTACCAAAACATGTATGCACCATCAATTAGTGAAGAAAGTCTCCCCCCATACCTTCTCAGCATTTCTCTGGAACATATGGGACACAGAAAGCCTGGACGCCCTCTCTCCAAGTCCCTGTGAGAATCGTCTCCACGCTCGCTCCAGTATTTGCGCTTTTTCGTGGTTGGGTTCCGGGTCGTAGCGTAGGGATCGTCTAAGCACAAGGGCTGCACTCAGTAACTCTTTACCATAGCTGTATGTACCCTATAAACATTATTAAAAAAACATACTTATTAAGCGGCTTATGCAGACCCTGACAGCACTTTACAAAAAAATAAAGAAGCAAAGTTGCCAAAGAAAAAAGAAAAAAACAAAAAATGCAAAGAAGCACATAATTGTAATGACAAGTAAACCAAGAATTTTCTCCAGAAGACAATCGAACATACTGATCGAAACATCAAGTTGAAACCAATGGTTCTTTTCAGTATCGCCCAACTCATTTGAAGATTATCATTACATGGTGTTAACACAAATCTTTACTATATCATATTTCCACCATGCAAAGTACCACTTGTATATTCTTTAAGATTTGACAATATGCGCTTACAGTGGTCAGCCTCATAGTTTAGGAGTGAGAATGGAATTTTGTGAGGTCCAGTTCAGATTATTAACGATGTATATCATCAGTAAGTCAGCCTGACATGCAAATTATCTTATAACATCATAACAAGACCATCACAAAATACCCTAGACAAATTAGATATTTTTCAGAAATTAACTTTGAACAAGATGTTGGGATGTTTGGCATTTATTTCAATGGTAGGTGTGGAACTATTTTGACAGAAAATATTTAGGTTCACTAAGCTGAAATCAATTATCCAGTATTTTCTGCTTACAAACTGTACAAAATCTGGCACAGTTCGCAAAATTAAAACAGTGGAATGTGTGCCCTTCCTTCCCTCTTTATATTTAATGACACTAAAAGCAGTGGACACTATTGGTAATTACTCAAAATAATTATTGGCATAAAACCTTTCTTGGTGACGAGTAATGGGGAGAGGTTGATGGTATAAAACATTGTGAGAAACGGCTCCCTCTGAAGTAATGTAGTTTTCGAGAAAGAAGTAATTTTCGATTTCGAGACCTCAGATTTAGAATTTGAGGTCTCGAAATCAAGCATCTGAAAGCACACAACTTTGTGTGACGAGGGCGTTTTTATCTTTCATTATTATCTCGCAACTTCAACGACCGATTGAGCTCAAATTTTCACAGGTTTGTTGTTTTATGCATATGTTGAGATACACCAACTGTGAAGGCTAGTCTTTGATAATTACCAATAGTGTCCAGTGTCTTTAAGTTTTATAATTTTATACGATAAGATACTTACCCTTGCTGTATCCTCAAACTTGTTGTGATCCTTGCGTAGATTCTCCGCCTCTGCTGCAGTACGTCCGATATCTACATGCTGTGAAAGCATGACTTGCAGTAACTCCTGGAGCCAAGCTATGGCCTGTCAAAAACATGAAAAACCCATCAACAAATAAAATGTGATCTACCTCTTTATGAAAAAGATTGATTGGCTTACATTTCAAAGCAAGAAGATTTTCCTCAGAGCTAAAAGGATAGAATATATACAGCGTATACACATAAAAATATCTATACCTGAAGAAAGCAAAATTAGTTTGGTACACACAAAGAAAGCCGAGGGAGCAGTGACTAGTTTTATAAGGTCCTGGAACCATTTTTTACCAAAGTAAAGCTTACTGATTTGATAAGAAGGTTTGCAAAATTAAACAGGCGGTAACTCAAGGTTAGCCTTAAGGTTGTTTTTCCTTCAACTCTCTTAGAGCTGTTTCAAACCATTCGGCTAAGTAAACCTTTTAACTTTTGTTTAAGGAAAACCACAAAACCTTTGTTGAGGGTCATGTTCAGAATTTTCAGTATAAAGCTTCATAATCAGGTTTGTTTTCCTGACAAGCGGATATATTTTATCATCACAACAAGACCACCAATAAATATTATGGTAAAAACATAACAATAAACCATAAATGACAACAGGATATTTATTTTTAAATAATTTCACACACTGACTTCTTAAATAATCCTGAATGGCCTGACGTTTTGATCCAAGCAGAGTCTTTCTGGGAGGCTAAAATGATTATAAACTTTTTTTTAAGCTGCATGCAGTACGTTTATCTGGAGGTCATTGGTTTTAGTCACAGTCCAGTCAATTTTTTTCTTTTGGTTTGAACCAAAACTATAAATAAAAAAAAGAATAATGCATATTCAAAAACGCTAAATCCACTCATACATATTCATACATCTCCTCCAGCCCTCACCTGGTCTGCATCTCTCTCACAGGTTCTTAGCTGCAGAACCTGCTGCAGTTTGAGTTTGTTCAAACCAAAACTTTTAAAAATATTTGTATGCAAACAGCTTAATGCATATTCAAAAATGCTAAATCCACTCATACATATTCATACAATCTCCTCCAGCCTCACCTGGTCTGCATCTCTCTCACAGGTTCTCAGCTGTAGGACCTGCTGCAGTTTGAGTTTCCTCATATCAGACATCTCGTCACACCTCGCCTTACGGTCCCCGAGCTCTGCCAGGAGCTGCTCTACGTGTCCCTTCTGGATGGAGTAGTCCGGGGTGATGTCTTTACCGAAGGCGTTCTTGACGGGGAGGGACAGCATGTCTAGGAGGGAGTGGCCTTCTTCTTTGCCATCTTCAGCTGCATAGGCTTTAGAAAAAAACAAGTAAACAGCATGTTAATCCCGCTCAGGTACAAATCAGGTTTTCTATGTTCAAACCAAAAATTAATTAAACATAACCCAGTCAGTTTCCTGTGTGATTTATTACTTGATATTAAAAAACAGGAATTAGTCCAAAATTTTAAAAAGAAGAGTGTACAGATTCAAATTCCTCTACAGTCAGGTTTTCTTTGTTCAACCCAAAATTAAGTTAAAACTTCCCTGTCAGTTTCCCTTGTTAACATGATTATAAAAAAAAGTAATACATCTGAGCTTAAGGAGAGTCTAACCCATTACTTATTGGATGTGCAGCAAATAAATCCACTAGTTTTCAAGAAATTTACCATAAACTAAACAGAGAAAGATTTGACACATAGCATAGTGTACAGATTAAACATTCTTCAGAAACGTTTAAGGTACTTTTTTCGTTCATTGTAAACATTTAGAGCAATTTAATAAATCCTCAAAATCATGAGCTCTTCTACCCAAATGCGCTGGGAAATGTTAACTCTTGCTGCCTGTGTTTAATTTCATTTTCTGTAGAAGCTACACTTGAATTAATTACAAACTCAGTTCAGGTAAACATAACAGAAGGTGTTACCAATATGGTCAAGTTCAGATTTTCAACGAGTATGGCATCAGATAGTCAGCCTGACATGCAAATGTATTTAAACATCATAACAAGACCATGGCATGCATATCTTTTTTAAGTCTTTACACAATATTTCTGGCTCCTGTGAAATTTCTGAAATAAATAAAACCTGTGTTTAGTGTAGCACACATGTGCCGAATTTCATAGCTCTGCTTTCCGCCAAGTTGTGCGCTTGCGATACTTTTATTTCGCTTGCAGAGCTAGCAGTTTAAGTGAAGAATGCCTTGTAAGCAAAACTTCTTTGCTAACCTGTCAAATACACTAGACGTAGTGCGGAATTCCCTGCTTCAGTAAGCGCTGATTCTTTGCTTACTGTAAGCAGAGCAATGAAATTAGGCAGAGTTCTACTTAAATGATAATCTGGTCTCCATTGACTTACCAACTGCCTCTGACTGTTCATTCAACTCTCTTAGAGCTTTCTCGACACTTTCTACTGTCTCAACAGTGATTTCAGTTACACATATCTCTAAAAGAATGTCCATCTTGGCAAAACACTGTGGAAGAAAATAAATTGCTTCTGTCAGTTTCAACGCATTAAGTAAACCTTTTGAATTTTTGTTTTAGGAAAACCACAAAACCTTTCGCGAGGGTCAAGTTCAGAATTTTCAGTATAAAGCTTCATAATCAGGTTGTTTGCCTGACAAGCGGATGTATTTCATCATCACAACAAGACCACCAATCAATGACAAAAAATTACAATAAATCAATAAGGACAAGAGGATAATTAATGTTAAATAATTCCACTCACTGACTTCTTAAAATGATAAAATACCTTTTTTAAATCTACATCCATTGCAGTATGAGCACTTAGGACAAATGTTGAATCACTGCAGCTCATTCAGAAAAGATTTACGCTGAACAACCATTAACAAAACAATTATTCAGTCACACGCCAAAGTGACTTCAAGTGGGTTCGACTTCACAAAGCAATAAAATTTATTGTGAGATAAAATCAGCATTACCATAGCGATTTGTATTGTGACATCATACTTTACCTAGCAACTACGATTGATTTGCAGTTCAATACGATCTTAACACTTTGTGAAATCGGTCCCATGGCAAATTTTATAGAGCTACTCAAAAAGTACCTTAGCACATCAAAATTATGCTTACCAGATTAAGCTTACCAACCATTTGTGACTGGTATCCTGCTTTCTTTTACTTAACAGAACAAATTTAAGCACCATAATTTGATAGAAAATTGGACCCTGAATAAAAAGAGATTTGAGCCTACCTGTTCAGCTAGTCTATGGAATCTGACTGAGCATATGAGCAGGTTCCGTCGTCTCTCAAGCCTAGAGGCAAAACTCCTGCACACAGTATCCATGTAATCCTTCTGTGCACTGATGTCATCCGCTCTGGGGTGTCCCTGCTTAATCATACTATCAGCGATGTGTCTCAGCTCAGCAAAGTTACCGTAGGTATCCTATAATGAGATAAAAATAACTGTTTAGAAAATGCCAACTTGTTGAAATATTATAGAGTAACCCTTGAGCATTTAAGAGCAGTGCCTGGCAGGCAAGGTAATATGTTGTGTGTGGAAAGTTTTGTTCATCAAAGTAGTGTGTTGTATATATAAATGGAAAGTGTCCATCATAAAGTACTATATTTTGTCCGGAAAGTTTTATTCATAAATGTACTATATTGCATAAGAAAAGTTTTAGTGACAAAATACATTTTTAAATTTCTTCTTAAGAGCTGTGCACACTTTGTGTATGTGAGGTGTCCATGCTCTGTCAACCCTGGCAGAGTCTTTCTCAGAGACTTTAAGAAAGACTCCGCTAGGTTTTTGCACTATAATATTGGGGTTTTTTTAAGTGTGCAAATTGAATTTTGAACATTGCTCATGGATGATGGCTCAAAGGCAGTGTACACTATTGGTAATTGTCAAAGACTAGCCTTCACAGTTGGTGTTTCTCAACATATGCATGAAATAACAAACCTGTGAAAATTTGAGCTCAATCGGTCGTCGAACTTGCGAGATAAGAATGAAAGAAAAAACATCCTTGTCACACAAAGTTGTGTGCGTTTAGATGGTTGATTTCGAGACCTCAAGTTCTAAACTTGAGGTCTCTAAATTAAATTCGTGGAAAATTACTTCTTTCTCGAAAACTATGGCACTTCAGAGGGAGCGGTTTCTCACAATGTTTTATACCATCAGCCTCTCCCCATTACTCGTCACCAAGAAAGGTTTTATGCTAACAATTATTTTGAGTAATTACCAATAGTGTCCACTGCCTTTAAATGAGGATGTATGTAGTATACTGCTACTAAATGTAGCATAAATTTATCAGAGGTGCAGTCTTTTTTGGTTTCTAAAGTAATTAGTTCCATTAAATTGCTACCTTTGACAGTTTGTTTTAAGTTATATATATCGTACGTGGATAATGAGTTCTGTAAATAATCACAGGCACCTCATTTAAAGAAGCTGTCTGTCATCCATTCTGGTAGGTATAGACTGTGCAAGTTTCGCACGTATATTATTATTATTATTATTGAAGTGCATTGTTGTGATTCTTTCACATGCTAAAGCAATGCACGAATTAATAATGTGACAAACTAAACTGCTCAAGGAATGCATGATTCAAGCATGATACTTGGCCCCTGGGAAAAAAAAGTAGGAAAATGTTACCGAGTACAAGGGATTAAAAGTCTACTATTAAGATGTGTCCATTTACATGGATCGGTATTCTCCTAACAAACTTCTCAGTCTGGAATATTTGTGAGGTCAAGTTCAGATTTTCAACGAGATTTTTCATCAGGTAAGTCAGCCTGACATGCAAATAATGTTTTAACATCATAACAAGACCATCAAACAAAACTCCTATGACCTTCCTGGGTTTTTTTTCTTTCCATTTTGAATAAAAAAAGAGATGGCATTGCACTTTTCTCTTTTTCAAATAGACATAGAACAGGAAACAGAGTTCTAAAAACAGCTGGCCTATATTTCTTTACCAAAAATTTATGGATATGAAACAAGAAAACAATTGTGTTTAAGTTCCATACATTTCACACAATGGATGCAAGCAGGATACTTCATGGAGGCAACAAAGGCAATTGCCTCCATGCCCCCTTGTCATTGCATTTGTGCCCTTGAAATGCTCCAGTAGAAATCTACAATTCCCTCAAGAGTGCCCTTTACCAGGAGAAAATGCCTTTGCTTTCAAAACCGAAGCATACTGGATGATATGTGTTGATGTTCAATGTCATCAAGAGTAACCAGACTACATTAACTGTCCCTTCTAGCCTAATTTAAGCTTAAATTGCTTTGAGTGGCAGAAAAACAAAATGGCTTTAACCAATACTTACCGTGCATTTCAGTTCAAGTTTTTCATGCTCTCTCCTGAGCTGATCGGCCTCGCTGAGAGAGTTTCCGATTTTGACCTGGGACGCAAGAAGTTTCTCCCCTGGTCCGACGATCCAATCAACAACCTGTCCAAATCAAAAGCACAATCACAAAACAGTTATTTCTTGATGATATTTTCTTTGTTTTTATTTTGAAACTTTGTTGGGAAGCTCATTCTTGAGGACTTTGAAAACTTTGCAGGCAGTGAAACAATCTTGAAATCGACATTTGCAGTAACACCATGTTTATAAGCTCTGTAATGAGTTTAAGGAAAACCACAAAACCATTTTCGAGGGTCAAGTTCAGAATTTTCAGTATATAGCTTCATAATCAAGTTGTTTGCCTGACAAGCGAATATTTTATGTCATCATTTGTTCCTTACAACTCAATAGTCAAAGCTTCATCAAGGGCATTTTTGAAAAGAAAAGACAGCAAAACAGGACACATTCAGAAAAGAAAGAAAAGATGCATTCAGCAAAAATTAGTTACAATTTACTGCAACTTTGCCTAAACTCTTCCTGATACATACCTTTTTGATCCCACCTTCCAGTTCGCTGAGGTCCATATTGACCCCAAGCTCTCGGTCCCGATCTGTCAGGTATATCTTGAGTTTACTCTGTTTGTCTTGTAGGTCCTCCAGGACCTGTTCCACTTGACCCTGTAGCCTGACTTGATCCTCGGTCAGACCACTCTGGTCCTTGACGTCCCTCCTGAAGCCAGAATCTGCATCTTCCTTTAGCCGTCTCAATAAAGCATGCCCTGTAGAGTGATACATGTACATTGAAAGTAACCTGTTTATGAAACTCAACACAGAGAAAGATAGAACAGGCAATAACCTTAAAGTGAGAAAGATTGTCCTTGGTGACAAACCAACTTATCTCATTTGTCTTTGGGTAAGAAAAACTTTTATACAGTCAACATTTGAACATTAATTTTTTTTTTTTTTTTATTGAAGTAAATTACACAGGTATAACTATTGACTTGAACAACACAAGACGGCTCGCCTTGTCTGGCCCGCCTGTGGTCCACAAACAATTTTGAGCCCTGCCAAAGACTGCAGGTTCTGAGGTTATTTCTATTTGTGGCAAAGTTCAGGGCCTTCAGAAGCCAACAATTGCAACAAATGTTTGTTGAGGTTTTCAATTCACTGGAATGCACACCAAGCTTTACTCAAAAAATCCTGGTTCCTTTTATGAAAACCTCTGTTGTCTTTCCCTTGTCAAGTAAATGTTTCAGATATTCTCAAAGGAAAACAATAACTCCAGTAGCTGCCAAAAAGTTCCTGAAAAAAGATACCGTGCAGAGGCATGAACAAGACTTTGACATATATAAACTTGAAATTGTTAAAAACTGGCCAGCAATAACTGTGAAAAAGTTTCTTGAATCTTAAATAGGCCTGTATGCTCCGTTTTTTTAGGCAAGGGCACCAAGGCATTCTCTCCTTGGTAAAGAGCACTTTATAAAAAAAAAATTACAAGGGCACCAAGGCAATGACCATAAGGCACAGAGGCAAACGCCTTTGGTGCCTCCATGAAGTATCAGGCCTGAAATGACAATGTATTCTTACCAAGCTGTAAGACACCACTTGGCTGATTGATGACAACCTCTCGCAGTCTCCTGTGTCTCCTAATAAGGTCCTCCGGTGAGAGATGTTCATCCTGTCTCCGATACAGTACCTCCTCGTTAGCCTGGTCGAAACGTTTTTGTACCACTTCAGCATCCTTGATAAACTTCTCAAAGTCCTGAAGAGAATGTAGAAGACAGGTAACTATTATTTGTGGTGTGTCATGGCCGAGCGGTCTATTTCACCGGACACAAGCTCAGGACCCAATTTCATGGCTCTGCTAACCGCCGAATTCTGCGCTTACGATCACGATTCCCCCGCTTACATGCAAGAGCAAAAGTTTGTGGATAACCCGCGAAATACGCTTGCCGTAAGCACAGAATTCCCTGCTTCCGTAAGTGCCAATTCTGTGCTTACGGTAAGCAGAGCCATGAAATTGGGCCCCGGTGTTGTCAGCAGCAGAGTGTGGGTTCGAATCCCGGTCATGACACTTAATTTGTGACCTCGAGCAGGGCTCCCAAACAGTTGGAAAGGTAGTGCATTCTGCTCAACCAACCAGGCTCCTATAATGGATGATACCCATACATACATCCTTATGGACTATTATGGAGCGTAATTATCTCAGCCCCAGAAGTACATGTAGGTTGCAACTTGTCCATGGCCGATAGCCATCAGTGTAGCCATCACTTGGAAATGGCCGCCTCGCCTTGTGGGTTGGGCGATATCTCATAAAACAAAATTTAATAACAAATTAACAGGGGTGCAAAACTAGAGTTGGCTTGAAAGAAGGACAGCTTTTGGTCCAAAGTTGCTGTAATTCTTTTCTTTTTTTCCAAGGAGTTTTAAAGTACCATTATTTTGTGCACTTACTTGTCTGTTCTGAACCCATTCAGTGTGATTGTAGGGCAGGGTTCCTCCAAAGTCTTCAGTTAGGTCACCGAGGTCAATAAACTTTGTCAGTTTGGAGAGATTGGACAACATTAGGGTCTAAAAAATAAAAGAACCAAATTGTAAAAGAAAATACTAAATCAATTTTAAAAGTTGAAAATTTGATAGACATTGACATCAGAAATGTTTAAAAATGGGGTGGTAGGAACCAATTGTTCTGAAAGCAAAAGACTGGTAATATTCTTTCAGAATTTTCTATCAACTTCACAGCCTGTATTAAAGGCAGTTGACACTATTGGTAATTACTCAAAATAATTATCAGCATAAAACCTTACTTGGTAATGATTAATGGGGAGAGATTGATGGTATAAAACATTGTGAGAAACGGCTCCCTCTGAAGTAACGTAGTTTTTTGGGGAAAAGTCATTTTTCACAAATTTGATTTTTCGACCTCAGATTTAGAATTAGAGGTTTCGAAATCAAGCATCTGAAAGCACATCTTCGTGTGACAAGGGTGTTCTTTCTTTCATAGTTATCTAGCAACTTCGAAAACCAATTGAGGTCAAATTTTCACAGGTTTGTTATTTTATGCATATTGAGATACAGCAAGTGAGAAGACTGGTCTTTGACAATTGCCAAAAATGTTCAGTGTCTTTAAACTTTCCATATTTTTTCAGGAAAAACACAAAACCATTTAGGAGGGTCAAGTTCAGAATTTTCAGTATATAGCTTCATAATCAGGTTTGTTTTCCTGACAAGCGGATATATTTTATCATCACAACAAGACCACCAATCAATGTTTTGTTCTATTTTAAATCAGTAAGCTTTATAGGCCTAAAGGTTAAGTTAAAAATAAGTTACTTAGGTTTCCAATTCAAAACCTTCTCCTGCTCAATAAAACAAGATCAATTTTACTTCAGGCCTGTTAAGAACATTTCCGGGTCAAATTTCATAAAGCTGTTATGCAGAAAAAACAGCTTAGCAAATTATTTTGCTAGGCAAAGAATTGCTAAGCAAAGATAAGCGGGGCACCAGTCTCAACAATGTAAACTTTATTGACTTTTGGTTGATAACTGTGTCTGCTATGCAAGATTGTTCTGTGCTTAGCAAGTATCTGTTATCAAAGCCTTTACCAAACAGGGGCCCTTGTCTATTGCTAAAATCCTTAGCTAACATCCCCACAGTCTAGAGCATTTTTTCTTGAAATTCAAGCCCTGTACTTAAATCTAAATAATGACTGGAGCAAAGTTCATTACCACTTTCTGAAGACAGTCTTTCAATGTCATGCACCTAAATTTAATGCAAGAGCCAGCTAATAACCATACCCATACTCAACTCAACCATAACCCTTTCTCCACTTTCAATGAAATATGCATGACAATGAGTAAGAATTGTTCATCTGAAGGTTGCTTTACAAAAACAATTTCCCTGAACAATAAGACAGTAACCCAGCCCAATTGTTGCCATGTAAGTAATATTCTTCAAATCACTAACTTCAACCTGATATACTCACAGCACAAATGTCTCAAAGTAAAAAAAAACTTGATGTAAATACTTTCTACCTCTTGTGGGATAGCCCTGGCCAGGAATCAAAACAGGGCCAAACTTGTGACAGAAGAGCGCTTTACGCACTAAGGCTAGCCACCCATCATCTGTCTAGCCTATTTTATTCCACTGCAGGAGGAAAGCATCTTCACCAATTCTCAACTTCACTCTATCCTGAGCTGTCTGTTGCCAAGCAATGCCCCCTATTAGTACTTAGTTCATCTCTCTACCTTCTGTTATGTGGACCCATACTGAGGTTTTATTTTTATTGTGGATATTTAACGGCTGAATAAATAATAACAACATGGTTCATTTTCAATTTTAAGATGGAGTCTGGAGAGTAGTGTCTGCTCACCTCAAATCCATACTGTGGTTTGTCCTTCTTCAGGCTGAGACTGGCTCTCTTACTTTCCCAAAACGCATCTGGTTTGATGACGTACACAGAGTGTATGCCGCTTGGTATTGCTTCCTATGGAGGAAAAATAAACAAACATCCTACTGAACAAATTGCAAACAGAAAAAAATTGCAACAAATTCACAAAAAAATCAATTCTGCAGGCCTATAATTCCATCTTCAAAAGAACAAGGCCCTATTTCATTATGCAAAGGGCACTTCCAATGGATAATCTTGAAAACCACAGTCAATGGAAAACTTTTAAAGGGGTACCAAGGGCACCAAGGCCAAGACATGGGGGCAATGGACGCCATGGCTTCCATGGTCTGCATATTATTCCAGGCCCAGTTATGTATGATTAACATTCTGAGGTGCAGCTACAGTTCAACTGACAAGTGACAAGCCATAACCTCTCCAATGACAAAATGTTTATTTGTCCTACAGGTAATATAGCTCTTACGTGGGAGTCACCTCGCTTGGAGAAAATGCTACTTCACAACCTGAGTTATGAGAAATTTGTAACATGCTAATACAGGAAAAAATACTTGATCTGTACAAAGCTTTTTATAAAAGCCCTTTCAATTATCAAAGGGAATTTTCAAATGAGCATTAATTTGGTCCGATTGGTGCATGGATACGAAACCAACAACATCTGGTTAAAAGCAAATTAACCTAGGAATCACCAGTGACAAAGTTTGTCTTTGTGGAAGGCAAATTTGTTGCCTTAGAGAAAGACCCTTCTATGGTCAAAACATGAGGCAACAAACAATTTAATTTGTTTTTAACATTTCCTCTACAAATTTCATTTACCCCACAGGTCATTGTGGTTGGTACGCAAACTGCAACAACTGATTATATTTTCTCTTAAAAGGACAATTTCAAACTCTTGCAATATGGTCCCTTATTGCAAATGACCTAAAGCCACCAACTCTGCTATAATGTTCCCCTCATTTCTTTTTTTAACAATTTTTTGTCTCTTCTTTTTTATAAGTTCACTTCTTTTTAAAATGCAATAAGATTACTGCTGCAATATTTGCTGATCATATTCCTGATTAACATGTGACAATCAAAGTCTGGTACCTGTAGTACTTTGAAGAATGCCTTGAGTGACTGCCAGGTGGAAGCCCGCATGTCAGTGATGATACTGTAGCCATGCTCTCTTGCCTCCTCACTGAAAGAAAAAAAAAAATGGTTAAAAACGTCATGCACAAATCTTATCTTGATTTGATTTGGTAGAGGCGATGCATTAGAGTGACAGATAATGATCATTCACTGCTTCAAGGGAAATCAGCTTGCTCATTTTCATTACAACCAAGTTTAACTTTAACTTGATGTAAAATAAAAGACTGTGTTTAAACTCTAAAAGAGTAATGCAAATGTTTGAACAGTATCAATTATGAGTGTTGTATAGAAGTGTACTGTAGATGGATTGCACAAAGCACAATCGACCGCCATATTTGATGATAAACAATGAAAAAGTGCATGCGTGTATGCGCTGCGCACAATACAACTCTTAGCCACTGATAGCCTTTCACTCCTGCACATTTTTCATCAAAGATGGTGGTCAATGACGACATGTGCAATCCATCTATTGAAGTCAAAACTGGGATAACCTCATGTGAAATTACTAATTTCTCATGAATTTGTCCAAATTATGTTGTTGTAAGAATTTGTAAAGATTTTTGTGAATCACAACAACAACAACTAAACCAAAGAAAATATAAGACTAATAAATGCATCAGATTGAAAAGGCCAGAACCAGTGCCGAGTAGGCAATATAAACAAACAACATCATAGCATGTGCTGATACCATCATAGTTGAGTAACAGATGATGGGGCAAACGTCAAGGTGCTTTTAAGGTATTTTTCCTGTATGTGACAAAATGCTGGTTGCCTATTTGTTTTTATTCAATTATCCAAACCTAGATGCCGCAAATTGTTCAAGTAACAAAGAACATACAAGTGCTAAAAGGGGTTGGGGTCGGGTTAAATGAAAGGATGCACAGTGGATCAAGTGTAACGAATGGTTTAATAATATGAGATGTAATTGTACTCTCACATTAATCATGTTGATCATTTATCATTTCTAAATCCTTAAAGGCAGTGAACACTATTGGTAATTACTCAAAATAATTATTAGCTTAAAACCTTACTTGATAAAGAGTAATGGGGAGAGGTTGATAGTATAAATCATTGTGAGAAACGGCTCCCTTTGAAGTGACGTAGTTTTCGAGAAAGAAGCAATTTTCCGCGAATTTGATTTCGAGACCTCAGATTTAGAATTTGAGGTCTCGAAATCAAGCATCTGAAAGCTCACAACTTCGTGTGGCAAGGGTGTTTTTTATTTCATTATTATCTCACAACTTCGACGACCGATTGAGCTCAAATTTTCAGAGGTTTGTTATTTTATACATATGTTGAGATACACCAACCGTGAAAAACTAAGCTTTGACAATTACCAATAGTGTCCAGTGTCTTTAAATGGGAAAAGAAATTCACAATTGGATGTTTATAAAAATTTTGCCACATGCAAAAAATCACAATATTTCTGTCAGTCTAGCCAAAATGGCTGGATCAAAATGTAATTAACTGATGTAAACTGTAAAATGTTTGAATATTGTTTTTCTAAGAGTGTGTATACATAAAGGCCTAATCCTATGTGTTTTGAAATATGTTCTTTTTTTAATTATAGTGATTTAGTTCGCTTTTGGGAAATCCCAAGGCTGCTGTTTGTTTATTGTAGTTTCCACATTTGTTTGTTTTTCGTAATTCTTGGTTTGATTGGGTTTTTTCTAAATCGCCTGTATTTGTATGACATTACTGTAATGTTTTTTTTCAAAGCTTGAATGAATAAATGAATAAATAAAAACAAATAAATATTTCTTGAATACTCTTAAATCCATGCACGGTTTCACCAATTTGCAATGCTGTGATGACGCCCTTGCAAGTCCTGACTTACAGCTCCAGACATTATTACATTAACGCTCATATCATTTTAATCCACCTTAAGAATGTCTGCGACCCCCCTTCTGAAGAATCATGTCTCCATTGACATGATTCCATCAGTCAGGCAGATGGTAATGTGCCAGGAGAATGTGGTATGTAGGGACGAGATGGATTGTAAAAGGTTGTGGGAACATTCAATGTGTCATGACATTTGGTCCTTTGAAAAAAAGTAGGAAACTTTCTGATGTATAAAGCCTGACCTACATGTACATGTACTACAAATGTACTAATGGTGTAGGCTGCAATGGACTTTTCAAGCTATTTAATCCTATTTGTCTGGGTTTTTTCCACAGGCAGCAAAATTGGAAATCAGACTAAAGTACTTGTACAATGTACATGTAGGAAGAATGTTATGCTTGCTGTGTACACGTAGACAATATTGTCCGAAGAGAGTTTTCTTTGCTATAAAAGGAACTATGCACTGTATATTTTTCTGAAGGTATGGCTGGTCCACAGCTGCCAACAATTGCATCTTGCAAAAGGAGAACTTTGGGCGGTCCTTTTATCACAGTTCTCGCCAGTTGTGTGCATGCTCAGACCTACGCGTGCAACACTGAGCATCTGCACTCATGCTCAGAGCTGCAAAAAAGGACTGCTACATGTATGTCTGCTGCCGCCAGCGACTCAAAAGTCTCCCATTCGGGGGATTTTGTACAACAATCAGGGAGATATTTATAATGGGAGACTTTCTGGGACGATAGAGGGCAGCAGACTTACCGGGTAAGTCTCAGAATTATGCGCATGCTCAGAACTACGTAAACAATGGAAATTTACCCGGTATGTCTGCTGCCACCTAGTGTTGGAAAGTCTCCTATTACGTTCAACGTGCAGTTCCATAACAAGGGAGAATTTCAAATTTGTTCCCCAGAACATGTTAAAGACAGTGGACACTATTGGCAATTGTCAAAGACTAGTCTTCACAGTTTGTTTGTCTCAACATATGCATAAAATAACAAACATGTAAAAATTTGAGCTCAATCGGTCGTCGAATTTGCGAGATAATAATGAAAGAAAAAACACCCTTGTCACACGAATTTGTTTGCTTTCTGATGCTTGATTTCGAGACCTCAAATTCTTAACTTGAGATCTCGAAATCAAATTCGGGGAAAATTACTTCTTTCTCGAAAACTACGTCTTTTCAGAGGGAGCTGTTTCTCACAATGTTTTATACCATCAACCTCTACCCATTACTCGTATCAAGAAAGGTTTTATGATGATAATTATTTGGAGTAATTACCAATAGTGTCCACTGCCTTTAAGATCAATTAATTTTCAAGGACATTTCTGCAGAATCAGGGAGAATTGGCAGCTCTGCTGATCACCAGGCATAGAACGCTTGAGAGCACTGCATAGAACGCTTGAGGGCACTGCATAGAACGCTTGAGGACACTGCATAGAACGCTTGAGGGCACTGCATAGAACGCTTGAGGGCAGCTAGTTCCTTAAGTCGACTTTACACTTTCGAACAAGATCAAACTGTTGTCAGAGTTGGTTAAGGTCGAGATTGAAAAATGCAATGGATAACCAAGAAAACCAATGGCATGGGCAATCTTTTCTTTTTGGAGTGGGACTACGACCCGCAGTTAGTTTCCCTCAAGGACTTCACTGTTTTAGATTGTATTACAGTTAGAACTGAGCATTTCAAGGGAGACAGTAACTCTCAGGAGCTAGTTGCAGGCTGTAGATGATGACCAGAGAAATATGGAGGATGTTTATAGTTTTCATTGGTGTAGGATGGTGCAAGCCCATTACAAGCCTTGTGAAACGGAGGACCTTGAATTTCATGCATGGACTGCTCACTGCACACCTACATATAACTATGACAGTTTCATCACTCAATTCTAGCATATGTAATATCTTTTCCATTTACAAAACAAGACTGTATTATATACACAGGCAATTGACAGCCAGCATTTTGTTGAAAGTCATAAAATATAACCCACTTTCCAAGGCTTGCCATATTGTACACTTTAACTGTAAATGTCAGACGTAACCAATAAATTGGTACATTATTTCAAGTCATAAATTCTATACAAGTGCAGCACACACTTTACAGCATTCTGTCCTCCTACAGAAAGACAGTCACAATTTTGTGTATTCCTTTTATTGTGTAAACCAATAAATTTGTACATTTTTTAAGTTCTGTACATTCATGTGCAGCACACACTTTTTGCAGCATTCTATCCTACAGAAGAGTCACAATGGACCCTTCCCGTGAAATATGCTAATCACATTCACGCATGCATACAGACCCTGTTGGTTGGCAAACGCCATAGAGTTGTTCACTAAGCAGACGCGCAATCGCGCCTGCGCCACGCACCCATTAGCCGTGTACAAAACAGCGCGATGTTCCCTAATTTTGCCAACCAAAATGTTAGTGCACAGGCGCTATGTGCAATTTACATATTTCATGGTAAGGGTCTATTTCGTGTGTAATTCTTTTATAGTGT
Organism: Asterias rubens; assembly: GCF_902459465.1. Taxonomy (NCBI): domain Eukaryota; kingdom Metazoa; phylum Echinodermata; class Asteroidea; order Forcipulatida; family Asteriidae; genus Asterias; species Asterias rubens. The sequence continues at coordinate 8,066,015 of NC_047067.1, forward strand.
AACCAATAAATTGGTAGGCCTACATATTTCAAGTGCTGTAAATTCTATACATGTGCAGTCCACACATCTTACAGCATATTTCCTACAGAAAGCCTTTCACAATTTTGTGTGTATTCCTTTTTAGTTTTATCAAGCAAGGAGTGGCGTGGGAAAGACCAATTCACTTCAGTTTGATGAAAATATACTGCGGGTCATCTGAAGTTATTTGAATTCTTTCAGAACAGCTCAGTTGGATGCATTTTAGTGTCCAGTTCAACCGGTGAAAATAACAAGGCCACTGTGTTATTGTTCAGGTTTTCGCCATTAATGATTTGTTGGGGGAAATGACAGAAGGAATTATGAATGGACAAAAGGAAAGAATTCCTCTGTAGAAAATGGTCACGGTAGTTGGACCCATAATAAATTATTACAGGATAGATAGTTATGTACGAATGAACTCAGCAGTTTAAGGACATCCTACATGTAATAATAGACATTATCTTCAAGTACGCGCTAATCAGATTCGCAGAATGGAGAGGTGATAAAAACCTTTATTGCACGGCTAATATCACTACCTGTGTCGTGTGTGTTCTATGTCACGCGCCAAGTTTGCTTGAAGATAACTACGTTATCACACGCGCGCTCGTGAAAATACGGAAAATATAGCACGTCTGCGTCCCATATCCAACTCGGCCTTTCATCGTTGGATATGGGACGCAGAAGCGCTATATTTTTCCGTATTCCACTCGCGCTTGTGTGATAACTTATATTGTGACCAGTAAAATATCTTCAAAACAATCCATACTGTTTTCAAATGCAGGTGATAAAAAATTTGTCTGTTGTTGCCCTGTTGAGTTCTTGAACAATCAAGGGAAACCCTAGTAATAGAACACTGTGTATGATAAGGCATACAAAGCTTTTTGAGGAATATAATTTCTTTTATGGAAAAAAAAAAATGAAAAAGAAAGACCAGGATGGATTTCCGACATTTGTTGGGTCAGTCAGAAAGGGACAATAACAAGGTTTTTTTATGCCCAAGAACTTTAGAATGTTTTCACTTGGTGTTTATCTTGGTTTTCAATGGTTTTAAAATCCTTACTGTGCAATTTGAAGCATTCTATGGTTTCTCGTCATTAATTTTTTTATATTTTATTTTTGAGATTTTGTTAATGTTTATCTTTTGAGTATAGGCCAAAATTTGTACATATCGGCATGCAGTTTGAGCGTATCGGATGTGATTACCTTGGTATCGTGGCAAGATACGACACACTTGTGGCAATGTCCTCTAAAGAGACTTCTGAAGACTGGGCTGGGAAGGATATGATTGGTCCACCTCGTCTATCTTTCCCTCCTGTAAAAAAATGGTAATAAGTTAGACTAAGTATTGGGATCTTTACTGAGTCTGAGGCAAAAGGAGGCAGATCATTGGACGACAGGTGCTCTGGGCCAGTAAAAGCATGTTTGTGACCTCAACAGCAAAGCGCATTATGCAAGGGGTCTATTTGGTCGTTGAATGTGAACAAAAATGCAAAGGAACTTTCCATTTGGCTTCATTTCATTAACTTGTAGGGGACTCTAGCCTCTTTCACACTGCAAGTATTTCCAAGGGAAATTCCAGGGAACCTTGAGTTGACCCTGTTCATACTTGAAATGCTAACCCTGGCAAACTCTGTGAAATGGCTACCCTTGCTTGGGAGTAGGGATAAGCGCCATAACTCTGGGGTTAACATATTAAGTGTTCATTCTTCCAAGGAAAATTGCCATAGTGTGAAACAAACATTTTTGTTTGTTTATTTGTTTGTTTGTTTAAGGGTTGTTGTTGTTGGATTTTTTTGTGGTTTTTTTTTTTCTTTTTTTTTTTTTTTGGGGGGGGGGGGGTATTTTCTTGGAGTTTGCTCTGCAGTGTGAAAGTGCCTCTAAGGAATCCAAAGGGTGAATGATCGGCCTTTACTCTTTTGATCACAAAGACCCCTCTTGAAGGCTATGTTGTTGGTAACTAATCCATTGTAATCTTGTTTCCAATATTCTCACCAACTACTTCCTCAATTGATTTCCTATACTCATTCACCTGTTTCCTTAGTGGTTGAACACCCTGGGGAAGTATGCCACCGGACATAAGTGGTGGACTGGATCAAGTCTATTTCCTATACTCAACTATTTCCTTGAAGGGACATGTTGCCTTGAATTGGGCAAAATAGAAAAGCATTTGAACCTGTTTGTTATGAAATGCATGTGGTTAGAAAGATAAAAAAGTAAAATAACGATCCACACTTAAGTGGTTTTTCCTTTTACATCATGAACTAACATGGCACGTCAAATTTTTGAGTGTTATTTCGCAAAGTAAAACAAAAACCACACAATTTAGAGGCATACTTGTGTGGATCAATGTATTCTTCTAAAACATCTTTCTAACCACACTTGTATTAACAGTTTCCATCGCTCTTCATAGACCAATTTGCCCGATATAAAGCAACGTGTCCCTTTAATCAAAGAGAAAGGGTCCTTTCTCTATGCTTTGATAGTTGAACACACACATCCTCTTGGTACGGTAAAGGATGCAAAAGGGCTAAGTGTTTGACTGGATCAAGTCTATTTCCTAAACTCATTCAACTATTTCCAAGAACCTCTTGGTATATAAAGGGGAAGGATGCAAAGGGGCAAAGAGGTGGACTGGATAAAGTCTAATGAGTGGTTTAACAATACCTGATAGAAATGCAATCTTCCTCTTCAAGAGATCTGATATCTGAGATGCTTGCATGACTGGCTCTGCAATAACAACAACAAAATACAATGCTTAGATAAATACTTTTAAGTTTTCTGTCATTATGTCAGTCACATGCATGAACATCTTACACAGTTTTTGTTATTTCCCACTCCAAAGGTAACGTCTAAAGCCTGGTTCAAACTTCCTGGAAATGCATCGTGTGAAGCCAATTTGATGCTACAGCTCTGTTTTTGCTGTGAATGCTGCACAAGAGTTGAGCAAGTCTTAACTCTAGCAAATTGTCTGTTGCAAAGTGATTCGCGTTTTGTATAATGTAGGAAGTACAAACTGGGCTATACATTGTAGCACACTAAATAATTCTACCAAAAATACCTCATTTCATTCATCGTTCGATTTAAGACGTTTTTTTTAAAGAAACAAATAATGCTTAAAAATATTTTGAAAGGAGTTGTGTGAAATTCAAGCACGATATTTATGTCATTCATACATATTTCTCAAGGTAGAATAGTTTTAAAATGCATTTCCTATAAGTGGAATTGCACAAAAGCAAACTCCATCATGTGTATGTCATATACTGTATCTTGCTCTAACATTGCTTCAAACAATGTGCACAATAGCACATTTGTAAACAATCCAGTAAATGTACATTAACTTCTAAATACAATTAAAAAAAAAAAAAAAAATGCAAAAACTTTGAATTGTTCGTAATGGAACAGTTCATAAAGTTTCAGCCGCAAGCCCTTCATAGTTCAATCATATATTGTTTGTCCCAAAATCTAAACCTTTATAAAAGTCACAGGGTTATAATGGATTTGAAAAACAGGTCAAACCAGCCCAGCTTTATAGCGGGAAAATGCAGTTCAATGTTCTTTTAGAATTGAATTATGGGCTTTATTTTCTACCCACAAACATGTCCTGCTGTTTGTTGAAGTAGATCCGGAATTTCCCAGCTGGTGTTATAAGGAAATAATTCATGGCATTCAAGATTCTACCAATTGTAAAGTAGGCCTTTATAAACAAAAATCCAAAAATGGATTCAAACAAATCCATCAGTAAGGGAACAGTTGTGCATTTTAATCAATTACAACTTACAATCTGAGTTAATTAACTGCCATTTTCATTTGTACTCTGATCACATGAGTACATCTTAATATGTCATTTTTTAAACAAGGAAGTGTGAGTTTTGGCCCCATTTGTTTTTAAATTTGATGAGCTACAAGAACTAATTTAAATCAAGTCATACTTGGAGTTTGGTCTTGGGTTTTTCTCATTCCAGGCTATTCAGACATTGAATTTATAAATAAAAGAAGGTGTACAAGTACATTACAATCACCTTTAAAAAAAATATAAAGAATATAAAACTTTTATGACACACAACTTTGTAGTATGTTAGATGATAGCGAACCCTGTTCTCAACTTCTTTTGTACTAGCCATCCATTAAAAAGTCACTTTATTTAATTAAGAAGTACACATGCACACTTTTTCATTAATAGCACGCACGTAGTAAAATATTATCATTTCATAGAGTGTGTTTATCCAGATAAGTTTGATTTTGATCAGTTTAACGAACAGCGACAATGGCGTCCAGATATTTATCTCCACCCATAGACAGTGATCTTTGCCATGCAGACACCAGGGATCAGCCAAACTTCCATAAACACTTAGGTTGTCAGGGGAAATGCAGAAAAGCAAGTCTGTTTGTGTCAATATTGAATATTTTAATTCCACTGATGGACTAAAGGTCGGACTGAAAAGACAAACAGACCTACATGTTTAGTAGTTAAAGGAACACGTTGCGTTGGATCGGTCGAGTTGGTCTTTGAAAAGCATATTTGTAACCGTTTGTTATAAAATGCAATGGTTAGAAAGATGTTTTAAAAGTAGAATACGATGATCCACACACATTTGCCTCGAAATTGCGTGGTTTTCCTTTTACTTTGCGAACTAACATGGTCGGCCATTTATGGCAGTCAAAAATTTGACTCCCATAAATGATATTTATGGCAGTCAAAATTTGACTCCCATAAATGGCCGACCGTGTTTGTCGCCGAGGTAAAGGGAAAACCACGAAATTTCGAGTGATACTTGTGTGGATCATTATATCCTACCTTTCTAATCATGCACTCTATAACAAACGGTTACATACGCTTTACAAAGACCAACTCGACCGATCCAAGGCAACGTGTTCCTTTAAGACTCTGTATAACGTCTGATTCTATAGGAATTCTTGATTCTGTTAAACGGTTGGATAAATATTATAAACTAACTTCATGTAAATTTTAAATCTACTAAATAAACTTAGCAGCCAAAATACATAGTACAATTAATAATAACATGTTTTTAAAATACACATTACAAAATATATGAACATTTAAAAAACATTTTTAAAAAAATAGGAATAAAAAAATAATTTAACAAATTCAAATAAAAATTCCCAACACTAGTTCTCCCACGGACTAAAACACAATTTTTGTGTTTTTAGTAATCAATGTTATAACAGTATGCTTGTAATTTGAAATGTTTCAAAACTAAATGCAAGTTGTTCACACATGTAGTGAGACATACTTTGTAAGCTAAGTTCCCTCATTCCTCCAAAAAATACATCATTCACACCAGTGCAAAGTGAAAATTTCAACAAGTGGGGGTCCAATAACTTGTCCAGAAAATCAGATTTCCTCCGATTAAAAAATGGAGTGCTCTCCAACTGCTGGAAGATATAACCCTCAATTTGTGGGGCCACATATATACTAGAGAGAGTCCTTGAACCCAAATTGGTAAACCTCCACAACTCCATGGTTTCTACACCCACAATACAAATAGGTCACTAGACACCTTGTTTGTTAAGTTAGCTTTGAAAAGTAAAAATGTCATTCATGAAATACAATATAGAATGCCAGGCGTCCCAGTCTGAATGATGGATGAGTTATGGCTCTCGGCCGAGGACGTTTTTTAAAAGGGACGGGAAAATATTGTTTGCAAACTATAAATAACAAAAGTAATTCATCAAGCTTTTATCTCTGCGACAGCAACTACAATGAACATTCCATCACATTGGTTTGATTGTGTTTTTTGAAAAAATTCCGACAAGTATTTCACGTATGTCTGTGTATAATGTTTTCTGTATTTTGCACATTTTGTTTCCTAGCATAAAATTGACATTCAACATAAACAACGATCTGTTTGGGTTTTGTTTTTATCCATGACTGGTGTATTTGGCTTGGATACTCCAATCTATGGTAACTCAGCATCAAAATGTTTGGACTTGGATAAGACTGACATGCCTGGCCCAGTGATAAAAAGAAATTGTTATTTGGGCCTACATTTACAATCCCTCAAACTTTTGGGAATTTTAGGGGATTTAGAATAATAGGGAGAGGTTGGTAGTATAAAACGTTGAGAAACAGCTCTCTCTGAAGTGACATAGTTTTCGAGAAAGAAGTAATTTTCCACGAATTTGATTTGGAGACCTCAGATTAAGAATATGAGGTCTCAAAATCAAGCATCCGAAAGTACACAATTTCGTGTGACAAGGGTGTTTTTTTCTTTCATTAATATCTCGCAACTTCTACGACCGTTTGAGCTGAAATCTTCAAAGGTTTGTTATTTTTATGCATATGTTGAGATACACCAACTGTGAAGACTAGTCTTTGACAATTACCAATAGTGTCCAGTGTCTTTAAGCGCACCAAACATTTTACTGGAACTTTTTAACTTTTAAAAACAACACAGCCAACCCAGTCAACCAAAACATTATTCAAACCAAGCCTACCAAGGGTATGACTAGAGGTATGACTTATCTTGAAATGAAATACCAAACCACAAACCACTCTGTTAAATAAACAGAGTTATTATGAAACCAGAGCCAACATGCCAGAACCTTTTAAATCACTCCCCTGTGTACAATAACAACATATTATTGTAACGACCAATGCCTGAAGACTATTAGTAGCTTCACAGCTAAAGGGTGGTATTTTGCCATGACACTGTCCTTGCATGTCAATGCAAACAAGTAGGCCTATTCACTACACCAATAAAATTCACTTTTTGATAGCTTTTTAGATCAAGTTTTTGACCATGGCATGAATCACTACTCACTGTGAATGTTGATGTTTGTCCATCATTTATCTGTACAAGTTTCAGCTTCAATAGTTATCAATTATTTTTAGTTAGAAAAAAAAGAAGTGAAAATCACAGAGCAATGCATTCAGGAGAGTCGCATTACGTTGTATGCTACATTGTAATGTAATAAAATAATTTTCATCTCTCTAAGATGACAAATAATTGCATGACATTGTTTTATAAAAATTCACATTGTTTTACAAAAACTACACCACAGCACCTTAGCAAGTAATATTTTAGGAGGAACTTTCTACTATCAATATCTTTAAACCATATAAATCTGTGGACTGCGTCGTACACAAAGTACCAAAACCCTTTAAAACCGTAGGTGGATCCGTCAAACTCACTGACTGGAACCCCCCATTGAAAGCGAAAGTGCAAAGAAGTTGACCTTGTGAAAAATATTCACACATGGGGAAACATTTTTAAAGCTTTATATTTTAAGAATATCCCATTACATATTGTGTAAGGTGATGAGGTGCAGTGCATGCTCAGAATATGAAATGTGACAAACCCCAGAAGAAAAAAAAAATTGTTCAAGTATTTTCAAGGTGGAATGCTGAAAAAACATATATAAAATATGCATTATTAAAATTAAAATAAAAACATTTAAAAAACATTTGTTCTGTAACATGGGATGTAATTATAATTAATTATTAGTTCATGCTCTAGCAGCCAACCAAGGACAACCTGTGGTGTAGACTGCAGTAATTGTTTTATGAGTATTTACATTGTGGTGAAACAAAAGGCCGTCAAACAAATATTAATAGTATATTCAATGCACGCTATGTCCAATTGCCCATGAAATGCATGTAGGGTGGTTCATCCCCAGGGCGGTGTGTTAATTAAACAGGTAGTGCATACGTATGCCAATAACACTTTGCAACACACTGGCACACTATTTCTACAGACGAATATATGGAGCTGATATCCAACTGACCATGATCTAAGCATTCTACCTCCATGATCTAAGTTATGAACACGTTGACATATATGTTTATTTACATTTCATCTGGGATATTTATTGCACCAGAGATACCTGTACAAGTTGTATGTACATCTGCACCAAAAATTTGATAAGAAGATGCCCTCTGGCTGCCAATGTACATTGTAGACCTACAATGATTACAAAGTACAACATTAATTTAATTATTTTTGTTTATATTACTCAAGACTTCCCCCCAATTTTTATTGGGGGGAAATCTTGTGGGAAAGAATTGGTTTGTGCATGAAAGGACAAAAAAATTCAGATTTCCACTACGTCCCGTGTCAAAAACACTGTGTCAAAAACACTGTTTGAAATAAACATAGTCTACATCTATTTCTACCTCCATGGTACAACATTGCAGAAAGTGTTTTGTCTTTTTGAAGATCTACCAAAAACAAACAAACAAACAAACAACATCCCCAAACAACCAACAGACAAACAATCAAATAAACAAAACAAAACTGGGGTGCCTAAAATGTACACAATTTGTTGTTTTTGTCAATAAGCATTTAGGTTGTTTGAGCTTAGAAAATGTATTGCCTGACGTTGCTACATTTTTACGGGTTAGCTTGGTCTTAAATTTTAAGTTCCCCCTACTACGTAGTTCCTCAACAACACACCAGTTACTATCTATGGCAAAAATGCAAGCATTGACATTGTAAATTTTCTTTAGGCCATATAGGCACTAAAGGTATTATTCTCAAAAGAACTTTATAATATTTACAAACGCTACATTTGGCTGGTAGTAAACACAACCAAGAGCCGTTTGTCAGAGTTTAGTAATTTATTATGATAAATGCAGGTCTTGCAGTGAATGCACTTTTTTTCAAACCCAAGCACTAATGTCATTTGGGGTTCAATGATTTAAATGGAAAGTTTCTGCATGTTTTATTCCAATCATTCCAATGTATATTGTAGGTAACAACTTTCCTTACAATTTTGGAGCACTTCCACTTGAGGCATTTCCCACACTGAACAGTAAAATCGTAACTGTACTTCACTGTCAAAGAAGAGTAGATTTTTCCAACTTACTTGAGTTAGTTTCAAGTGTTTGTGTTTTCCCCTAATATAATGCAAGTAAACTTTCCCTAGCCTCCCCTATTTTTAAGTGGAAGAGGCCATTGCAGCTTCTTTGCCAGTATGTCTGTGTGTTGTATTCCTTATGTTTCTTTTCAAAATTATGTAGCTCAAGCTCTTGTTGTGCGGTTAGTAGGAACCCAGTGCATCTTCCTTTGGTTGCAAGTTTTGCTCCAGACAGTGAGTGGAGAGAATCCAGGTCAAGAAGGCAACAAAGGTGTTTGCTTCATGCCCCCTAATCAATGCCTTGGTGCCCTTGAAAGGCTCCAGTAGAAATGCCATGGTGCATGTGCCCCAGTGAAGAAAATCTACAAATATGTTTTGAAAGTAACATTTTAAACATCAGAAAACCACAAAGACTCAGGAGAGAGAGAAAGGTGGATGAGTCCACCCAGGCCTGATACTTCACGGAGGATTGCCTTAGTGCCCTTGAAATGCTCCAGTAGAAATTTACAATTTCCTCACAGGGTGCCCTTTGCCAAAGAGAAAATGCCTTGGTGCCCTTGCCCTTTCAATAACGTAGCATACAGGCCTGTGGACCACCTATATCTTGGCAGCTTTTTCCAAGGTTATAAAGGTAGGCCTTAGGCCTATACGATCTTGCTCACCATCCCTACAGAATGTACCCAAGTTTTGGAGAGAAAAAATCCATGGAGAGAACCTGACATGCACTGCGATTGTGTACACTTCACCAACACGGGTAGCAATGCTCAATTGATTCATGGAAACAATCTGGGGCCTGAATGCCTCATTTTTGATGGTTGAATTTGTTCATTTACAATGTATAAATCTTTTTATATTTTAAAAAGGGCCGTTTTCAAGTAACTTATGAACTATTACTTTGATATTTTTAAGATAGAATTTAAGTATGTACACTGTGCCTCAATTTCATGCAGCCACAGCACTGGTGGTTGCAATTCAAATCAGATAACTGCATTCTATCGGTTTAACTTTTATCCACAACAAAAAATGTCAGTGCATTAGACAGTATTCAATTTAAATTGAACAATACTCAAATACACTGCCAGCAAACCAAGTGCAGCATGCATGACCTCCCATTAGAGAACTACCAGGGAAAGGTCAACATCAAGGTCAAATGAGCACTTTTACAAGCTGCGATATGAGTGCAATGTGTTGGCAGAGGTTGAAGTTCAACCATTAATACACGGGGCACACAGTCCGGGAGAATCCTTTTGTCTTTCAGTTTTTCACATTAGTATTATTAGGTCAAATTTAATGCTTTAAGATAGAGGACATGGTTGGCAGTTATTTAACAATTCCTCGGGAAAGTTTCAATCTGGCTCCAAGAAATATTTGTTGGGATAAATAATTGACTGTCACTCACTTATTTTGAAAGCAAAAGGCTAGGCCCCCTACTAATTCATTGCCTGCACAAATAATACCCAGGTAAACACTATTATAACAACATTTTCAGAACAAATTACAGCTGAGTGCAACTTAACAGGAAACCGGTCACTAAATTGTAAGTAAAAAATTATATTTTGGCTGGTAACCTAACTATGTTCGTTCTAAGATACTTTTTGTGTTTGAGCAGCTCCATGAAATTGCGCCTTGGTTCTTAAGGCAAAGCTCTGCAAACCTCCTGCCTGGGAATAACCTTAGTCCTGGGTCCAATTTCATAGAGCTGCTCAAGCACAAAAAGTAGCTAAGCATAACAAAATGGTGCTTACCGGAATAAAGTTACCAGCTAAACTACCACGTCACATTTACAATTTGTGACTGGTGTCCTGCTCATTTCCGCTTAGCAGACAAACGTTAAGCAATATTTTCTGCTTAAGTGACTCTATGAAATTGGGCCCCTGGTCCTGGCCTTGATGCCATTGAAAACCTCACACACAGAGACTTAAACAGTTGATAAATGATTTCCTTTATCCTTTGATGACCAATGTAATTGTATTGATTTATTGTAATGACTACTCTTTACATCTAGGAATGATACACCAAAGGGTTAATGTAGTTCACTTTGCGTTCCAAGGACAAACTGTTTCTTCCAGTTAATACTTTTGGTTGAAGGAACGTTACAGAATTGTTTTTTACTTGCAAAACAGTTGCTGGCAGTGTAAGCACTTTGTGTAATCCACCATGTACATAAAGTGACAAACCTGTAGAAGTTTGAGATAGACAAGCCATCTGGGTCACGAGAAAATAGTGAAAACCCGATGCATGACATTTCTCATCAAATAAGACATTTTAGACAGAAATATTTTAAGGGATATTTTATACACCAATCATCATCATAGACCGTGTAAGTTTTATGTAAATCTGTGATCTCAAACGATTTTTGTTTTTACTAATTCTGTAGTGTTCTGTCAATATCCAAAGTATCTGCGCAATATTTGTTGTCCTTGCTTACCTGGTAGCTTCATGCCAATACATTCTGACTTGTGTTGCCAGCCGTACATTGCCATCACACCAAATAATTTAAATCCAACTGACTGATACAAATCCAAAGTTTCTTCTAGTCTGTACATCCACAGCGCAGATACATCTTCCCACTTTCTTATTTCAGTTCTGAGGATTCTCACACCAGCGACACTTTCATTGGAATATTCGAAACTGGCCTTGTACTAGTATAAAAAATGGCCAACAACTGACACACCTATAAATATAATGCACAAATACGCAACCTCCTCATCAGCTGGGAAAACAAACTCAGAATAAGACGGATAATGAGGACAAGGAGCAAACACTAGGGGGTGGTGGGAAGAGTCACAGTTACTGTCTTGTAATCCAGCCCATATCAGCTCCACATACCCCCGCCTCCATGCTGTGCCACAGCCAGACACGAGGCACTCTGAAGATGTCTGAAATCCTTTGCCCCAGACCCGTGAACCAACTTGCACTCCAGACCCAAACGCCAAGGGACCCGCCTCCAGTAGATAGACAGTTTTTTTTTAACAAGCTCTCACCCACCACGTACAGCTATGAATGGCATGCAATCCAGTCCTACACGACTGGCTGTTGACATATATCCCATGTCGAAGAGAAAAAGCAACAGATGCCCATGTCTCAGAATTCATAACGACAGCGGAGGGGCGATGGGAGTGAGAAATAAGTCAGAACCAAAGGTGACTGGCTGTATATGGTAGGATAAACACTCGCCTGGAGCTGAACATCAATAATTATGTCTGACTTGTTGTAATCAATGTCTAAGAAGGTCAAAACCTCTCAGAGACAAGGAAATCAAAACCTGCACTTTGGTTGTTTTTCTGGGCGTCAGGTATGAGAAATTAATTTAGGGGAGTGTCAGCTGTCAGTCTTTTGAGTCAATATTTGCGATAGGAAGTTTTTCCTTTTAATCTCTGCTTTAGTGATAAACAAGTAATCATCGACCAGATTAATTAATAGAGTCTTATGAATTATTTAATTTTGTTTAAGTGCTTCATGCACATTATCTGCATTATAAGCCAAAGAAGAAAACAAATCTACTTCTGATAACATGCCAGCCATCTGATAAGACGAGGACATTTTAATTGGTCAAACTGAAAATTAGGTCGGCCCCCAAACAAAAATCTTTTCTACGCCGTCCAATGTAAACTGCACGATAAATGAAACATGCTGTAATCTAAGGGCAAGGCCATTTTCATTTCGCAATGAGAACTTTAAAGTTTTGAAGGGGCACCAAGTCCACTACCAAAGGAAACAGAGGCCATGGCCTCGGTGAACTCAAGTGTAATTCCAGCCCTGAAAACAGTAAATATTGTCAAACGAGCTGTATGTGTTAAAAATCAAAGCAACCTTTCTGAACACAAGTCTGTAAATAACAAAATAAAAAACCTTGCATCAGGGTTGGTACGGTAACTACATGTGTTGTAGAAGCAGAATTATTTTTTCGTTTGGCCTGATGTTATGAAGAAAAAAAATGTGTGCATAAAAGCTAAGCCACATTCATTGCTTGTCTGATTAATAAAGTTTCAATGCTCGTGTTTTAAACACAGAGGTTTAGAGGATGTCAGTTAATTTCTAACTCGAAATATAAACACACAGACTGAGTGAAATGTCATTTCATGCACTTTGTTTCTTGCCATTAAATTTCAAGTGGGGAATCTCATCTTGAACTTCTTCTGGGGGTTTTTTCTTGTTGGTTTTTTCCTGTCTTCTTTTTTTTTTAATAGGAGTTTTTTTAAGATCTTTGTGGATGTACATGTAGAAAACATTTATCAAGTTTATACCAGATGGCCTTGTGGGTTCAAAATAATGTGCTCGTTGACGTTACCCCATGATTTTTTTTATTATTTTAGATTTGGCAAATTTATCTTTATTCTGAAAAGTGCAAAACTGTACATTTTATCTGCCAACCTATAGTTTACCTTTTATTTCTTCCTCATCATTTTTTTTTTTTTTTTTTTAAGTTTGAATTCTTTGCTCTATTAAAAATCCTTTAAAAAATAGTACCTAAACTTTGGTGGGAGATGTTGATGACTTATTCCTATTCCTTACGAGCATGATCACTTCATATCAATCATTAGCCAAAACTAACAAATAAACATGCCACAAACTAAGTAAGTAAAAAGAAAACTCATTTTTTAAGCCCTACCATCAGATACAACGTCATAAACAAAAGCACCCGCACTGTTTTTTTTTTATTAGAAAAACATTACCAGCAACAAAAATAGAATTTAGACAAGTATTTGTTGGATTTAAAAGACTTTCAATAATCTTTTAAGCAAAGTGTCTGCGACATATTTTAGAGTTTTTGTAAGCCAAATTGGCACAAGCTTGGTTCTAGAAATAAATTGACGCCTACACACTGTACTTGTCTGAATGTGTTAACATTCCTATACAAAATAATCCTTCCCTAACATAATGTATTTTCAAGGTTTTGTCAACTATGCAGTCATTTGTTTTGCTTATTGATTCGCAATAAATACATAAATGAATAATGATCTGGATAAACGAAACCGACAACAATAAAGGAAGGGACAAATCACTAATTGGTGGAAATTTAAAACCTATTCATCCTGAACCAGCCTCAACCACCCTGAATCAATCGGAATCATCATGAACCAATCTGAATCATACTGAATCACCCTGTCTAGATGACGAACTGTTGTGTTGACATTGATTTGATTGAAGTTCAAGATTCAATCATGACGTAAATTTTAAACGATGTTAACAAAGCAAATACCTTTTAGTTTTATGAGGAAATAAACAGAGAAAGTTTCTTACTCTCAGAAACCAAAATCTCAAAAGTAAAACCTTCTATCCAGTACTCTATTGACATGGCCCTATTTACTCAGGATTGTTATTAAAAGAACACGTTGCCTTGGATTGGTCGAGTTGATCTTTGAAAAGTGTTTGTAACCGTTTGTTATAAAATGAATATGGGTAGAAAGATGTTTTAAAAGTAGAATACAATGATCTACGCAAACATGCCTCGAAATTGCACGGTTTTCCTTTTACCTCGCCATTTACAAATGTATGAGAGTCAACCGTGTTAGTTCGCACAGTAAAAGGAAAACCACGCAATTTCGAGGCATGTTTGTGTAGATCATTGTATTTTACTTTCACAACATCTTTCCAACCATATGCATTTTATTTAAAAAAACGGTTACAAACGCTTTTTATAGACCAACTCGTCCGATCCAAGACAACGTGTTCCTTTAACTTTATCATTTTATTTCTATAAATTATACACGGAAACGCAAACAGAAAACCCTAAAAGAGAAAAGGAAACACCAAAAACATAACATAGAACCGCCGAAGTGCTTTTTATGCGTAACCTGTTTTGAGAGTAAACAATTTAACTAAATATATTTACTTGATGATTGTGAAATGTTATTTTTATATTTATAATATGAGAATAAAAACCACAAACAAAAAGGTAAGGGTTCAAATCAACATCTGTAGTATGATACAAATAAAGAACACTCAAAATAAAACAATACTGTTTTCATTTTATTTTTTTTACTTACGTTTGCGTACAGTGAAGCCATTGCCATTACGGGCACCATTTGTATTTGCATCATGCACATAGCTGTACTCCAAGATGCCAGATGTTGAGCTGATATTAGAGGTGTAGCGGTCCCCCCTGCTCCTCCGATGGTGACTTGCCGCCATCTTGGACTACATCAGTGCTATACATCGACTGTATTCAAAATAAATAAATAAATTAAGTTTTCAATTCAATTCCAATTCAATTAAACATTCTGTTAGTCATGTTAAAAATTACAAGTAATTCTTTTTCCTGATGTGAAAATTTAATATAAAAATATATCAAAATACCAATCAAAAGTTTATAATTTTATAACTTAAGATCACAACAGGGAAATCAGATGACTGGTAGAAATGTCAGTGTGTTATTATTATTCTTTTATTTTTGCTTCGGGCGGTGGATAAAGATTTAAATTGTTTAATATCCTTGCTCCTTGCTGTAAGAGCAGATGTCTTAATACTAACTACACAAAAATAACTTTAAATGGTGGTTTTAAAAAAAATGTTTACTTGTTTTCAAATAATAGGTAATTATCTCATACTTGTAAGAAAACCAACCTCAATAAACCGTAACTTACTCGTAACTTTTTCATGAAATGATCAACATTTCTGAAATTCTCAGTGTGTGGCTACTTAAAATGTCCACCAAAATGTATACAGTCCACCATACAATCTAAGCAGTGTACTAATTGTTTTCATCGATACAGGCCTACCTACATGTAGTAGTACAAGTACAACATTACTTTGGAATTGGATGTTCTGGGTGGTTTGAGATCTCTACAGGTGTAATTCACCACTAATGATTTCCCGAGTACAAATGACTACCTGATTGATCCAGCTTAGATTATTGAGTGTATAAAACTAGTGTAAGCTTATCAACATCAACTGAATAAACCACGCTGCCACACCCCACTATGACAGATAAACCTGTACACAAGCAAGCAACCTAGATAACACAGCCAACACAAACTACATCAGGTGTGCATTTGTACCGCTGTAGTCCACCTCACACCAAAAGCATGCATACGCAGTCAATGGTTTTTGTTATACCTGACCATTGAACCGAATGCAAATTTATACTTAGGTTTACACAATGGGACGCTTTGGGTAACTGAGACTGCTTCAACATGGGCCTGCGGGTCCCACCTTCGGTATTCCATTCGGCTGGTCGAGATTGCTTTAAAAAGTTCTTTGCTCTGAAGCAAAAATAAGCAAAGATCAAAGCACAGACCACAGTTTTACATGACATTCTGCCCAGTAACTTGAGTTTACAATTATCACAACTACATGTAAACTTAGCTTTTTTTGGGTTGAGCTAACCATGGAGGTAAAAATACCTCCATGAGCTAACAGACACATAGATTTGTTGCTACCAGTAGTAGGGTGACCATGGAGCTATAAAAAATACTAAGTTCAAAGGAAAGTTTCCTCCCACATCTTGAACTGAACATTTGGGCTGTTGGATGTATATTAAAATAAACACAAAGTAAATAAACAAGTGAGATTTATATATATGTACTGAAATGTTTTACTACCAAAAGTTGAACCATGCATGTCCTGATGACTTCAGCATATTATTGTAGCACAACACAATGACTAAGTACCAATCAGCCAACACCCACGTTTAATTTTAAAAGCGATTTATTCCATGGCTTACAGACAAAAATACTTAA
Organism: Asterias rubens; assembly: GCF_902459465.1. Taxonomy (NCBI): domain Eukaryota; kingdom Metazoa; phylum Echinodermata; class Asteroidea; order Forcipulatida; family Asteriidae; genus Asterias; species Asterias rubens. The sequence continues at coordinate 8,082,532 of NC_047067.1, forward strand.
CGTCATTAATACCTCATCATCCAAAGCCGAAAATCAAAATAATTATTTATTGTCCATTGGAAATTATGCACTTGAATCAAAACAACTTTGGCACAAGCAAGTACTTTTCCCCCTTGATTTCAAACTATTTAACGTATTAACTTTATGGACCTGAATTTGTTTTGACAATTGACCTACAGCCTCACAAAATCCGGAACAACAAGGAAATGACTTTATAGGCCTAACTTTATGTGGCTCCATGTACCTTGAATAATCCACTCTATATGGTAACTGAAAACCAAAGCCTTTGGACTCAGAAAGCCTGAAGCATGCTAATATTTCAACTAGTGGCTTAAACCCGCGCCGAGACCTGGACTTGATAATTTTACCGAGACGAAGTCGAGGTAAAATTATCAAGAACCAGGCCTCGGCGGGTTTAAACCACTAGTTGAAAACCGATTCAACACACTTTGATTCCCATTCATAAATACCTTTTCGAACAAAACATCAACACTTTTTGGTCAAAATAAAATAAATGCAAAAATTATAATTGTTCAATGATTTCTTTCAACACAACACCCCTCCAGCTTTGAAATGGTAAGGTCCTCTGGTAAACAACTCCTTATAAGGAGATGCTGTGCGTGTCGCGCGTATCGCGTGATGTTGCACAACTGTTTCAGCCGTTGCTCTCGACCAATAGGAATGAAGAAAATGTCTTATACGCACAGGTGCAAGCTAGCGTGTCACGCCCATGTTTCAACACTTTTTACTGGTGTTATCATCCGTTCAAACAACCCCTCGTGATGCCCTCTCGACCAATCAGAATGGATAAACTGTCTTAGGTATTTATGAATGCATTTTAACAGAATATTTGAACATAAGTCAACCGTTTAATAACCGTTTAATCACTTTCAAACTGTTGAAAAAATTGTATTTTTAATTGTAAAAAAAGTCAAAAGACAACATGGCAAATATTTCCGTTCGTTACTAAATTCGGGGTAAAAAAACACTTGCTCGTTACCCAGAAAGTTTTTATGCTAACAATTATTTTGAGTAATTATTAATGTGTCCAGTGCCTTCATAATAAACTATGTTCATCATCTCACTAATTACTAAAATAAATAGCTGTGTGAAGCCTGGCTCATACTTCCTGCGAATGCAAATTATACAATATGAATTTTGAGGTCACAGATTCGCACAAATAATTCCCAACAGTTGAGCTGTGTTCAACTCCTGTGGAACATTCACTGCAAAAACGACTGTGATTCTAAAATTTGCTTCGCATTCACATTCTCAGGAAGGGAAACATTTCCATTATCCTGCCACCACTTCTTTATTCTTTAATTAGTATTTAATCAAATAAGATATTCATTTTAGTAAATTCTGTATTTTTATATCTAATTGCCACCTCTTTTTCGGTAATTTTTTTTTAAATGAGTGAAACTGAAAAAGAGGTGGCAATATATATAGGGAAATCTTTCCCAGTTATTTATGTAACTTAATAGTTTGCCTTATTTAGTGCTACCAACCTTCCATGTTCATCAAAACATAGTCATAGTGGTGCGTATGTCGTAGTGTCATTGCAAGTGACTAAATAGTAATTAAATTTAAAAAGTTGGTACTACTTTTAAAACAGCATGGAACAATTTTAAGACTGTTTTAAAAATACGACTACATGTACACCAATCCCAATGAGAGTACAACTACAACCTCTTCTACTTTGTTTCTCTCTTAGAGAGCACTGAATCTGGATAGAACTAGCTGTGCAGTGTTGGATTGGAGCCGTCAACAGTCTAGTCTCGAAGCTTTTTTTCTTGAGGGAAATTTTTTCTGTTTCCAAATTCCTGCCACCAAATATTTTCAGTCACTTTTTTGTTTACCAAAAGTAATATCTCATTAAGATTCCTTTTAATTAAAAATAAACTAGATACCACTCTGAGTTTGAATAAACTAAAGAATAGGTCGACTAGTTCATTTAAAAAACGAATGAAAAGGTGGTTGCATGATACGGACATTTTTTCGAGCATACAGTCACATCAAAACACAAGATCGAAGCCACGCTGTGCAGTGTGAAATGACTGATACAAGGGAGGCGAGTGTATTACATCCACTACCATTCACACAAACACACACACTGGAGTTGACGGCAAGTAGTAGGACAGCACACACAGTGGTAGATGTGTTTTGAATCAAAATTTGATGTGAAAACAGAAGTAGACAACTTTCAAGAGCATTTTAATCAGCAAAATGTTTTACAACCACAACATGTCACCCATAAACTATAACATACCTGTTGATAAAAATCCACTGGGCAGCTTTTGCACTGAAATAAAAGGTCTACATCATCTTCTGTTGGCAGATTTAGAGCTGGTAAAACTAGAAATTCCGTTTCGTTCGTCTGCTCTACACGTCCATTGATGCTGGACTGTGCCCGCATTGGCTGTTGTGGGAAGAACTGGACCCCCTGGAATTGGAATAGTATTTCTTATTCGCATGAAGAAGGTCACAATTTTCACAAATTAATTTTGCAAGTAACATCAAATACAACCACATGTGTTCAAATAATACTCTGTGATTAGGTTTACTTTGATTAAAATTCACTCTATGCAAATACTAAACAGATTTGACAGAGGGAGAGTGACCATTTCTACCAACAGCTATAAAGCCAAACTCTCAACAGGTGTTTCAACATCACCCTCGAGAGGTCGCCCTTTCATTTATGTGTTGTTGAACTTTCAAGCAATCAATTGGTTGCCAAACTATCCAGATGATTCGATTAGCACTGACCACACTAATTAGGTGTAGGGTAGGGTAAAAACTAACCATGAACAAATAAACTAAACAAAATTTCAGGAAAATGTCCACTGCTGTAGTTTGTCGCCTCATTTGGTCACATTTCGAGCTCCCTAGATGTCACAAAGAAATCGGGGACAAGAATAATTTTATAGAGGTTTGCGGTAACACCATGTAATGACTATCTCTAATGAATTGGGGTGTTCACCTTTCTATATCGTATTTCCACCATGCAAAGTTTCAAATCCTACTTAATAATAATTTTATAGTAAACTATTACATCGCCGCCATCGCACAGTACTCCAGATTCCACATAGGTTTAGGTATGGGTAGGCCTACAAGTGATTTGGTGTAGAATCCCGACCACTCTACCAACGGGAAAGCAGGGGCGGGGGGGGGGGGGGGAAGGGACGAAGTTTTACTTTACCCTCTCGCCTCCAAAATCCGTTTATTTATTCATTTATTAAATGTTATATAACACCCAAGCCGATCCTTGCCATTTGATTGGAGGATTGTCCATCACGTGATAGCAAATAAAAGTACCATTGCACGCTGAGTCACTCACCGTGCTTTTTCGTTCCATCCGAAAAGTACCATTGCACGCTGCCAGCGTGCAATGGTACTTTTCGGATGGAACGAAAAAGCTGAGTAAAAACATCACTGGGTGCGCGTGTCTTTGGTAACGCAGCAGTGTTACTGCAAGGCATATTAGTAAAAATTACTAGCATTCGGCTTCTACAATTAAAAAATGTAGGCCTACGCTTTGTTTGTTTTGAAAGTTATATCTTTCAATGAAAATGACAAAGATCTACTTGGATGTTATATAAAACAAATAATGAATTATTATTATTATTATTATTATTTATTCGGCCAGTGTCAAAAACAAATACATACAAGTGAAACAAAGGGTAATAAGACTTCAAAAAAGGTAACTTAAATACAGAGTAACTAGAGGAGCGGGATTAGACAAAAGGGTACAGGACAGGTACGGGATGTGGAGGAAGGAAGAGGAAGGGACAACAATCCATTCTAAGACGGCCAGGATAAACAAAAGCGTACTACTACACTATGACTCAAAAGCCTGCTTATCCAGAATGTTTTTCATTCGTGCAATGGTGCGAATATGTTCATTCGTTGAAAGCTGGAATGTTCCATTCAACTCGGCTCCGCCTCGTTGAATGGAACATTCCATCTTTCAACTCATGAACATATTATTCGCACCACCATTGCACTCATAAACATTCATTATGTGTATATTAACTATAAGCCTTCCTAGCATAGACCTTATTGCAGATAGCAATTTTGAACAACTGCGCATGTGCGCGCAAAGGACTGTGGGAAAAATTTGGCACCTCGCTCAAAAAAGTAAACAACGTTCAACGTTCGTACACGATCGATCGGTTTGCAAAATGGATGTGGCAGGAGTGACCGAGAAAGAGCTGGTTGATAGAATAAATAGTTCTGGCATAGACAAACTAAGGTAATCTTTAGCTAAAGTGAATGTGACAAGACACAGTAGTTAAAGACAAACTCCAAAGGCGACATTTTTTTCGCGATAAAATTACTGTTTTTAAAATTTTAGGTTTGCCCGTCTACGTCTGTAGGGCGTCGGAAGTTTGACATTGACAAGGTCAATGGCGAGAAGTTGCAACACGGATCAGTGACCCTCCCGCAACCATCAGTCACCCTCGAAGGATCGGAAATAACAACCAAAACTTCCCACTAGTGACTCCGATTTGTGCTGATAAATACTTCGACAAAAGCATGGACGACCTCCATGACAAAAGTAAGACATTTTTTTCTGTTACAAAACAGAGAAACATTGCCAAGGTCATGATGATCGAGGACTGTCATGACTGTTTTACAAAAAATAAAAACATTTCTTATTCCTGGTCTACTAGATAGAGTCTAGATATAGCTCTATGGATAAAGCCCATCAATGGTTACATTGTCTTGATTCGATTGTATCTGTAATACTGATCAGCAATGACGTGGACGTAAATAGAATAGCTTTCAATCATGGTAGTTGTACATTTTTAAAACTTTATGTGGCAGATGATACTTTTTCCTTATTTCTCACACCATCAACTTTTTAGGTCTACCACTGATATGGTTCAAAATTAAAGTGACCAAAAGTGACTAAGTAATTGTGGTTTATGTTTATATTTATTAATATAAATCTATTTCTACCTCCATGGTTATACCGTAGATCATGACATGACAAGTACGACAAGGTTCTGGTGTAGGTCCTAGCATACTTCTAGTTTCTAGAACTTAGAAGTAGTCCTAGCATAAACATGTTTTTATCAAGGGTTCAGTTTATACAAGTTTGATGTACACGTATTGTACGAACATGATTCTGTGCATAATATAATTACATACTTTGTGCTTTGTTTTGTGCATGTATTACAAAAATGATACTTTTAGTACACTGTACCATAAAGCATCAAGTTGTAAGCTTTATTGTTAGACCCTACTGGTACTGTAATAATGGTATGTTTGTTATGCCTATAATTTTATCATATGATATGAGACTATGAGTTTTTGTAGGTTTGTAATTCGAAAAGCAAGGACTAGGTCACATGAGCGAAACCCTTCTTAAGGTAGGAATTTGAAAAAAGAATTCAATTTCTTTTTAATTTTTGTTTTCAAATAAGTTTGATTTATTCAACAACAAAAATAGATTCTGCATTGGGCATCCTCAAAAAATAAATCCTTTTGGTTTTACTTGGAAATTGTTACCATTTAACTTTATTATTTTGGGGGCAACTATCCCAATTAATACATTTTTGATTCTAAACGATTCTAAACTAATTATACTGATAGGTCTCATTTTGTAGTTTAAGTGGGTGAAAAGTCATTTCAAACCTTGCCATCAAAGAAGAAGTATTGTGAGCACTTAAATGTGATTCTCTGCAAACTCTGCATCTTAAAAATTTGGATTTAAATTAACAAGTAAGTTGACTGGCACTGTGGTCAGGTGGTTCAGGGCCCACTAATAATGGGTTCAGTACTGCCAGAGGCAAATTGTAATGTATTAAGCTGTCTCATGACTTCACAAAGCTAACATTAAAACAATTGATATTTATTAAGCTGCAGCCACCTTTGGCAAACACGGCATGCATGTCAGAGTCCTTGTTCACAAAAAGACTCTAGAAGAGGGATCAGACTATCTTCTACACCCACAGGTTGGAATGGAATCTAAAGATGACAGTGCCATGATAAAACTGCAGCTTTGTATAAAACCTGTGACAAATTCTTGTTTGTGAATGCTATATCATGCATGTTGTGAGTTTAACTCCCGGGGTTGGTGTGAAAACAATTGTTCACAATCTAACCAGCATCTGTAATTATTTGACCCATTTTATGGTGAGAGTTTAAAGGTTTCATTGATAACTGTGGGTACACATAATTTAACTCTTGCTGAAACAAAATCCAAACCTGTCACACTTTTTGTTCAATATATTTGTTTACAAACACTTTTTTATTTTATAATTTCCATCCTTTAATTTTTTTCTTCAAATATTTAAATTGGTAATATTAACTTTATAACACACTTGGTATTTTCATGGCCCCTTAAAAACACTTACATTGCAGTTTACTTCACTCAATTATTATCTACCCTTGTTTGCCTCAGGTATTGTTCATGTTGACTGTACTGAGGCGGTTAACTACAACCCTCTAGATCTTTGCAATTGCAACCCTTGGTATTATTTAAATCTTTGCATTATGAAGTATTATTGTATGATTTAAGTAACCAGAATAAATGAAGCTTTAAACTCTTCAAGACAGTGGAAATGGACGTTTGGACAGTGTTATTGTTTGTATTGTATTGTATTATTCTACTTTCTCTGAGAATTGTAGCCTACAACCGCAGGACGCCACGCACAGGCATATTAAGAAGCATTTGCGATACCTTCGCTTGCGTCACAGTTCACTCTGCAATTAACATTTATCTTTTCATCGCCAATTTACGTGTCATCAGTCAAAAATGGCCTCAAGAGCATGAAGACACACATACACACACACAGCCTTTAGTCAATTCAGAGGATGGTCAATGAGCTCTCCTGCAGCAAAAGAAGTAGGATGTGGTTGGTCGAGTCCACAAAACAACAGTACAAATCACATCTTTGGAGTGAACACAGAACTGGGAGAATAACTGCTTCCAATATGAGTCCTGTCACGAAGCATGTTGATGCACAAGTAATTATCTGAAAGATAAAGCAGACAAAAACTAAGGGAATAAATGAGTGGTTACAAGTTCTTAAAAAGGCGTTTAAAACAGGCAGGGTCGTGGTCGTTCAGCCCTTGTTTCCTCTTTTACGTATCTTATTTGATGACCTGACATGTGTTGCATTTTAATGACTGAGACAGTTTTCGGATGCATTGTGTGGTGTGTGCGTAGTTAGTCTTGGTGCAAGACGTTTCTTGTTTTGCTTTCACACCCAGCGCGGCCAACTCACAAACATCACCCGTATCGGTGAAACATCTAGCACCAAGACCAGCACATATTATGCATCTAAACATATCCAAAACAACCGGTTATAAACAGCTCCAGCTGGTCTTTATCACTCGTTAACTTTAAACACCCTGACCCCACGTGAAGCGCTCTCCACCACAACAGGAATGCAGATAGCGAAACTGATTGAGGCATTTATGAATGATCTTTTGCCTTGTAAATCATAACCAAACACTCTGCCCTGAAAGTCAGTCATGACTAATATGACTATGAGCTAATTAATGAGCAGTATCATTATCAGAATATTGATATTATATTCTGAATATAATATCAATATCTGTCATCTCTAAAAAATGTTGAGGAATATATAATTGAATAGGCCTATGTATGTTTCTTTTTTAGTTTCTACCACAAATCACACATAAATCTAGCCTATACAATACTCAAATTGTAGCCTACAGCTTGTTGGGTTTGACATGCTTGATGATTTAATCATGACCCGGTCATGATTAAATCATAAACAAGCTTTATTTATATTTTATTAAACTATTTTGTGTTCAATCAAAGTCAAAAGAACATGCATGGACCTACCTACGTATGTACATACATGTACAGTCCCTCGTTCTTCCGTTGAGTCGCAAAGCACACACTGGTCCGATGGCATTATTGTCGTAGTTTTTTATATTAATATTACACATCTGACTTGGCTAAATAAAGCATGGAGGTACACCCATTCGTGGGTGAAACTGTCTTCCGCCACAGAAGCATGACCGTCCACCACAAACAATGTCAATGTTTACAAACTTATTGTTTACAAAAAAACTTTGTAGAACACGTTACGTGACGACCGTATAACTGGAGGTGCAAAATATTTTCCACAATCCTTTGCAGGACGTCGGATTTTTGCTATCTGCAATAAGGTCTATATTGAACCCTTGCAAGCGCGTCACATGCAGCAACTGATGCCACGCTCACCATGTTGGTGGTCAATAGGTTTACGTGTAAATGCCGCGTCGCCTAAAATGCGCACTTCACTGAATAACACACGTTTACATTGACCACCAAAATGGTGCATCCAAGATTATTCTGATGATGACGTTAGGTGAATTGGGTTGAAACTCATGTACACTACATAACAAGAGTGGACCTGATAACAAAAGTCCACATAATGTAGGGGATTGAAACACTGTGTGAACTTGCACACATTCACACAGTGTTATTTGAAAGTGTTGAAGAATATGATGCCCCAACCCACCCACCCCAGTTATGCCAGTGTTTACGCCACATCTTCTCTGACAAGTCTCAATCGTGAGGGGCCCAAAATGTCTTACCAGTAGAGACTTGATTTCTGCATGAGTGGAATGATGTCTTGATTCTGCATGTCTGCAGTGAAGCATTCCAGACAGAATAGCGACTGGAGAATGGCGTTCATGTAACACGTATTACCAAGATTTGAGAATCTGGCGGAAAAAGTGCACAAATCAGACAAATCGTCACCAACATTACAAACGGACACACACAAATACAAGTAAAAAGTAGCAATCCGGGAAAACAGCAATGAACATTTTTAAAATCAAGCTCTGTAAAAAAAGTTATGGGTATTTTCAACTAGCTTTCTAACAATGGTTTCTTGATGCTTTGAACTTTATACATGCGTCGAAGATTGCAAAAAGGCATTTTCCGTTTTCACAAACTGACACCAGATAATACAAAAAATAAGCAAAAACTAAAAAGCACATTGCACATTGAGACAAAAACTAATTAATGTTATTATTGTTATAGATGGTAATGTTACATTGGTGCTAAAGAATATTAATGCAGTACCCGTATTGGCAGTTCGAATCCTATGTTAACATCTATTATATCGTTGTGGTACCCGCTGCCAAAACATAGGATTCAAACTGCCTCTAGCTACTGGCAGTCACGGTAGTCTTATGGTAAGACACTGCTCTAGAATTGCAAGGGTTGTGGGTTCGAATCCCACCCGAGTAACATGCTGGTGATATTTTTCCACAGCAATCGGGAAAGTACTGAGTATACAGTGCTAACACACATCGGTGAAAGGGTAAAAAAGTAATAATAATATTTTTTTTTTTAAGTGTGTGAATGACCTACCCTTGTAGACTGATCTGAGACGTCTTGACTGCTGTGGGGATGCTCTTCTGCCTCCAGCCGGGTAGCTTGTGATCGGGTACAACCTCTTTGAGTTAGAGACGCTCAGGAATCCAGGGGTACGCTTTACCGTGACGTTAGAGTTGGTTTGCCTGAGGGGACAAACAACATTAAGAATATGGGACTTGAGGCATTGCACGGTGGGGTATCAATAACCTAGGTATCAATGTTAGCGATAACAACATGCGTATCTACTTGCTAGGTAGATTTCCTACCTTCTGCCTAGGTAGTATTTAAGAAGCAGGACAGTTCTTTTCAGAACTGAGAAGTCTCCCCAATAGACCCTTTCCATGAAATATGTAAATTGCACATAGCGCGTGCGCACTAACGTTTTGGTTGGCAAAATGAGGGAGCATCGCGCTGTTTTTTTAAACGGCTAATGGGTGCGTGACGCAGACGCGATTGCGCGTCTGCAACCAACAGGGTCTGTACGCATGCATGAATGTAATTAGCATATTTCATGGGTAGGGTCCATTCAGAGAATCTAATCTGAGGAAGTAGAGAAGTCTCCCGAATTAAAAAAAAGTTGTTGTGCTCTAAAGAAATCAACATCAGGTTGTGAGGACAAATAGAACTAATGCCACATAAAAAATAACATGTTTTTTTAAGGCCCCACTTTAAAAAACCCAATAAACTCACCTTGATTGTAGCAATGCATCCGTGGCAGAGTAACCAGCAATCTGGCGCCCTCTACTGTAGAAAGCTGATGCATTGGAAACCGGCTTGGGGGCAGCTGCAAGTCAGGGTTTAAAAAAAGAATTCACTAGTATTCTCATACTTTGTATTGTTACTAAAAATGACACTTCATCTAAGCCCTAAGCGGATATAGGCACGGGAAAATTCTGCATTTTAGATGCTCTGTGGTGCAATCTTTGGTAAATTTTGAGGGGGGACATTTGATATAGTGTCCCCCACCCTTCTAAAAAGTTGTGTCATCCTTATAGCCCCCAGGATTAATGCCCATGGCGAGACACAGGGTTGGTCTTACACAGTGCAATACTTGGGCTTCATGATTAAGGTGGTCAAAAAGATGGGGGGACATTTGATATTGTGCCCCCCCTCCCCTTGTCACCCCCCCACCCCCACCTATTTGATGCCCACCACCATTAGTAGGATTTGAAAATTTGTATGGTGGAATTGTAACTATAAGAACATTTTGCGATAACACTATGTGAATCTCTTTATGAGTAGTGTTGGTTCGGAAAAGAACTATTGGTTAAAGACTCATGTTTCTATTAATATACGCTGATCATCTACAGGAGAAAAATCATAAGAAAGACTGTACTTACTGTTTGTCTAGACGCTACTGCTCGTCGATTGTACTTCAGTAGGGTTCTCTACGCAACCTAAAATAAACGACAAATATCGGACAAATTTACATCAGCTGTGTAGTTGCACGTTTTGTGTGCATTTGATCACTAGGCATAGTTAATTTTTTACAGTATTACATTTGAGAACCACCAGTTCCTTAAAAGCTCAGATATGCCTAGTTCATTTTGATGGGTCATAATAAATAATTTGCAGAAAATAATTAACTATTTGTCTTTTTAACGACAAATAAAGCATCAAAGTCTTTTGGAAAAAGAAATTACACACAAATTTCACAAGTACCTACATGTGAGGTGAAACTAAACATGGATTGGAAATCACTAACAAGGCAATTATTTTTTTAGAAACCTCTTTCATCAGTGAAAAGGGTACAAAAGAATTTAGGCATTGCATGGTGAGGTATCAATATATATTTGGTTTGCGGTAACACCATGTGTGTTTCTCTACTTGCCAGGTAGAGTTTGTTCTTAGAGAACTGTCTTTCTTTATTCTACTACCACAAAGAGTAGATTATCAGATTTTTGAGAGACTTGTTCTGAAAAGAACTGTCCTGCTTTGTAACTATACCCGGGCGGAAGGTATAGAAAATTGGCTGGGACAACTACTTTAGCTTTATAGGATCATAATTAACTGCACTACCGCGGAGTCAATCTCTTGACGATGACTAGAGCAAGCTAGTCAAAACGTTGAGACCAATTCAAGAACTGGATAGTGATTTGGTTCCCTATTGGGCAATCCCTATAGGCTTCTGCTTGCTTTTTGTTGATATGTCTCTAATTATTTTACTAATAATGTAAAAATTACACATTTCTACTTATTGTTGCTGTGTGTTTTGAAGTTTTTAAAGCCTAAGTGAATAAATAAATAAACAAATAAATAAATTACTTGATGGATTGGAATTGGACCAAAATTAAGTACAGTTTCAAGAAAAAGGACAAAGCTTTATGGAAAGATTTCTCCAAACTGTAATAACCTGGTTGTCTCTTCGTCTTTTATCCATATGCTTCAAATCCTCTGCATTCTTCTCACTCAGCCTCTTCCTTGATTCAACCTCTTCCCTGCAAACAGTCAATCAAAACAAACAAAGCTCGGTAAATAACACCAAACTCACAAATCTCAACTCATGTTAATCCGGCATGGGTAGGCCTATCGTCTTCTTGATACTCCAAGAGTTTATGAAGACGCACCAAAAATTAAATCCATACTCAGTGATACCGCCTCTTGAAATACATAATTCTAAAAACTCCCCCTTTCTGGAGCTCCAGCCCTGGCCCCACGCGTCGACCTGGTATTCTTTTAAAACGTGAGAGCCCATAATTTAATAACAACAAGTATGCTAGTAGTAGTACAATAATTTCGCTGCATTGGCCTGCAACCCCCCCCCCCCCTCCCCCTGGGTTAAACAACAGAGGAACTGCAGTTGAAATGACCAGATAGAGAAAGGACCAATAATACTATAATTAATACCAGTATCAGCCGCCAGACTTGAGATTTGCTGAATTGGGCCCGCCAGACACCCCCCCCCCCTCCTGGGTTAAACATCTGAGGAACCACCTAAAACCAAGTTGAAATGACCACTGATGACACTATTCCCAATACGCTTGCCCTATACACAGAATTCACTGCTTCCGTAAGCGCTGATTCTTTGCTCACGGTAAGCAGTGCCATGAAATTGGGCCCAGCTGGAGCTGTTTATAACCGGCTTTCTGTGCTAGCCTTTCAAGCGTAGAATGCCTAGAAACGTGCAGTAGGCACGCACAAAAGCCAAAATTCGCCGCTAACCCATGAAATACGCTTGCCGTATACACAGAATTCCCTGCTTCCGCAAGCGCTGATTCTTTGCTCACGGTAAGCAGTGCCATGAAATTGGGCCCTGCTGGAGCTGTTTATAACGGGCTTTCTGAGCTAGCCTTTTAAGCGTAGAATGCCTAGAAACATGGAGTAGGCACGCGCAAAAGCCAAAATTCGCCGCTAACCCATGAAATACGCTTGCCGTATACACAGAATTCCCTGCTTCCGTAAGCGCTGATTTTTTGCTTATGGTAAGCAGAGCCATGAAATTGGGCCCAGCTGGAGCTGTTTATAACCGGCCGGCTTCCGCGTGTCAGGCCTACGTACGCCAATATACTCATGCCGAACGCGCAATTCATAGCTTTTAGTAACAGGGCGTAATCTATTTCTAAGCGCGCGCGAATATCTATTTCTAAGCGCGCTTTTTAACAAAAGGGCATTCATGAATGGGAATAAAAGAGTAGTGACTTGTTCTTAAACGTATGTTGCCGTGCGATATAGGCCCTCGCCTTCTGCTCGGGCCTTTATCACCTGGCAACGACCCTGCTGGTTTTAAACGGCCAATAAAGAACTCGTCGCTTCCCTTTTGTTCCCCTATCAAATGTCCATCAATTGAACAGATAAACAGTTCTTGAACTTGGTTCATGAACTGCTCTAATGAACATGTTGTGAACTGTTTAAGGCATGTTCATGGACTGATCATGAACATTCTTGAAAGTTCATCGAGTCAAATTCCATCTTACCTGATGGGGTAGATTGGTTAGATGCATAGAGCTATATATACATACGTATATACAGCTGATGACAATTAGTTAACAACAGGGTGGACCACGTGAAGGTTGTCATCTCCCACCCCACAAAAGGGATCGTAATACATCTGAGTGTGTAACCATTACAACAATTGCTTCTTTGTAATGTTACCCCCTCTAATTATTATTTATTATTATTATTTTATGTTATTATTATATTATAAAACCTTGTTCATGAGTACTCTATACAGCTAAGACAATGGCATGACCTTTGTATACATACAACCTTGTTAATGAGTACTCTATACAGCTAAGACAATGTCATGACCTTTGTAATTATAAACCTTGTTAATGAGTACTCTATACAGATAAGATAATGTCATGACCTTTGTAATTATAAAACCTTGTTAATGAGTATTCTTTACAGCTAAGACAATGTCATGACCTTTGTAATGATAAAACCTTGTTAATGAGTACTCTTTACATGCAGCAAAGACAATGTCATGGCCTTGTATTTATAAAACCTTGTTAATGAGTACTCTATACAGCTAAGACAATGTCATGACCTTTGTAATTATAAAACCTTGTTAATGAGTACTCTATACAGCTAAGACAATGTCATGACCTTTGTAATTATAAAACCTTTTAATGAGTACTCTATACAGCTAAGACAATGTCATGACCTTTGTAATTATAAAACCTTGTTAATGAGTACTCTATACAGCTAAGACAATGTCATGACCTTTGTAATTATAAAACCTTGTTAATGAGTACTCTATACAGCTAAGACAATGTCATGACCTTTGTAATTATAAAACCTTGTTAATGAGTACTCTATACAGCTAAGACAATGTCATGACCTTTGTAATAATAAAACCTTGTTAATGAGTACTCTTTACAGCTAAGACAATGTCATGACCTTTGTAATAATAAAACCTTGTTAAGGAGTACTCTTACAGCTAAGACAATGTCATGACCTTTGTTATTATAAAACCTTGGTAATGAGTACTCTATACAGCTAAGATGTCATGACCTTTGTAATTATAAAACCTTGTTAATGAGTACTCTATACAGCTAAGACAATGTCATGACCTTTGTAATTATAAAACCTTGTTAATGAGTACTCTATACTGATAAGATAATGTCATGACCTTTGTAATTATAAAACCTTGTTAATGAGTACTCTTTACAGCTAAGACAATGTCATGACCTTTGTATTTATAAAACCTTGTTAATGAGTACTCTATACAGCTAAGACAATGTCATGACCTTTGTTATTATAAAACCTTGTTAATGAGTACTCTATACAGCTAAGACAATGTCATGACCTTTGTAATTATAAAACCTTGTTAATGAGTACTCTATACAGCTAAGAAAATGTCATGACCTTTGTTATTATAAAACCTTGTTAATGAGTACTCTATACAGCTAAGACAATGTCATGACCTTTGTAATGATAAAACCTTGTTAATGAGTACTCTTTACAGCTAAGACAATGTCATGACCTTTGTAATAATAAAACCTTGTTAATGAGTACTCTATACAGCTAAGACAATGTCATGACCTTTGTAATTATAAAACCTTGTTAATGAGTACTCTATACAGCTAAGACAATGTCATGACCTTTATAATTATAATTATATTAACCTATTAATGAGTACTCTATACAGCTAAGACAATGTCAAGACCTTTGTAATTAAATCACCTCGTTAATGAGTACTCTATGACATTGTCATGACCTTTATAATTGAAATAACCTCGTTAATGAGTACTCTATGACATTGTCATGACCTTTGTAATTACATCACCTCGTTAATGAGTACTCTATGACATTGTCATGACATTTGTAATTAAATCACCTCGTTAATGAGGACTATATGACATTGTCATGACCTTTGTAATTAAATAACCTCGGTAATGAGTACTCTTAAACAACCTCCATATTCACACAACACAATGTCATGACCTTTCACATTAAAAGCTTTAAGAGTTACCAACAAAACAACATGGTGGCCACCATGTAAGCTACCCCAGAACAAATACCATGTAAACAATTAGACTAATAAATAATTGAAAGACAAATTAAGTAGTAACAATACAAAACTTAATGTCTAATAAACACTTAAACACACTCCTTAAACATATTGTTCTCTTTTTATTTGTTATGAATTTACTACAAATAAACTTATGTTGTTTCGCATTTTGTAATGAGCAAACTGCATTACAAATTAACTTAACTTGTTTCACGGTTGTAATGCGGTACTTCATTACGCACATGAAACGTTTACATACTTGCAATAAGGTACTTCATTGCAAGCATGTTATAATTACATGATTGTAATGAAGTACCTCATTACAAACATGCAGTTTTTGTATGTGAATACATGAACTTGTATAGTACCTCGATACAAGTTTAACATGTATTCTGTCTACATACTTGTAATGAGGTACCTCATTTCAAGTATGTTGACAACAATTCTAAAAGCACATATACTTCCAAGAATGAATTAAACAGGCCAACGAAATGTGAAATCTTCACAAATCTTGTTGTGGCTTGTAGTCAGGCACCCTCTGGGATGTAGCTTGTAGTCAGGCACCCTCTGCGATGTGGCTTGTAGTCAGGCACCCTCTGGGATGTGGCTTGTAGTCAGGCACCCTCTGGGATGTAGCTCATAGCCAGGCACCCTCTGGGATGTTGTCAGGAGCAGGTAGCACCACATCCCCAGCAGAACTGCAGCTCCTGAAATTTATACCAATTGAGTCAAATCAACAAGTGTAACACTGCATGTCTCTATGTGGGTCTGTACATAAGCCCTTTTGATTAATTATGATCAGAATTTGGAAATTTACCTATGTTTGGTGCGCTTCAATCACATGGGATGATGTCCTCTAGGCAGGCACCCTCTGGGATGTGGCTTGTAGTCAGGCACCCTCTGGGATGTGGATTGTAGTCAGGCACCCTCTGGGATGTGGCTTGTAGTCAGGCACCCTCTGGGATGTGGATTGTAGTCAGGCACCCTCTGGGATGTGGATTGTAGTCAGGCATCCTCTGGGATGTGGCTTGTAGTCAGGCACCCTCTGGGATGTGGCTTGTAGTCAGGCACCCTCTGGGATGTGGCTTGTAGTCAGGCACCCTCTGGGATGTGGCTTGTAGTCAGGCACCCTCTGGGATGTGGGTTGTAGTCAGGCACCCTCTGGGATGTGGCTTGTAGTCAGGCACCCTCTGGGATGTGGCTTGTAGTCAGGCACCCTCTGGGATGTGGCTCGTAGTCAGGCAACCTCTGGGATGTGGCTCGTAGTCAGGCATCCTCTGGTATGTAGCTCGTAGCCAGGCACCCTCTAGGATGTTGTCAGCAGCAGGTAGCACCACATCCCCAGCAGAACTGCAGACTCCTGAAATATATACCAATCGAGTCAAATCAACAAGTGTAACACTGCATGTCTCTATGTGGGTCTGTACATAAGCCCTTTTAATTAATTATGATCAGAATTTGGAAATTTACCCATGTTTGGTGCGCTTCAATCACATGGGATGATGTCCTCTAGGCAGGCACCCTCTGGGATGTGGCTTGTAGTCAGGCACCCTATGGGATGTGGCTTGTAGTCAGGCACCCTCTGGGATGTAGCTCGTAGCCAGGCACCCTCTGGGATGTTGTCAGCAGCAGGTAGCACCCATCCCCAGCAGAACTGCAGACTCCTGAAATATATACCAATCGAGTCAAATCAACAAGTGTAACACTGCATGTCTCTATGTGGGTCTGTACATATAAGCCCTTTTGATTAATTATGATCAGAATTTGGAAATTTATCTATGTTTGGTGCGCTTCAATCACATGGGATGATATCCTCTAGTCAGGCACTCTCTGGGATGTAGCTTGTAGTCAGGCACCCTCTGGGATGTGGCTTGTAGTCAGGCACCCTCTTGGATGTGGCTTGTAGTCAGGCACCCTCTGGGATGTGGCTTGTAGTCAGGCACCCTCTGGGATGTGGCTTGTAGTCAGGCACCCTCTGGGATGTGGCTTGTAGTCAAGCACCCTCTGGGATGTAGCTTGTAGTCAGGCACCCTCTGGGATGGTGCTCGTTGTCAGGCAACCTCTGGGATGTGGCTTGTAGTCAGGCACCCTCTGGGATGTGGCTTGTAGTCAAGCACCCTCTGGGATGTAGCTTGTAGTCAGGCACCCTCTGGGATGTGGCTCGTAGTCAGGCACCCTCTGGGATGTAGCTCGTAGCCAGGCACCCTCTAGGATGTTGTCAGCAGCAGGTAGCACCACATCCCCAGCAGAACTGCAGACTCCTGAAATATTTACCAATCGAGTCAAATCAACAAGTGTAACACTGCATGTCTCTATGTGGGTCTGTACGTAAGCCCTTTTGATTAATTATGATCAGAATTTGGAAATTTACCTATGTTTTGTGCGCTTCAATCACATGGGATGATGTCCTCTAGGCAGGCACCCTCTGGGATGTAGCTTGTAGTCAGGCACCCTCTGGGATGTGGCTTGTAGTCAGGCACCCTCTGGGATGTGGCTTGTAGTCAGGCACCCTCTGGGATGTGGCTTGTAGTCAGGCACCCTCTGGGATGTGGCTTGTAGTCAGGCACCCTCTGGGATGTGGCTCGTAGTCAGGCACCCTCTGGGATGTAGCTCGTAGCCAGGCACCCTCTAGGATGTTGTCAGAAGCAGGTAGCACCACATCCCCAGCAGAACTGCAGACTCCTGAAATATATACCAATCGAGTCAAATCAACAAGTGTAACACTGCATGTCTCTATGTGGGTCTGTACATAAGCCCTTTTGATTAATTATGATCAGAATTTGGAAATTTACCCATGTTTGGTGCGCTTCAATCACATGGGATGATGTCCTCTAGGCAGGCACCCTCTGGGATGTGGCTTGTAGTCAGGCACCCTATGGGATGTGGCTTGTAGTCAGGCACCCTCTGGGATGTAGCTCGTAGCCAGGCACCCTCTGGGATGTTGTCAGCAGCAGTAGCACCCATCCCCAGCAGAACAGCAGACTCCTGAAATATATACCAATCGAGTCAAATCAACAAGTGTAACACTGCATGTCTCTATGTGGGTCTGTACATAAGCCCTTTTGATTAATTATGATCAGAATTTGGAAATTTATCTATGTTTGGTGCGCTTCAATCACATGGGATGATATCCTCTAGTCAGGCACTCTCTGGGATGTAGCTTGTAGTCGGGCACCCTCTGGGATGTGGCTTGTAGTCAGGCACCCTCTTGGATGTGGCTTGTAGTCAGGCACCCTCTGGGATGTGGCTTGTAGTCAGGCACCCTCTGGGATGTGGCTTGTAGTCAGGCACCCTCTGGGATGTGGCTTGTAGTCAAGCACCCTCTGGGATGTAGCTTGTAGTCAGGCACCCTCTGGGATGTGGCTTGTAGTCAAGCACCCTCTGGGATGTAGCTTGTAGTCAGGCACCCTCTGGGATGTGGCTCGTTGTCAGGCACCCTCTGGGATGTAGCTCGTAGCCAGGCACCCTCTAGGATGTTGTCAGCAGCAGGTAGCACCACATCCCCAGCAGAACTGCAGACTCCTGAAAAATTTACCAATTGAGTCAAATCAACAAGTGTTACACTGCATGTTTCTATGTGGGTCTGTACATAAGCCCTTTTGATTAATTATGATCAGAATTTGGAAATTTACCTATGTTTGGTGCGCTACAATCACATGGGATGAAGTCCTCTAGGCAGGCACCTTCTGGGATGTGGCTTGTAGTCAGGCACCCTCTGGGATGTGGCTTGTAGTCAGGCACCCTCTGGGATGTGGCTTGTAGTCAGGCACCCTCTGGGATGTGGCTCGTAGTCAGGCACCCTCTGGTATGTAGCTCGTAGCCAGGCACCCTCTGGGATGTTGTCAGCAGCAGGTAGCACCACATCCCCAGCAGAACTGCAGACTCCTAAAATATATACCAATCGAGTCAAATCAACAAGCGTAACACTGCATGTCTCTATGTGGGTCTGTATGTAAGCCCTTTTGATTAATTATGATCAGAATTTGGAAATTTACCTATGTTTTGTGCGCTTCAATCACATGGGATGATGTCCTCTAGGCAGGCACCCTCTGGGATGTGGCTTGTAGTCAGGCACCCTCTGGGATGTGGCTTGTAGTCAGGCACCCTCTGGGATGTGGCTTGTAGTCAGGCACCCTCTGGGATGTGGCTGTAGTCAGGCACCCTCTGGGATGTGGCTTGTAGTCAGGCACCCTCTGGGATGTGGCTTGTAGTCAGGCACCCTCTGGGATGTGGCTCGTAGTCAGGCACCCTCTGGGATGTAGCTCGTAGCCAGGCACCCTCTGGGATGTTGTCAGCAGCAGGTAGCACCACATCCCCAGCAGAACTGCAGACTCCTAAAATAGATACCAATCGAGTCAAATCAACAAGTGTAACACTGCATGTCTCTATGTGGGTCTGTACATAAGCCCTTTTGATTAATTATGATCAGAATTTGGAAATTTACCTGTTTTGTGCGCTTCAATCACATGGGATGATGTCCTCTAGGCAGGCACCCTCTGGGATGTGGCTTGTAGTCAGGCACCCTCTGGGATGTGGCTTGTATTCAGGCACCCTCTGATACTACAACTGATGCTACAACTGATGCTACAACTGATGCTACAACTGATGCTACAACTGATGCTACAACTGATGCTACAACTGATGCTACAACTGATGCTACAACTGATGCTACAACTGATGCTACAACTGATGCTACAACTGATGCTACAACTGATGCTACAACTGATGCTACAACTGATGCTACAACTGATGCTACAACTGGTACTACAACTGATGCTAGAACTGATGCTAGAACTGATACTACAACTGATACTACAACTGATGCTACAACTGATGCTACAACTGATACTACAACTGATACTACAACTGATGCTACAACTGATGCTACAACTGATGCTACAACTGATGCTACAACTGATACTACAACTGATACTACAACTGATACTACAACTGATGCTACAACTGATGCTACAACTGATGCTACAACTGATGCTACAACTGATGCTACAACTGATGCTACAACTGATGCTACAACTGATGCTACAACTGATGCTACAACTGATACTTCAACTGATGCTACAACTGATGCTACAACTGGTACTACAACTGGTACTACAACTGATGCTAGAACTGATGCTAGAACTGATACTACAACTGATACTACAACTGATGCTACAACTGATGCTACAACTGATGCTACAACTGATGCTACAACTGATGCTACAACTGATACTACAACTGATACTACAACTGATACTACAACTGATACTACAACTGATACTACAACTGATACTACAACTGATACTACAACTGATGCTACAACTGATGCTACAACTGATGCTACAACTGATGCTACAACTGATGCTACAACTGATGCTACAACTGATGCTACAACTGATGCTACAACTGATGCTACAACTGATGCTACAACTGATGCTACAACTGATGCTACAACTGATGCTACAACTGATGCTACAACTGATACTACAACTGATGCTACAACTGATGCTACAACTGATGCTACAACTGATGCTACAACTGATGCTACAACTGATGCTACAACTGATACTTCAACTGATACTACAACTGATGCTACAACTGGTGCTAAAACTGGTACTAGAACTGATGCTAGAACTGATGCTAGAACTGATGCTAGAACTGATACTACAACTGATACTACAACTGATACTACAACTGATGCTACAACTGATGCTACAACTGATGCTACAACTGATGCTACAACTGATGCTACAACTGATGCTACAACTGATGCTACAACTGATGCTACAACTGATGCTACAACTGATACTACAACTGATGCTACAACTGATGCTACAACTGATGCTACAACTGATGCTACAACTGATGCTACAACTGATGCTACAACTGATGCTACAACTGATGCTACAACTGATGCTACAACTGATGCTACAACTGATGCTACAACTGATGCTACAACTGATGCTACAACTGATGCTACAACTGATGCTACAACTGATGCTACAACTGATGCTACAACTGATGCTACAACTGATGCTACAACTGATGCTACAACTGATGCTACAACTGATGCTACAACTGATGCTACAACTGATGCTACAACTGATGCTACAACTGATGCTACAACTGATGCTACAACTGATGCTACAACTGATGCTACAACTGATGCTACAACTGATGCTACAACTGATGCTACAACTGATGCTACAACTGATGCTACAACTGATGCTACAACTGATGCTACAACTGATGCTACAACTGATGCTACAACTGATGCTACAACTGATGCTACAACTGATGCTACAACTGATGCTACAACTGATGCTACAACTGATGCTACAACTGATGCTACAACTGATGCTACAACTGATGCTACAACTGATGCTACAACTGATGCTACAACTGATGCTACAACTGATGCTACAACTGATGCTACAACTGATGCTACAACTGATGCTACAACTGATGCTACAACTGATGCTACAACTGATGCTACAACTGATGCTACAACTGATGCTACAACTGATGCTACAACTGATGCTACAACTGATGCTACAACTGATGCTACAACTGATGCTACAACTGATGCTACAACTGATGCTACAACTGATGCTACAACTGATGCTACAACTGATGCTACAACTGATGCTACAACTGATGCTACAACTGATGCTACAACTGATGCTACAACTGATGCTACAACTGATGCTACAACTGATGCTACAACTGATGCTACAACTGATGCTACAACTGATGCTACAACTGATGCTACAACTGATGCTACAACTGATGCTACAACTGATGCTACAACTGATGCTACAACTGATGCTACAACTGATGCTACAACTGATGCTACAACTGATGCTACAACTGATGCTACAACTGATGCTACAACTGATGCTACAACTGATGCTACAACTGATGCTACAACTGATGCTACAACTGATGCTACAACTGATGCTACAACTGATGCTACAACTGATGCTACAACTGATGCTACAACTGATGCTACAACTGATGCTACAACTGATGCTACAACTGATGCTACAACTGATGCTACAACTGATGCTACAACTGATGCTACAACTGATGCTACAACTGATGCTACAACTGATGCTACAACTGATGCTACAACTGATGCTACAACTGATGCTACAACTGATGCTACAACTGATGCTACAACTGATGCTACAACTGATGCTACAACTGATGCTACAACTGATGCTACAACTGATGCTACAACTGATGCTACAACTGATGCTACAACTGATGCTACAACTGATGCTACAACTGATGCTACAACTGATGCTACAACTGATGCTACAACTGATGCTACAACTGATGCTACAACTGATGCTACAACTGATGCTACAACTGATGCTACAACTGATGCTACAACTGATGCTACAACTGATGCTACAACTGATGCTACAACTGATGCTACAACTGATGCTACAACTGATGCTACAACTGATGCTACAACTGATGCTACAACTGATGCTACAACTGATGCTACAACTGATGCTACAACTGGTACTACAACTGGTACTACAACTGATGCTACAACTGATGCTACAACTGATGCTACAACTGATGCTACAACTGATGCTACAACTGATGCTACAACTGATGCTACAACTGATGCTACAACTGATGCTACAACTGATGCTACAACTGATGCTACAACTGATGCTACAACTGATGCTACAACTGATGCTACAACTGATGCTACAACTGATGCTACAACTGATGCTACAACTGATGCTACAACTGATACTACAACTGATACTACAACTGATACTACAACTGATACTACAACTGATGCTACAACTGATACTACAACTGATGCTACAACTGATGCTACAACTGATGCTACAACTGATGCTACAACTGATACTACAACTGATGCTACAACTGATACTACAACTGATACTACAACTGATACTACAACTGATACTACAACTGATACTACAACTGATACTACAACTGATGCTACAACTGATGCTACAACTGATGCTACAACTGATACTACAACTGATACTACAACTGATGCTACAACTGATACTACAACTGATACTACAACTGATACTACAACTGGTACTACAACTGGTGCTACAACTGATGCTACAACTGATGCTACAACTGATGCTACAACTGATGCTACAACTGATGCTACAACTGATGCTACAACTGATGCTACAACTGATGCTACAACTGATGCTACAACTGATGCTACAACTGATGCTACAACTGATGCTACAACTGATGCTACAACTGATACTACAACTGATGCTACAACTGATACTACAACTGATACTACAACTGATACTACAACTGATACTACAACTGATACTACAACTGATGCTACAACTGATGCTACAACTGATGCTACAACTGATGCTACAACTGATGCTAACAACTGATACTACAACTGATGCTACAACTGATACTACAACTGATACTACAACTGATACTACATCTGATACTACAACTGGTACTACAACTGATGCTACAACTGATGCTACAACTGATGCTACAACTGATGCTACAACTGATGCTACAACTGATGCTACAACTGATGCTACAACTGATGCTACAACTGATGCTACAACTGATGCTACAACTGATGCTACAACTGATGCTACAACTGATGCTACAACTGATGCTACAACTGATGCTACAACTGGTGCTACAACTGGTGCTACAACTGGTGCTACAACTGGTGCTACAACTGGTGCTACAACTGGTGCTACAACTGATGCTACAACTGATGCTACAACTGATGCTACAACTGATGCTACAACTGATGCTACAACTGATGCTACAACTGATGCTACAACTGATGCTACAACTGATGCTACAACTGATGCCACAACTGATGCCACAACTGATGCCACAACTGATGCCACAACTGATGCCACAACTGATGCCACAACTGCTGCCACAACTGCTGCCACAACTGCTGCCACAACTGCTGCCACAACTGCTGCCACAACTGCTGCCACAACTGCTGCCACAACTGCTGCCACAACTGCTGCCACAACTGCTGCCACAACTGCTGCCACAACTGCTGCCACAACTGATGCCACAACTGCTGCCACAACTGATGCCACAACTGATGCCACAACTGATGCCACAACTGATGCCACAACTGATGCCACAACTGATGCCACAACTGATGCCACAACTGATGCCACAACTGATGCCACAACTGATGCCACAACTGATGCCACAACTGATGCCACAACTGATGCCACAACTGATGCCACAACTGATGCCACAACTGATGCCACAACTGATGCCACAACTGATGCCACAACTGATGCCACAACTGATGCCACAACTGATGCCACAACTGATGCCACAACTGATGCCACAACTGATGCCACAACTGATGCCACAACTGATGCCACAACTGATACTACAACAGCAACAGCAACAGCAACAGCAACAGCTGTAATAAATAATAATAATTCATAATAATTCATAATAATAATAATAATAACCAAATTTATAAAGCGCCTCTTCCAAAGGATGCAAAGCGCTAAAATGCGTAAACCGCGGACCGGCGGAAGAGTTGCATGCCTGGAGCGCTATGTTTGAAATATGAGACCCAAGGACACCTCTCATTGAACAGACTTATAAGAAACCTCAAATATTTCCACACAGTTTCAAATTGAAATGGATGTCCACAGGCCAATAATGAAATTGTAAGATACAACAGACTTTTATTATGGTGTGGCCATCTTGATTTTCTGCCATGGAAATCAATGTAACCAAACCAAGGCTGGAAGATGTATGGTCTGGTTCCTTTTTGTACAATGAGTATTAGCATTCAATACTGTTATTGGATACATTGAACATGACCGATATGATGGCAGTATGATGCAGGTCTCTACTTACTGTTTTTTTTCCTCTCCTCAAGTAGCAGTTGTTTCTCTTGGAATGAGGCCATGAAGACCGACCCCCCTTCCTCCTTGCGCATCTGGAAGGCGCTCTTTTGCCGTTCACTGTACTTTGGAATCCTTTACGAAAAAGAGCAAGACAAAACAAAAGATGGAGAGATGAACTAAGTACATGAAGGGGCATTGCTTGGCAACCAGACCATTGCTGTGCACTAGCGGGTCGTGTGCAGGCGGCAGCGAATAAACCCGAAGAAACCACACGTCCAGACACGTCACTATTTTTGGCAATATGTTTGCTGCCACCATCGGTGAAAGGTGCTCGTGTTTGGGGAAGCCCTTATGTTGCGAATTTTGTTTTTTTCTCAAATACAAGATGAGTGTAAAAATCTAGGAATAAGGTAAGGTACTAAAATACAGATCTTTTAAATGTAGATGGCTGAAGGGGGGTATTTTGTATGGTCTTTAAGCACAAATTATTATGCTAACTGGACTCTGGTTACCAGCTAAAATACCATGTCACACGAACAAATTGTGACTGGTTTCCTGCTCATTTCTGCTTAGCCCCTTAGCAGAAAAATTGTTCAGCAATATTTTCTGCTTAAGCAGCTCTCTCTATGAAATTGGGCCCTGGTCTGGTAAGGGTCACTTCTATGGGGAAAATGTACTTTTGTATTAATAATAATAATAATAAGACATTTGTAAAGCGCCTAATGCAAAAGCCTCTAAGCGCATTAAAGAAACAATAAAATAAACAATTAGAGAAAGATACAAGATACAAATAGGCAAATTACAAAAAAGAAGCTTTAAACAAATGAGTTTTCAACAAGGACTTAAAACATTGTAAAGTATTAGCTTGGCGAATATGCACTGGAAGACTATTCCAAAGAAACGGTGCTGCGTAAGAAAAAGATCTGTGGCCATAAAAAATGGAAGAAGCTCTAGTAGCAGAAAGAAATGACTGTTGAGATGAACGTAAAGTCCGAGTAGGGGAATAATGATGAACAAGTTCAGATAAATAAGCAGGAGATTGACATGTTTGAGCCTTGAAAGTTAACAGAAGAATTTTGTAAACTGTTCGAAACTTAACTGGGAGCCAATGCAATTGCATTAGTACAGGTGTAATATGGTGAGAACGAGGCAGACAAGAAACGAGGCGAGCAGCAGTGTTCTGTACACGTTGAATTTTAGCAAGATCTTTATCGGGGAGTCCATACAGAAGTGAATTGCAGGAATCAAGTCTAGTAGTGACGAAAGCATGAACAAGACGAAGAGTAGTTGCTTCATCCAGGTAGCGGCGAATTTGTGATATTTTCCTAATAGCCATGAGAGCTCCTTTGCAAACATTATCACAATGTCTACTCATGCACAATGATGAATCCATAATAACACCGAGGTTACGGGCAAATTCAGATGGTTCAATGACAGACTGGGCAATTTGTATTGTTGGCGGCGAAATCTTGAAGAGTGAGGGCACCACAACAAAAGCACAGGGCACCATAGCCCTAATTAGGACTCTGCCTCTGTACACAGATACAGAGTCCTAATTATTAAGGCCCGTTTCTGGGGCGGAAAATTTTCAAAGCTTCATAACTAAAAATCTTACCTGCAACAAGCCATTTATTTCAACAGATTCACATTCCATTGCGGCATATTTCATATCGAATGAAAAAGTGGTGGCACCATACGGAAACTTTTGTGTATAGTGCCAGTGCAACTGCCACAACTTGTGCCAGCACTTATTAAATTTTACCCTCATGATAATTTTCCGCATGTCGCCACCAATTTATCTAGCGTTAACTAACTCCAAAACCACTGAATTGTTTTCTTACCTGAGAAGAAGGGTTACCACATATGATATGGAAACGTTTCCGTATAAACCTTGTTTTCATCAATTACAACGAGTTAAAGTTCCGTCTCCACCGCTAACGATAAATCCTTTACTTCAGTGCTTGGTCAGCCTTTCTGAATTGGCGCGAAATTGCTATTTGTAAATGAACGTTGAGGGAGACAAACAAGTAAGTCGGTCGTCGAAGAATTAAGTCTTGTCGGTCAGTACTACCCGCAGGAGTACACTAATCTCCTTTGTTATTTATCTGCAGGGATATGCATCGTTTTTTCATGCGTGACCTCTATCATGTGTATACTAATTAGTCAAAAGGGCTTGTGGAATTCGGTCATTTTCAGCCTTTTCTGAAAAGTCTCAACCAAAATATTTAAATGTACCAGTAAATTGAAACGAAGAGCATATCTGTCGTCATGTATAAAAACAAGCGGTTCAACTCAAACGCAACAAGATATTTGTTCATACAACACGACAGATATGCTTTCCATTTCAGTGTACTTCTACATTATTTATGTCAATAATTTTCAGATAAGGCCGAAAAAGACTGAATTTCAGAAGCCCTTTGGACTAATTAGTATTCAAACCGAGGTCACGCATGAAAAATCACGCCAACTCGCGCAGACAAATCACAAAGGAGACTTATTAATGTACAGCGGGTAGACTGCGGTGCCTGTTTGCTTCTGTTGGTTTGACCCCGGCCCAATTTCTTGAAGCAGCTGATAAGCACAAAAAGTAGCCAAGCACAAACAAATAAGCTTACTAGACAAGGTTACCAGCTAAAATTGTATGCCAAAGACGTGTACAATTTGTGACAAGTACTGACCCTGTTCAGTTTTGCTAAGCAGTAAATTTTGAAGCAATATTATTTTCTGCTGACTCAGCTCTATGAATAAGCACATCATAAATAAAATCTTTGACATTGTATTTATTCATCATTATTGATTAAAACTTCATCAAATCCATGGCCACAATTAATTCAAAAGCAAATAAAAAATGGTGTATTATGGTTTGTCATGGATTTGATACTGTGTAGACTGCAGGTATACCTTCAGGAATGCTGGTCATCATCTCGCCACCCAGCAAGCTCGCCACCGCCCCCTGCAAAGTCTCCCCCTAACCGGCGCATCGCACGGGTCGTTACAAAGTTGCCCCCTGACAATGTCGCCCCAAACAATGTCGCCCCCTGGCAAAGTCTCCCCAGAAAATAAGTAAGGATTCTTGCGGTAGTACAATGTGTATTCAATTAATATTGTATTGGAAAGAATATAAAGTAGAGCCTACTGACAATGTCGCCCCCGGCCAATGTCGCCCCCTTACGAAGTCGCCCCCAGAAAATAATTAACTGTTTCTATGGTGGATACTTTGTGGAAATTAAATATTCTTTCGGTAATGGCTTAATTATTGTATTGGAAAGAATATAAGTTAAAGTCTGCTTGAGGAAAAAAGTCATCAATAATAATAAACTCCATGCACAAAGTTCAAATTTTTGGTAAATGATTTTATTAACGTCGCTCAATTTAAATTTTAACACCAAACAAATACTTAATCTATTTTGGTTTTTTTAACAAATAACATTAATAGGCTAAATAGCAATTACTGAATTACAGATGTAACATTTTACAACAAATCGTAGACTAACTGTTTCTATAGTGGATACTTGGTGGAAAGCTTAATAATGAGTTTCTAAGTGCAAAACTAAAATAACAATGAGAATGATTTTTTGACATTATCTCAGAAGTTAATAATAATCACCGTTTAAAAAAGACATCTTTCTAAAGCATAATTCAGGTGAACTGAAACAAAATGTTAGAAAATGAACTTTCCTTTGCAGTTTGTGTAAGAAAATTTCTACTATTTATTATAGGGGAATTTTACTTGTATCTTATCATACCTCTTTTTCAAATATAATTATGGTTCTTAATTTTTATGAAATATTTCTCATTATAAGTATTGCTTTACTTGATTGGCTTCGCCTCGGATTCCATTTCCCCCCTCGGGTGTACAAAACGCCAGGACCCGTCACAGCTTGCAACAACTGTATAATGTACCCAATTCAATTAGAAGGTCAGGCTCAGTACACAAATCAAAATTTGTCTTTGTAAAAATTCATCACATCTCAATTTTCAACAATAATATTATTTATTAAAACCTTTAAGAAACACATTGCTTTTATATTTGGCTCTTTGGACTGTGAAGTGTTTGTGGACATAAATCTATGTAGGCCTATTCTTTCCATAGCAAGAACTTCCTATAGCACAAAACACCAAACCCAAATGCAACATGTCCCTTTAAGCATGTGAGGTAATTCAACATTAAAAAGTCAGGCTCAGTACTTATTATCAAACCTTGTTGAAAATTCATCACATCTCAAATTTCGATCACATTGTCATCAAAACCTTCTCCAAGAGAAACATTGCTGTTAGATTTAACGCTTTGGACTATGACATTATTTGTTACATGTACATGGGCAATTATATCCACACTAATGGGCAAAAAAGTGCGACATGGAAAGGGAATGTTGGATAGTCACAAAATTAAGTTTGTTGTCATGTATTTTGGTCTGTGTACATTCAGAAGCAGATGAGGATTGTGGTTAACAAAAAAAGATGCCTGTCTTACAAAGTTATCCCTTTGGTCCATTAGTGTGGAATTGCCCACATGTATGATATGAATATGGGCCCAGTTAAATAAAGCATAAAAGCAAAACAACTTGCTCAGCACAGAAAAGTATTGCTTAACAGAAACAGGTTTCCACCCAAAATAACATAGCAAATAAATTTGTCAAGAGGTGTTTTCTGCATGCCTAACAGCTTTATGAAATAGGGCCTTGGTTGGAAATATGTTTTGGAAGTAGTGTATAATTATCAACACTAAAAGGTGCGTCAAATCTGTGTGGTTTTCCTTATACTTTGTGTTTTGTGGAGTCAAAAATTCTTTTTAATTTGTGAACTAAAATAGTCCGCCATTTTTAGGAGTCCATAATTTGCTTCAACAGAATGACAGACTATGTTACTTAAAGAGAGTATAAAAAGAAAACCAAACAATTTCCAGGTACATGTTTATCTGTGTGGATCATTTATTTATTTATTTTAAAACATATTTTCAACCATATCCATTTCACAGCAAGCACTTTCTGAAGCCCAAAACAGTAACACCCAACTCGAAAGCGACGTGTCCCCTTTAGGCATGGGGGATAATTCAACAATAAAAAGTCGTACTCGGTACTTTTTATCAAACCTTGTTGAAAATTCATCACATCTCAAATTTCAACAATTTCAATCACATAGTCATCAAAACCTTCTTCAAGAGACACATTGCTTTTAGATTTGTGTGTAATTATCAACACCAAGGTGCCTCAAAACTGTGTGGTTTTCCTTTTACTTTGTGTTTTGTGGAGTCAAAAATTCCATAATACTTATACTGTGCACTAAAATAGTCTGCCATTTTGAGGAGTCATGAATTTGCTTCAACAAAAATGGCAGGTTGTGTTATAGTTCAAGAGGGTTACAAGAAAATACAAACGATTTCCAGGTATATTTTTGTGGAAAATTATTTTCTAATTTCAATAATATTGTCAGCAATTTCACGAAGGGCCAAAAAAGCAGCAAAATATGTCTTTTTCGAGAAAACCACGTTTTAAGTTTAGCTAGTTTTGAAACTACTAGTTGGTAGACTATTCAAAATTTAATCTCGGAATTTTTTACATGTCAGGGAAGAAGTGATCCTAAAAACTGTGAAATTTTCCAAATACTTTGTGAACTACATGTATGATGGTCTGCCATTTTGGGGAGTCAAACTACTGCTTCAACAAAATGGCAGATCATGTTAGTTCAAGACGGCCAAGGAAAACTAAACAATTTCCAGGTGTATTTGTGTGGATCATTATTTTCTAAATTTAAAACATCTTTGGATGACAGTAATTTAAGAGCGGCATATAGGGTAGAGACATGGGCCTTCGGTGATACATGTAGATGTTCATCCATGACTGCACAGAGATTTCTGGCTTTCGTTGAGTGGTTTCACATCACCAACCGTGATGGAAATGACTGGAAGTGGCTGTTGTGAAAATCTTGATGTAAAATGAAGAACCAATGCTTTGCAGCATTAAGCATCATCTTGTTTGCAGTGGCTCTTTGGTGAATGTCCTTGATGCATGCATTGAGTTTCATTAGTACAGTGTTGCAGTCTGGCATAAACATGTGTCCGTGGTCGCCTCATGCTCACATTGTAATGGGGCCGCATTCCTGGAGTCACCCTCCTCATCACCTGTTCTCTTTCAATCTCTCCCAATGTGGAGAAGATGTTATCAAAGTACTGCAAGATAATAAAAAAATCAAAGAAAAACAAATAACTAGTAGAAATAATTGTTGGTTACCTCACCTCTGTAGGTAATCAAGACTTTCCACCCCCTCAGCTTTATTATGGAAACATAATGAACTTACTTCTGTTTTGTGTTTTAAAAAAAAGGTATGAGTTCACTCTTAATCGCAAAACCTTGGCCAAGGCTAAGGGTGATAATCTAATACTAATAATTTACCATTCGGACAACCTCTCATTGAGCCAAATACAGTGATGGCAACCTGCTCCATCATTTGTAAATTAAGGACAAAAGGTCTGGAATCCGGAATTACACAATATCCCCCAGAAAGGGAGATTAAAGTACCCTCCATATTTTTTCATGAGGGATTCAAAGCATCGCACGGTATAGGTGCCTGCCTAGCCTGTGCATGCAGCACAATAGATTTCCCGGTTCAAATAATATGGCCAACTGACCATAAAAAAAATGGATACTCTGAGTTGTTCCGAGCGTTTGTAAGTTGGCCAACATAAGCTAGTTTGAATAAGATTTTACTTTTTTTTGTATACACCATCAGACATGGTTAAAATAACGAGAATGTATGGACCAAATTGCACAGTTTTCGCATGGGGCACTTTCGTAATATTTGCAGGATCTACATGCAGATTTGACATGGTTGTTCTGATGCAATTAACTTTGATCAAAGGTTTTATATAAACACCATCAAAATACCTTCCCTATAGCATCTGCACTCAGGCCTGGAATAACATGCTTGCTACGGAGACCATCGGTCTCCCTTGCCCCATGTACATGTATTGGCCTTGGTGCCTTCAAAAGTTTCCCACTGAAGTGCCCTTTGCAAAATGCAAATGACCTTGCCCTTCCAACATGAAATTCCAGGCCTGCTCATGAGTCGGTCTACACTGCTGCCCCTTTCAATGTTCGATTTATCTTTTACATAAGGATTTGTTGTGATAATAATTCTGAGCAGTATTACCTGAGCATCCCTTGTCGCTAGGCAACATCTGAGCAGAACACAAACAACTAAAGAGGTTTTCCATCATCTCATTTTCTTATGTGCTTGTCTTGTCATTTCTCTTTTAGACCTGTAAAGAAAACAATTTTGGGTTGAAAAACAAAATTGACTAGAGTGGGACTCGAACTAACCACCTCCAGATTAACGTGTAGACATTTCTACCAACTGTGTCATATATGATCCCTGGCTACACGACAGTTTAAAACGATGTATGTACAAAATAGGGACACCGACATAGGTCTAGATAGCTCAGTTGGTATAGAGTGCTGACACATTAAAGGAACACGTTGCCTTGGATCGGACGAGTGGGTCTATAAAAAGCGTTTGTAACCATTTGTTATAAAATGCATATTGTTGGAAAGATGTTTTAAAAGTAGAATACAATGATCCACACATATTTGCGTCGAAGTAGCATGGTTTTCCTTTTACTTTGTGAACTTACACGGTCGGCCATTTATGGGAGTCCAAAATTTGACTCCCATAAATGGCCGATGGTGTTTGTCGACAAGGTATGAAGAAAACTACGAAATTTCGAGGCAACTTTGTGTGGATCATTATATTCTACTTTTAAAACATCTTTCTGATCAATGCATTTTATAACAAACGGTTACAACACTTTTCAAAAACCAGCTCGACCGATCCAAGGCAACGTGCTCCTTTAATCCATTTATTAAAAACATTTATGTTTAAAGTACATGGGTGTCAAATTGCCTGTGTTTCGATGCAAAACATTTCAAATGAATCATGCTTTTATATGATGACCTAAAACTGTATGCAATTAGCATTCCGCAAGATCAAAAAACATTGAGAGGGGACCAGTAGCTCTATCTTGATGCTTCTTTTTACAGTACGCTCTGTATAGTCTTCACCATAAGATGGATCAATCACAGGATTAACTTAAAAAAGCAATATAGGATATTTCAAAGTTACACTTCAAGAGGTGTGTTTTGGCGACAGTAACCAATACAAATTTTGATTATTGGCCTGTGATTAACCGTTGGCTAATTCAACCAAAAAAATTATTGGTTACAACCGCCAAAACGCACCGCTGGGGTTATGATCGCACGAGGCATTCTGATAAAGAAAAACAGTGAAATCATTCAATTGGTGACAATGAAACACCCTGAATATATTCATGCATACCTACAGACATTATTGGTTGGCACACACCATAAAGTTGGCGCTAGGCAGTCGCAGAAACGTGGCCATAACATGCCACAACAAAATCATTAAAATGAAAACTGTTTTAATTCTGGACGCAAATCTCAAATACAGGAGTTCAGTAAAACTTTTTTGTTAGCGGTACTGGGCCCAATTTCATGGCTCTACTTACTGCAGAATTCTGTGCTAACGATCACGAATCTCTGCTTACGAGCAAGCGCCGAGTTTCTGCCCTAGCCTTGTAAGTGTAGAATGCCTAGTAACAGGGAGTACGCACGCGCAGAAGCCAAAATTCACCGCTAACCCGTGAAATACGCGTGTCGTAACCTCCGTAACCTTGATTCTGTCCTTACGGTAAGCAGAGCCATAAAATTGGGCCCTGTCGTAAGCTAATATATTTAAAGATAGAATAACAACAAACTTGACTGCAACTTACCATGTGTGTATTGCAGGATGATGGCATATTTCACTAATTTCAGTAAAGCTTCTATGGCACTTTATGTACTCGTGTCTCTTCAGCAGCCATTTCAGGGGAGGCCTTGCAGGTGGGCTGCCTCCCCACACATCTTCCTGCACATCTCAGAGTGTCATCTTCTCAAGGATTCCTACCAGTAAAACAAAAAAAATATTGGGATTGAGCAAAGAAAAAAATGCCCTGTCTGTTTACCTTGAGGTTTATTATTTGATAAGTAAAATAAATAAAGAATACAACACATGTCATAATAATATTTGTAGTAATAACTAGTTCTTCTATAGAGCACATTTCACAATAACCCTCTCAAGGCGCTTTACATTATTGCATTGGTCAATTGGCCATAACATTCTTTTAATCTGTCTCAGCTCCCTTGGGGGTATACAACCTGGGCAACCCTATGCTCTAAGGGCTTTTCATACACAGTATCAACCTCTACCCTAGCTGGTACCCACTTATAGTGTCCCGACCGGAATTTGAATACACACTTCGATGACCTAACCACCAGAACTTAAATTTGATGATCAGGAAAATCTTTGTTGCGCCATTTTGAGAGTGTTGTACAATGAATTCCTCCATGATTGTGCAGTTAGTGAACATATTAGGTGACACTCAATCCATTAAAAACAGATTTTTAAATGCCTACCATAAAATTCATATGCAATTTTACTCCCATAATGGCAAATGCTGCAATCAGCAGCCTTAACTGACAATGATGCAGTGGGTCAAATACTCATTTTCATTACTAAAATTAGTTGAAATTTTTGGCAATCTCAAATATTAGTAAAATGTTTTTCAAGTAACAGAGCCTTATCCCAAGCCCAAGCGGGTTGCTGGCAAAAAATTAATGTCCACATAAAAACATTCTGACTTTCTAAAACAGATACTTTCTTCCTATTCAAGGTATTAAACCTGCCTTGCTAACACAAAAAATAAACTTGGAAGGGGGTGGGGGGACATCAAACCTTTTTCAATTCTTCTTCCTCAAGCCGCAACCTCTCATCTGCCTCTCGCTTTTTTCTCTCTGACTCTTTTTTACTCATCTCTAAGACTTTTTTGGTCTCGTCATCGTCTGAGTCTGTGTTACTTTCCAGGAGAATGGTTTGCCTTGGTTGTTTACTGCCACAAAAAGTGAGGAGAAAAAAAATCAATTAACAAATTGTCACATGTTTTGTTCTCAATTTATATTTGGTTTACCGTAACACCATGTGTATAATCTACTTACTGGTTACATGATTACATTAAGTTGAGAACTTGTCTTGATATATATTCTACTATCGCAATTGTTTGCATATTGTCAGGTAAGGGTTGAAAACAAATATATTAACCTCCATTATATACATATTTAACCTATTTATCATTTACAAAGCGGCAATAAATTCACCAACAGTGACACCACAGGCCAAAAACAAAAATCGGATATAGTATAAAGGTATTAAAAGTGAAGAAAACTTAATAAGCAGTGGTATCAATGTAATGTGACGTCTAACCTTACACTCTAACTAGGCCTAATTGGGGGATAATGATGTAAAAGCTCCTATTCTAATCTAATTGATGAGCTAATACACCCAAACTATAGTATCAATAATAATACGAGACATTTATATGGCAACATTTGCGCAACTCAAAACATAAAACAATAAACAAATATACACAAAGCGATTGTTACAATAGAAAGCAAGCTACGTATACGAGTCTCAAAACAACATTGATAAAGAAGCACAAGACATACCAACCGTCGATTTCACAAAACTCTTCCTAACTTAAGACTAATCCTAGGACTTAGGACGAGTCCCAAACCTGCACTGTAGCATGCAGACCTTTACATTTATCCTAAGTTAGGACGAGTTTCGTACTAACTCGAGATAAGACGAGTCCTAACTCTTTGTGAAATCAACCCCAGGCATGTTAGTATTAACTATCCATGACAAAAATGAGGAAAAGAGAAAACCAGGCAAGAAAAACAGAGGAAAAGATAATATTCCTGTACTTTTGTACACAGAAAGTGAAATATAAAGGAGGAAAATCAAAATCCAAAAAGAGGAAGTCATCTGAAAGGACAAAACTTAAACATATAAGAAGTCTGCAATGGGTTTTGAATTATACAAATCATCTGGAAGATAACAATAAATGAAAAATGCATACATGTTTCAATATGAGGATGACAGATAAAAACAAACAAAACTTAGAAGTCTGCAATGGGTTTTGAATTTTAACAAAATAACCTGGAAGAAAACAATGAATGAAAAAAGCATATTTCAATATGAGGGTGACAGATAAAAGCATCCATTTAAATAGTATTGAGGGAAAAATATGTTTATAAATTTACAAACCAAAATAAGAAACATTTCATAAACAAGAAATCAAATGACATGTGACAGGCATTTTACATAAATTAATGCCTTATCAACGTTCAACAATATTCAAACAAAAGTATACAATATGAACAACGATCAATTAAAACCACAATTTTAAGTCTTGTAATGTACATGTATAATATCAAATAATAAACCACAAGGGAAACCGATCAGGTATATTTTTTAATGATTCCGGGAGCAGGATTTGAACCAACGAACTCCAAATTAACGTGCCAGCACTCAAGGCCTTATACTTCACGAAAGGTAACGAGGGCGATTGCCCCTCTGGTCATTGCCTTTGAAATGCTCAAGTAATTTACAATTTCCACATAAGGTGCACCATTACCAAGGGAAAAATGCCTTGGTGCCGGTGCCCTTTCACAAACAAAGCATACAGGCCTGCTAACCCTGTGTTGGTGGGCTCTCCATTTTGTCAATATCTTAGTTCAGGGTGCCATGTATTATTGTTTCTACTATATTACTTTCCAGTATGCACTAATAATCCAATCAAACCAGAGTGTGATATCAGGCGATAACCCAATCACAGTTTTCATATTGCACTCTGAGTATTGTGAGTGTCAATGTATCACGCTTCGCATACGGTCAGTGCAAAAGTTACATTCTGAACTTTGCATGGCAACACCAAAAACAAAAACCCAACCTAACCTCATTGACTTGATTAGGCTGGTAGATAAATAGTTATTGAGTGACATGAAATCACATCGATGATGAGAAAATATTTAAGTACCTGTTGTCGTCATAGTTCAGCCTCTTCCTTGAGGGCGCAAAACTGAAGCGCGAGGGCTTAAACGACTCGCTCCTTGCAGACCAATTAGATTCCCTCGTCGACGGGGCTGTGAGGGACAACCTTTGAGTTCTCTCGGCATTGAGTTGTTGTGGCCTTGGAGATGACGTCCCGTTGACTAATGACTTTAGGAGAGAGGTTGGACTCTGGGTTTCCTTGGTGCAGTGGTAGTGGACAGACAAGTACCTGGGTATGAGGATGCGGCGACGGAGCTTGGAGTACTGGAAGGCGTCAGGCGTCAAATTTGTAGCGCTTAAGATGAATGATAATTACCCTGAAAGAACAAGATAAATTGCCCCACTATCAAGTCCAGAAAACTCATTTGGTTTGACAGGTCGGACAGAGGTGATGAATGATCAAATAATCAAACAAGGACAGGAGAATACATGTTGGGAAAATGTTTTCTGTAAGCTGATTGGTTTGCTCTGCGATTTATTGGAAAACAATCAGTCACCACTTATAATTTATAACGGTTGCAGAAATTAAGAATGACTCGAGACATAGTTCTTGCGATCTTCAGTGTCCGCTTGTAAGGTTGCGGTTTTTGGAAAGGCGAGAATGAAAGACATAACATGTCTGATTGAAAACCATTGGACCAATTTGCATTCGAAAGCTTTGTAAGTGACAATGATGAATTTAAACAGGTTTACGAAGACAAATTTATCAATTCTTTAGAAAAAAAAAGTGAAAATGAAAGACAGCACTACCTTTGATTGAGCACCATTGGACCAATTTGCCATCAAAAGCTTGCAATTGATGATAAATTGAAAAAGGTTTTCTGAAGACAACTCTTATACCAATTTATCATTACTATTGACAACATGAAATTCTCAGCAAGGAGGAAAATGAAGGTAAAAAAAACAGGGTTTGCTGTTCTGTTACTTCGATTACCTAGGATTATACTAGGATAATTGCACAGTGGTAACAGTTGGTGAAAAAAAAACAGTACACAGATGGACATCAGGGCATGAAAAACATGCACAAACACCAATGAACAAAGGTATTTAAAAGGCAAGACATATATATACATAAATCCTCAATCTAGGTACAAAATAGGGCTACTATAACCCAATATAAAACAATATTTTGTAAATGACAAAAATAAATAATTCTCAATATTATCAATCTTTAAAGACACTGGCACTCATATTGGGTTTTGTCCATTAAATGCTGATTTATAGGCAAAATTATAAAGAAATAATTAATATACATTATAAGTCACATGTAAAAGTTCAGCTGAATGCACTGCCTAGTTGCTAAGAAAACAGCAACAAACAGCTTCCAATCAGCATCACAAAAAACACATCCCAACAAAAACTTCTATTACCTTGGTAGCTTAGTGAACTTATGCGTGACTATAGCCTGCTTGCAGTCACATTCTCCGCAGGCATACTCTATACCCTCCTCTCTGAAGAACTGCTCCAGCGCCGTCTGGATCGACCCGATCGGGTTAGAATGACTGAAACATGGACAAATTATAACAATCGTTAATAGGAGTCCCTAAC
The DNA here is from genome assembly GCF_902459465.1 of Asterias rubens. NCBI lineage: Eukaryota > Metazoa > Echinodermata > Asteroidea > Forcipulatida > Asteriidae > Asterias > Asterias rubens. Next base: position 8,121,218 of record NC_047067.1, read on the forward strand.
CACCGGTTCTTTTCGGAACCAACACTAGTCACATAGAGATATTCACATGTTGTCACCGCAAACCTCTCTAAGTTAGGCCGTGTTCGAATTGGCGACTTCGGCTACAGCTACGGCCATTCTTCAACACTGACAGACGCGCTGATCTAGCCGTAGCTGTAGCCAAAGTCTCCAATTTGGACACGGCATTATACCTCAACCTGGATCGACCCGATAGGGTTAGAAATACTGAAATATGGAAAAGTTTAAAACAATTGATACAAATATTGAATTGTGACAATTAACATTTTAAAATTGAAAAAGTATGGCAATGAATTTACTTTTATAGAGAAGGAAACTTCTCCAAAAATCACATTATTTTTGTTTCTTTTTGGTTTTATTAAAAAATACCAAACAACAAGTCCGGTAACAATTATTAAGTTTACAAAAAGTGACATCAAGAGTTTATGATGTATATTAGAATAATTTAAAGATAAAACATAGTCATTAACAATTAAAAATTATAGAAAAAGTGATAGATAAGATATATAAATGCATTCGCTAACACAGAATTATTGAGGTGCAGTCGAGTCTGAGTGAAGTCCAGTCTACCTTGTATGTGGGAAAAAATTCTGACATTTGAGAACTTTGAGGAAGAGCCGAAAGTACTCCAAAAAGGAGAACATTCTCAATACATGTACAGATTACAATAGATATTGCCTTGGATCTCGTGCTTAAAAAGATATTCAAATACACAATATATCGTTCAAAATTAGGGAATACATTATGACATTAACAAGATCTCCTGTACTGTTTTTAACACTCCAGTAACATAGCACACAATTATAAAATACAATGCACAATACAGGACACAATAAAACAGTCACTTAAAGACTAAAGGAAACAAATGTCAGCACAACACCCGCACTAGAAGCAGCCCAACAAATCACATCATCTCAGGAATAGAAATAAAGGTTTTTTACACAGATACGAGAGTATCTTATATACAAGAGTTCTAGAATAATATCATATAGCATAAAATCAGAACCCTCCCAACTGAATGTTATGTGGCACAAAACGGGGAGGAATACAAAACGGAAAAAATATTTTAGAACTTTGTTGAGCCAGAGCCGAAAGTAAAAAAAAAAAAAGAGTATTCTCAAGAGGAGAAAAAATAATTGCCAAAAAAATAATTGCTCCTTCTGGGCATGTCCAGCGAGAGATCGTAGAGTGCATGACTTCAAATCATCCCCTTGGATAACAGCAGAACTGAAAAAACTCATCTCATTAAAACACACCCTGTTTACCAAAGCAAAACGAGTAAACTCTCCATCTGCCTGGCTGAACTACAAACAAGGTAGGAACAAAGTGAAGAACTTGACAAAATCTTCATATTGGTGTATGTCAATCGCTTATTGCTGCATCCGACAACAAGAGAAGCTTCTGGTGCTTTGTTCGGGATCAAAGAAAGTCCAACTGCCTCGCTGCTTTTCAGTCTGCCGGTAAACTCATCCATAAGCCGGAATGAAATTCGCCCAAGCCTTCAATGACTTTTTTACCTCTGTCCATTCTCCAGCTGTAACATGCACAGAGACCCCTCCGTCGTGTTCCCTGCCAATACCCGAGCTGCCTGAATTTACAGTTACCTTTGAATGGCTGACTAAGGCCCTATCTTCATTGTCATCTCACAAGGCACCTGGTCCAGACACAATCTCATCATCAATTCTTCGAGCTGCAAAGACCCCACTTGTACCACCATTACTGCGAGTGATGAATTCATCTCTTATGAAAGGCTCCGTTCCTAAGGATTGGAAACTCTCACAAATCACCGCAGTATTCAAGGCCGGCAGTCGCAACTGCGTTACTAACTATCGACCCGTTGCATTAACATCAGTAGTTTGCAAGGTATTGGAAAGAGCAATAGCAGAAAATATTAATAAACATGTGAACTCTTTATGTCTGGTTAATGAGAAGCAGCATGGTTTCACATCTAAGAAATCATGTGTTACCCAACTCATCAATGCAACTCATGACTGGGCAAGTATTCTCGACAAGCCACATCCACCTCGACTTGACATCAATCTTCCTAGACTTCAGCAAGGCTTTCGACCTCATGCCTCACCACATTC